>NC_136411.1:218301439-218851439 GCF_051521515.1 Lactuca serriola
AGGGGTATAGACTCGATGAGATGGTAGAACAACTCGGCGAGTCAAGTCAACTGGAGGTTGACTTTGACCAGGGTTGACTTTTGGATTGTTATGGTCTAAATGTTGTTTGGGTATTGATAGTTCGGGAAGCCGAAGGTTCAGTAGTTCAGAAGTGCCTGTTAGCAGTCAGAAGTGTTCAACGAATCTTCAGCAGTGCGAGGTGAGTCTCCTCACTGTGTGCATGGGTCTACGGCTACTATCATAATTTCACAGAAGTCATAAGTTTTACACAAATCATAACTTGACATTTTCTCGGCAAATGGGGTCTCACTCAGTAACATATAGAGAGGAGAGCCATTTTAGCCGACATCGCTAATATTGAATTGATTTGATAAATATTTAGACCGAATCATTTTCAATAAATGAAACGAAACGGAATATCTAGTCAACAAGTACAACTTGTATTAATTATTTGGTAAATAATGAATTTCAACGCTTTGTGTGAAACTACTAGTATTCTAGTCAGACGAAATCTTCACAGTACATATATTATATACAATATTGTACACCCTAAGTCCTGTAAGAGTTATAACTAGAGTCTCATGGAGGGAGAGCGGGAATTTGTGTATAGATCTATACGGGGTTGACACCCCGCACCTTCGCTGTTCGCTACAGCTAGACCGTCCAGTCTAGGGTGACAAATGTCTTGAACAAAGCCGACGCCTAAAGAACGTCATAACAGGCACTCCGTTATATTAGTATGGTTATAACGACTCAGTAGAATATATCAAAAATGTAATTATACAGATTTCATCTTCGGTTAAAAATCAACTATTCTGACTACCTCAATGAGTCTTTTTTGCACCCGTGTTATGTTATTACCAAAATTACTATTTTATACATCAGAAAATATAGGATTTTCTGGAGAAAACGATTCGTACGATTTTGGAAAATAATGAATTAAGACACACATGCAACTATACTCGATTTGAAACAAGAATTACAACCACTTGATAAGAAAATATTGGATTTTCTGGATTTTTAAACTATCATCAAAGTTTTTATACTCAAATGCTTATGAACTCACCAACATATTTTATGTTGACGATTTTCAAACGTCTTGTATTCTCAGGAAATCAATAAACAGGTTATGGATTGCGGACTCAAGCTTATTTTTCTGTATTTTGGGAAATTTGCTTACTGATGTTTCTTTTGTGTACACTTGAAAACATAAACAAGATGTAAAACAATGTAAGATTGTTATATTTATGTATGTTGTTTGGATTTGCTATGTTTCATTTATATGCAATTGTTATGATACTACACAATGAAGTCACCCGCCTCCGGATGTTTCCGCCGTTCTGGTCTGGGGGTGTGACAGTTCTAGCCGGTGTCCCGAGGGGGACAAGGTTCGACTCGCCTCTTGTCTTCTGAAGGACAGAGCACGGGATTGGTGGGAGGAGGTTGGTCATTCTATCAAGGATGATGTCGCATTGGACGCAATGACATGGAGCGATTTCTCGGCCAGGTTCAAAGTCGAGTTTGCACCGGTGATTGAGGTGCAGCAGTTAGCCCAGGATTTTTAGGATTTGTAGCAGACTATAGAGTCAGTGGTGGAGATTACCGCCAAGTTCAGGGAGAGAGCCCTTCTAGTTCCGCAGTACGTGGTGGAGGAGGAGATGAAGAAGGCTCGGTACCACGAGATGTTGAGGAGTGATATCAGCCAGTTTGTGAGTCGGTCCAGCTGCAAGACGCTGGAAGACATGATCGCCCGGGCCAGAGAAAAAGAGATTGATCTTCAGACAGAAAGTAAGAGAAAGTTGGCAGAGGTTCATATATCCATGGGATCGGGCAAGAGGCCCAAGACATCAGATTCTAGATTGAGAGGTCCTCAGGACCGGGACAGTTGTGGCAAGTGCGGTAGGACACACGAGGGTGCGTGTAGGAGTGGCAGCGGTGGTGATTCTGGCTGCTTCAAGTGTGGCCGAATGGGTCATTTTAGCAGGGATTGTACAGCTACCACCACCCAGGGATCAGACATGATATGTTTCCATTGTAGTCAGAGGGCCCACAATAAGGCCCAATGTCCGAGTTTGCATTCAGCAGGACAGGTGATAGCACCTGCCCCGACAACCTTGAGGATCACCGACGGCCATCAGGGTCGGGCAAAGATGCCTGCAGCAAGGAGCAAGTCATATCAGTTGGTTTCCGATGAGGTGTGAGCAGCCTGATGCGTCAGGTACATATATCATTTCATTTCCCTATCAGCTTATGTTATGATCTTATTGTTATGGTTCTGCATCGGTATTGATAATGATATTTCAGAATTTTATGGTCTGCTTGTGATTGAATTATATGTCATCTGCATACCTTGGATTTTAGAATGATAATAGGAGGTCGCCTCCTTTAGATCAGGTTACTTTGGATGCAGTAACTGTAGCATGTATGTGTGGGGCTCGGTAGTGTCTCGCCAGTTTCGGGAAGGTGTCGTTAGGGGATAGATTTGTTAGATTCCCAGCTGTGGTAAGCTCGGGTTTTCAGCAGAAGTGGCTAGAGGATGGTAGGGAGAATTGGTAATTCTCTCAAGCTATGAGCTATGAGGAGCTAGACGAATCGAAGTGGGGGAGAGCTACTCGTGGGCCCAGAGACAAAAGTAAGTGCAATACTGGGGTGGTTCTGCAGCCTTGGTGAGGAAGGAAGCAGCTCAAGTGGTTGTTTGGATTGAGGAGCAGTTAGGTTGGAAGTTGGGGAAACTTTTGAACCTTGAGTTCGCGTCTTCACGAACAGTTGATGGCTAGTTCGAGGAAACCAGGTCGGAGAGCCTTCGGCAGGTGCGAGTTTAGTCGGGATATAAGGTTCCGGGGTAGTCGCAGCATTCCCCAGCAGCGAGTCAATGAGAGAAGTGATGTAAGACTACAGGTAAGCCATAAAATTCATTACCAGCTTAGCTAGAGTAGAGGAGTGTGGGCGGGGGCCCGTATCTCCTAGTTCGCGGGGTGTGGGTGGGGGCCCGTATCTCCGCGTTAGCATGATAAGAATCAGGAACGTTTAGCTAGTTAAGATCAGAGGAGGAGTGGGTCTGCATAGCCCTGGATAGGTGAGACTTATGGGAGAGGCCGCTCCGAAGTATAGATGGGTGGGACTCATGGGTGAGGCCCATGTTCTTTTAGAAACAGGTGGGAACTAGTAGATACCTTAGGGTAAAGTAGGGGATTGGGGATCCTAGATCTTCTTGAGCCAGAGTGGCTGGGTTAGTAGAGCACTTCAGGTAGTCGCGGTATCATCATGAGTCGCTGGGAACGACTAATGGAATGTTCTTGCGTCCGGTAACTGGTGGGGGACTGGTATTTCGGGTAATGGTAGATCAGTTGGGACCAGGGTGGTCTCGGTTCATCCAGAAGGCGGATGGGAGTTGGCAGGACTTCAGACAGGAATGATGATAAGGTATTTGGTGCAGAAAGCAGTGAGCTGATCGGGTAATGCTAAGTTGTTCACCGCGACATAAGATAATCTCGGAGGATGGTCTGAATTCACAGGCTGGGTGGAGCTTTTAGTACTGGAGCATCGTATGAGGGGATATTTCGTGAGAGCTGGTGTGATGGCCGAAACTGGGAATGGCCAGGATTGCGGTTTTAGCAGAAGATTTGTTCTTGATGGAGATAGGAAAGATTGTGACTTACAGGAAGTTGCCTCGGAAAGGCTAGTGGCAGTGCAAGGAAAAGGGGTGAACCCCTTGTGTATCAGTGTAAGTGCACTGGGAGTACCGGTAGGGCTACCGGTTGGGTAAAGGTGTTGTACTCGAAGGTAGTAATGATCGGATTATTCTGAGGATGATATTTCCAGGGATGGACCTAATGGGTGAAGTGCGTAAAGCTGTAAGCGGATTGTAAGGTAGTTAACCGTGGCAGACTTCGAGTACGAAGTCTAGTTTAAGTGGGGGAGAGTTGTAACACCCTGAATTCAGGAGGCCTAGAAAGGAAAGGAAACCTCAAATTAAGGAAGGGACTTGTTGAGTAGATGGAGTGACTCGACAAGTAGGAGCGCGGATAGGGTCGCGAGTTAAGTGACCTACTCGACGAGTCAGAGGACTGACTCGACGAGTTGGTCAGGTTTAGGGAAAAACCTAAATGCAGGTCTTGTACCCTATTTAAAGAAAACCCTTCACCAGCCTCCTTGATGCTCTCTTAACTCCAGAGCAAAGCCCTAGTGCCTCCTATGAGTTTGTGAGCCTTTATGAGCATTATTGAGTGTTGTGAAGCTTGAAGAAGAAGGTGAAGCCTTGGGGCTTCAAGAAGAGACTAGTAGATCTAGAAACCTTGTAACACCATAAAATTTAAAACAATTTTTCGCATTTGTAAACACGTTTTTAACAAAAACATTCATTCATAAAATGTCATAGCATCGTGTTTTTGTTTCACAAATAACTCCCCAAATCAAAATATATCAAATCCCATGTGTGTGTGTACGAATCAAGCCGGTGCCTTCCCGCGGTCATCATTGGTACCTGAAACACATAACACTGAACATTGTAAGCATAAGCTTAGTGAGTTCCCCAAAATACCACACTAACACAAAATAGCCACTCGAGGCTGTAGCTCTGTTGACCCTCTGGTCAATGTGTCTCAGTGGGGCCCTCCAGACCCAAACTCTCTGTGCGCCCTTTGGCCCTAACTCTAGGGACCCAAAAGTCCCAACTCTGTAACTCTGAATCATGCATATCACATATCACAATAAATCACAACACATAAATAACATGCAATCACACTGGCATATAACTCTATAGTACTCTGTCACATAACCCTATTACCACACTAGGTAAAGTATAGTGAGAAGACTCACCTTGGGTATCTCGATAAACCTCTGACTCGGTATACGCTGGCTTAGCCTCCGCCTAATCATATGAAATAAACACTCTATTTAATATAACTCTCAAAGGCTAGACTATGCTTCTCTTATGAAACTCTCAGAAGGGTAAAAGACTATTTTACCCCTCTCATAACTCAAAGGCCCCACAATAGACCATACCCTAAAAGTCAACCAAAAGTCAACTCTCCGGGTTACGCTGCGCGTACCAGATATGTATGCTGAGCGTACCCGGCTACATCTCAGAATTGGGGAACGCCACCCAATACGCGGCGCGTATTAAGGATTACACCCGACGTACTCCCCTGCTTCAGCCCTTTAACTCTTGAGGTCTTAAACAGTTAAGACCTACATCCATATTTTAGATCTGACCCCACCTAAGCCCCTTAATCCATAAAGTTGATGACTTTAAGCCTTTGCATGGCTGAACAAGTCACCAACTCCCACAATGATCCAACCTTCAACTCTAGAAGGCTTAATACACATGCATGACTTCAAACTAACATCCAAGATGGAAACTTTATGGCTCTAAATCACTAATAACACTGAAAAGGGACAGATCTTGGACCATGGAGCACTTTACACTCATAAAGCTCCACCTTTGGGGTTTTTAGCCTTAAAAAGGGCACATACAACAACAACCAAAAGAAGAGGAAAGTTTTGAACTTTATACCTCCAACTGTAGCCCTTTTCTCTGTAGATCTCAGATCCAAAATGGCACCTCAAGCTTTAGCTTCCAAGAACTCCCTTCCTTCTTCTTCACCAAGTCACTAAAGCACCAAAAAGCTCAAATCAACACTCTCACACACTAAGGACGATGGGGCTCTCTTTTAGGGTTTCATTCACTGATATGGAGGATGAGAAATGATCCATACCACCCTTTAAATAGTGCACAAGATGGATTAGGGTTTTTTGCACCTGAGCCGGGTACGCCCGACGTAACTCTAGGTACGCCCAGCGTACCTTGGCGACTCCACGTCCAAATTAAGCGCGTGAGTACGCGCAGCGTACCCCTCTGGTACGCCCCGCGTACTCACTTGCTATAAACCCTCCACTGAAGGACTAAACATGCCCAATCAACAAAGAACAAGGATGAAAGAAATGTACCTGAATCTCGGGGTGTTACAAACCTCTTGCATTCTCCTCCATTTCCTGGTAAAAAAGTTTCCACCTTGATCATTATGCGTGTAGATCTCTCTTCTTTTTCATTTTGGGGGGGTTTTTAGTCCAAGAACCCTAGCATGAGAGGAATGGACATCCCAAGAGCATGTGTTTTTAGATCTAGCACTATTAAGGGCTGTTATAGCATAAAGGTGCAAGCTTTATGCCATAGGAATCCCCATGCAAGCATATGAAGTGTTCTTTTGTCCTTTTCAGCTCAAAAGGCCATGAATGTTGGAAAAAGGCGGTAGCTTTGCATGGTTAAGAGATGGTTGGGTCTAAATCTATGTTTTGGATTGTCTGAAATCGTCTGAATAGTGTTGGACACAGAGAGACTCGGCGAGTCAGGCCAGTTCTTGCCCCAAACCCTTCTGTTAATGGTATGAGTTGAGTTTGGAAAGGGAATCAGTCAGCCCTGGTCAATGATGGTCATGAAGTTCATCGTACTCGACAAGTTCAAGGAAGAACTCGGCGAGTCTAAGGCAATCTCCTTGGTTTATGAAGATAGACTCGACGAGTTGTTTATACAACTCGGCGTCACAGACTAGACACATTCATATGTGGATGATGAACTCGAAGAGTTCAAGGATGAACTCGGTGAGTCGGTTGAAGATGGTCCCGATTGTATGGTTGAAGGAGGACCCGTCGAGTTCTTGCTAGACTCGACGAGTTGAGTCGAGGGATGTATTGGGGTGTAGGGGTATGAACTCGACGAGTTGGTAGAACAACTCGGCGAGTCAAGTCAACTGGAGGTTGACTTTGACCGTTAACTTTGACCAAGTTTCACCAGGGTTGACTTTTGGATTATTATGGTCTAAATGTTGTTTGGGTATTGATAGTTTGGGAAGCCGAAGGGTCAATACTTTAGAAGTGCCTGTTAGCAGTCAGAAGTGTTCAGCGAATCTTCAGTAGTGCGAGGTGAGTCTCCTCACTGTGTGCATGGGTCTACAGCCACAATGCCGGCCCATTATGTTCATGTTTATGTTTATATATAGAAGGAATACCTGGGGGTTAGCCCTAGGCACTTATTGATATATGTTCCGGGTTACGACCTGATGTCGGGTGAGGCTCGAGGAATGTTAGGATGCTAGAGGTCTTTGTGATTCTTGCATGTGTCAGTATGATAGGATCCGGAACGAGGGTCTGATGTCGGGGTAAGCCCGAAGTACGTTAGATAATAGTATGCTTCCGGGCTGGAGGTCCAATGTCGGGGTATTCCCGAGGAAGATTCTTATGTAGTGCATTAGATTATACTTGTTGTCTTCTTGATACTTATATGTGCCTAGTAGGGAGGTGAGTGTGGGCGAGGTCCCGTATCTTATCACTATATGAGTATGGATGGGGTTCCATATATCAATATTAGCAGAACAGGGGTGAGGCCCATGGTAGGAAGGATGTGAGTGTGGGCGGGGGCCCGTATCTCACTACTAGTAGGAGTGTGGATGGGGTTCCACTACTTCAATAGCAGACCAGGGGCGGGGCCCAAGTTAGGCGAGGCCTTAGATCAGGGTATGGTTAGGGAATGTTTATGTATGTTTCAGTATGTTTTTTTGATTGTATGTATGTGTATGGCGGGCGAGGCCCAGAGACAGGCGGGGCCTAAGGGAAACATATATGTATACCGAGCGGGGCTCGATGCCAGGTGGGACCAGATGCTAGGCGGGGAATGATGACGGACGGGGTCCGATGGCGGGCGAGGCCCAATGCAAGGGCGGGGGCCCAATTTGTGATTATGTGCTCACAGTTGTATATGGCATGTTTGGATCAGTAGATATGTATGGTATGTGGTAGGTTGGGGAACTCACTAAGCTTCGTGCTTACGGTTTTTAGTTTTGGTTTCAGGTGCTTCCGATAGTGGAAAGAAGAGCTCGAGATGATCGCATTGTACACACCAAGAAGTTTAGCCTGGGATGTTTACTTTGATAAAATGAATAAGTGTTTTTGGAAAAATACTTTGATTTGTCACATAACCCTTTTTAGTATGTGTGAAATGATTTAATGTTATGGTTTAGTAATGTTTTTAAAAGAAATTTTTGGTCATGAATTTTGGGATGTTACACATCCCCACTCCGAATGAAATCCATCTAAAAACTCTGAAATTCCATCCTGCCCATCCTCCACACAGATAGAGCCAAACTCAAACACACGAGTTTGGTCTGACACAAAATTAGAACCACTTGTATCCAATCTAATACTCAACTCATGACCCGAGATCCGCGAAGCTACGCGTACATTAATCCTCCCATCCTTTCGATCTGCGACAACCCCTCCCTAAATCGAGATAATATGGTTCTCCACCATCACGGAGACCCCAATCTCGCCCTTGGTCCGGCGACCAAGTTCCCAAGGACTCAATAGGTAAGGCCACCCAGGCCTAAGAACCTCTATGCGTTACACCCTGATCGTGAATGCTACGGCTGCTCACCGTCTTACAACGCTATCTCGCTGACTCATGAATGCTACGGCTCCGCGTAGTCTTATGATGCTCTCTTACTGACTCATGAATGATACGGCTCCCTGCAGTCTTATGATACTATCTTACCGACCCATGAATGCTACGGCTCCCCGCAGTCTTATGATACTTTCTCTCACTGACTCGCGAAGGTTACGGTTCCCCTTAGTCTTACCATACTCTCTCACTGACTCGTGAATGCTATGGATCCTCGTAGTATTACAATACTATCTTACCAACCCATGAATGCTACGGCCCCCCGCAGTCTTACGATACTCTCTCTTACTGACTCGCGAATGCTATGGCTCCCCGCAGTCTTACAATACTCTTTCACTGACTCGTGAATGCTAGGACTCCCTAAAGTATTACGATACTCTCTCTCACTGACTCGTGAATGGTACGGCTCTCCGTAGTCTTACAAAACTGTCTCACTGGCTAGTAAAGGCTACGACTCCTCGTAGTCTTACAACACTCTCTCACTCGCCATGGGCTACTCCCACCTGGATTTACTCACTCTCTTATCACCCAATAATCTCATCATCGAGCCATCACCATACTAAGGTCACTAACTCATGCTCCGCGGTCCACATAGATAGGTGCACACACCTACCCAGATTATGCATCACTACTCTTGACAAAAATTCTTGTCGACAAGGCACTTTTCCTCAGTACAACTTACACCCTTGGACAATACCTATCTGGCGATAATTAACTGATGATCTCACATCTGGAAATATAGTCGCTTGATGTTCCATTTGTCGTCTGACAAACCCAAGTCTCATAGAAATCCAACAATTTAGGGCATCATACTCGGATACCTCGATACACCATCACAAAATCTCATGATGTCTTGCCACGACCACTTATCTTCTACTCACACAACTCGAACCCTTGAAGTATTCCAACTCACAATTTGAAACACTGAGGAGTCTTCCTGGCTGAGAACACGTTGACGACAATCCAAAGCCCCATCCTATACTGATCAAGCCCATGCAAACTGATCATACCGCCTCTGAAGTTGATTGACAAATCAACTGTTGCCCTTCCCGGAGTACAAATAACAATCTATACGTCGAACTATCAATCTCTCAGCAATCGAATCTTGACCTCAACAACCCAACCGTCTTGAAACTCAAACATTGGCACACTTGAAGGAACACAGACCAAAATTAGAATCCTGTCCAATGGCCACCTACCGTGAATACACTCATTCTCTCCTGAGTATATGCAACATGCATCATCTTGCTCTGTACGTTGCCTTAACTACCACATGACCTCCGTCTTAAATATTCGGACCGCAGATCCCCATCACCCAAAATTTCGTGCCACCTCAGATTGGGGATCCTCCCCCATAGAATACCCAGTTCTCCCCCACTTAGGGTTCGAACCATCGTCCATTGACATACCAAATAGACCACATTACAGACTGGCTCACCAGATGTACTATTTCCCGACTCATGGAACGTACCACGTAGCACTCGATGATCTTCCAGATAATGTACAAATAATTCCAAGTATCCTGAATCTCAAATGACAACCTCGGAACCCTCCCAATGTGACTGCCTCTAGTCACCCCAAAATCTCATACTGACACATCACCAGACATCTCGATTGTCCCGAATTAGTACGATTCTCATCCTGAAAATAATGAACTATCACAAACACCTCATCTTTGATTCCTCATTCAATCATTCGATCGTGTGAATTATCATAGAAGCAAGAGACCTCACTCTCACAGTCGATATACAACGTAAACAACGAGGTCGTCGCGCCGATATACTCCTCTTGATTACCTGGAACTGTTGCTAAAATATGACTTACTATACTCAACTAAGGTATATCCTTTTCCTCATCCATCTTAGTCCCCACTGATGACTCTCTTACGAAGTAAGAAATACCTCGTAGCAGACATACTACAAAATACTCTGGTGAAAATATCGCAACTATATTCTACCCCACGGGGTTTACCTCCAAACTTTGAAACCGGAAGCTCGTTATCTGCTTCGCTCCATATGGGAAGCGGAAATAGTGTAATTCTTGTCATAGAAAGTCACATCTCAACCATTGGCCGGTCATTCAACCCAGACTGCAATCCTCCACAAAGCATCATCTCCATTTTTCCTTGAGTCCTGCGATTCCACTGGCACCTCACCAGTTAAACCCCTCGGAATCTAAACTTTATTTTGAAGGGTTTTGAGCATTGTAACACTCCTAAGGTGTACATGCAACCTTAAATACCTTGGACCTATGTTTTCTCTATTATACATGCAAACTTTCATTTTCCAAGGTATTGCCCTAGCTAGCATACAAAACTTTGATACATGGGTAATAAAACAAGTTAGATAACATACCTTTTGATGTAGCTTGTTGCTTGGAGCTTTAAGAGCCTAGCACCAATAATGTGAATGGCTCAAGTGGAATCACAAATCACCACTAACACTTGGAAACTTGGAAGAGGACTCCTTTGCTCACAAAAATGGCTACACTCTTGCACACACTCACTAGTGACGAATTTGATAGCTAGGGGGTTACTTATATAGTGAGTCATGATTAGGGTTACACCATGCAAACCCTAATGTGCATAACTTTCCAAATTCCTTATGCTCCACAGTTTTTAACCTCCATGGAGTATCTATGGGTCACCACATTGGTTTAGCCCAACATAAAGAATCATGGATCATAAGCCCACTTTACAAGAATGAATGATTTACACAATCAAACCCCATTTATTTAATTAGTCTCTTTTGATCACAAAATTAATCCAAATTAATTATTGATCAATACTGATTAAATAATATGATTTCATATAATATATTATAACTTACAATATATTAATAAATCATACATATCCTCTTCTTAAAAGTCCAAATTGTTTCGGTGAAGTGTAACCCAAATTGACCATGCTAAATTGGGTCAAGTACATACCAAATATAGTTTTGGACTTTGACACCTTATCCAACACATTTTCCTCGCAAGGTACACTCCATTGAAGCTCAACCGACAGAGCCCTCTGGCCTCACAATCTACCATATCCACTCTCAATCTGAACACCCACAACGGGATAACTAGTAAAGATAGAAGCACACTCTGCTACGAATCATGGTACTCGAACCATGTTATCTCCCTTCAATCTACTACTTAGAACCTTTGGAATGCTCCTTGTTTCGAGTATGGGTCCTCTGCTTTTAGTACTATGGGCCCATACTACCGTGCATATCTACCCATACTTTCTACACGGATCGTCCCAAATTTCCTAAGTAGCTACTCAAACTCCTCGATCAACCCATCCCATTACTCATGCTCGCTATCCAGCGAATACTCGCCTCAAACAACGCACACATCGGACTAAAATCACTCCCTAGGCTCTCCTAGGTTCTCACACTTCTCTACCATCAGCTGCTGAAGAACTCTTCGCAATGTCAATTAGCCGCTCTAGCTAACTCACATCACTCGTGAGTTCTACAAAGCACAAAGAAAGCAGCATTCGGGCATTGAGTAACCTCCACTAGCACATAAAACCACTCTAGCATACAATTCTACTCACTCTATAAACAACTCAAAAGGCATCACCGAACTCAGGAAATCCTACCCCTCATGGGTATCTAACTACTCTCTCAGTAGATTCCTCAAATGCACATCTAGGTATCTCTCCTACATTACTCCTCTACTCAAAGCTCTCTCTAAAAGATTCCTGCTAGGTACTCCTACTCAACACATACAAAGAGCAAATAGCATTTAATATCAATCAATAGCATCCCCTAGGCTAAGGCATCATGAATCATGCAACTCTAGCTCTAAATTCCTGAAATACCTAGCATATCCTCTAGCAAGCAGCTCTATTATCTCATAAGTATCTCATAATATAAACAAATAATGGTATTTTGGGAAATCACCGTTCGGGCTCTGGCTGATTGTACACACTGCTCCATCTCGTTTTCTCTTAAAAGCTCTTACTTGTTTTAGAAAAATCATTTCTTTTTAGAAAATTTTCTCAAATCCTCAGTTTGAGTCCAGACATACCCGAGAGTATATTTGAATCCCTCAAAGAAAGGCTCTGATACCAACTTGTAACATTCTAAATTTTTGAACAAAAATTTTCATTTTTAAAACCACATAAAACACAATCTCACATTTCTCAAAACACAAAATGTATAAGTTGTTCAAAACACAAGACAACAAAATGTGTGATAATGTCCCAAAATCCTCATAATCTCCAGCTGGTGTGTACAATCAAGTCGGCGCCTTCCCACGATCATAAGAGGTACCTGAAACACATTTCACACAACACTGTAAGCACGAAGCTTAGTGAGTTCCACAAAATACCACACACAAATAATTATTCACTCATGGCTATATCTCGATAAGTACCCTACGATCATGTGGCTCAGTGAGGACCCTACGGTCTCACAACTTGGGTCAGACCCTCGAGTCCGGTATCTCAATGAAGACCCTCCGGTCTCACAACTTGGTTTGGACCCTCTGGTCCTGTATCTCAGTGAAGACCCTCCGGTCTCACAACTCGGTTTGGACCCTCCGGTCCTAACTCAGTAAGCCACAGAATAAATATATAGCATAAATCACAAAGACAAAATGCATAATATCATATAACTCAATATAAGCACATAAGACCCTCCGGTTAATAACTCAAATAAGACCCTCCGGTCACTCAGGTAAGTATAGTAAGAAGACTCACCTCACAGAGTAAAGCCATATATCCCACACTCGAACAACTGGTCTACACTCCACCCCTCCTTAGCCTCCAAAATCCACGGCTTCACCAAAACCCTAAAGTCAACGGAAGTCAACAGTCAAAGTTGACCCAACTTGTCGAGTGCAACTCATCTACTCGTCGATTTCCTCAGTACTCAGTAAATCACGAAATCCTGTGTCAACTTGCCGAGTTGCTAGCCAACTCATCGAGTCCATGCAAAGTCCAGAAGATCGGGGAAAACCCTAACCAATTGTCGAGTTGCCCCACCAACTCGTCGAGTCCACTCTAAATCCAAAATAGGAAAACCCGACTCGACTCTTCAAGTTGGATGCCCAACTCATCGAGTTCTTCATGCATTACACCTTAAACTCACTCTAGTCGATTCCAATGCTCCAAACTCCAGATCCAACCTCCTAGGATGAAGTTACCACGTAAAGTTGCTAACTTTACGATCATGCAAGGCCTCACAAGGCTAAAACACCCAATACTAAGCTCAAAAAGGGGTTTAGGACATGAAGATGGGTCAAAGCTTCATTAAGCTTGAGGCTTTAGGCCTAAAAGGCCTAGTAGTGTCCAGATATGAGGTCTCACAACTCCATAGCATGCTCACAACCATTAATGACTCAAGGAGAAGCTAGAAAAGGGCCATAAACTCTCTAATGGAGAGATCTAACAACCAAGTGATCAAGGTAACGACTTTTTACCTTCAAATGACTGCTACCACTGAGATAATGCCAGATCTAAAGACTTCTTCTTGTTCCAATCATTCAATCTTCAAGGAATGCACCAAAACACACCCACCATTAGCTCCAAGCACTCTCAAATGGAAGGTACCTGATTAGGGTTTCTCTCAGGGTGGTAAAGTGATGAGGGAGGCGGGGTAAAGGAGTTAAAGTCCTTTAAATAGGGTGCAATCCCAAATAATTAGGGTTTCATCAAACATACTCAACTTGTCGAGTCCAGTCCTCCGACTCAACGAGTAGACTTCATATTCCATGCGTCCTGATCAACTCTCTATACGAAGAGTTGGGACCAACCAAGTCGTCGAGTAGGTCCTCTAATGTGAATAAAATTCTCAAGTTCCACATCCAGGAAATCGGGGTGTGACTGTAAGCATGGTGCGCACTCAATCCTCACTCTTGGAGGAAGGTTAAATATCTCATAACTGGCATACTGACCCCACACAACCCACCCATAAACTTTCACCAACCCTGCAACACTTGTGTATGCTAGCCATACATAATGCTAGACCTTATAGACTTTCGAATACCTGATCCTACCCTAAGCCCTTTCATCAAAAAGAATAGAAAATAAGGCTAAACCAAACATTCTTAGGCTATAGGATATTAATTATGTACAACCGTGATGCATACACTAAAAAACTACAATAATGATGTCAATTTCATATAATGAAAAACCCTAGGCTATTAGGCATCATATAATCATGCAATTATCATGCAATTCCTAAAGTCCCATAGCCTAGTACTAGCATGGTGCTATAACATATCATAAAATCAAATAATCCATGAGGTATTTTAGGATCTACTTACTGGCTCTGGCTCATCATACACTTGCATCCTCCTTTAGTATTTCGAAAACCATTTAAAAAAAAATCATTTTAAAATCTTGTCCTTAGTTTGAGACCGGAGACACATAAGTGTTTCCTCCAATTCACTCAAACCAGGGATCAAATACCAACTTGTAACACCTATAAAAATCATGCCAATTTAAAACTTTTTAAATCATTCAAGAACCAATAATTATTACAAATTTGTTTTTAAAAGGTTTCCGTGTCAGAGTATCCCAGAACCAAATCACAAAAATATAAGGAGGTGCACGATCACGCCTTCGCCTTCCCACGATCATCAGAAGTACCTGAAAAAAATCCACAACTGTAAGCAAGAAGCTTAGTGAGTTCCCCCAAAATACCAACGTCATTCAATCATAATCATATCATATAAACAAAAAGCATGCATAATGAGCCATCAGCTTGACGGGACCACCTTGCAGGGCCATCAGTCTATCTAGACCGCTCTCTGATCCATCGACACGTTTGGACCGCCTCTAAGGGCCTTCAGCCTATCCGGACCGCTCGCCAGGCCTTCGGCCTGAATACTATGCCCTCTCGGGCCTGCAGTCTATCCGGTCCGCCCCGAGTATGTTGGCTTTCAGCACAAACAGGTTCGCCTCAACCCAAACCCCACATCAAACAATCATGTGCACATAAATATCATACGCTAGCATATATAACAGTCAACCCGATCTGACAGATCGATAATCATAACATCATCCTATATACCAGGATACTAACCTAACATGTCACTAACATAGCATCATCGTATATACCAGGATACCGACCTAAGAGCTCACTAGCATAGCATCATCCTATATAGCAGTATACCGACCTAACAGGTCACTAGCATATCAACATGCAATAAACCCATATACAAATTCGAAAAGGACTGGCATTGGTGCCTTCAACCCCATTAGTATAGTGAGGATAACTCACCTCACAAGTAACTTAGGATGATAAATGTCAAACTCCCCAAATACGACTCCAAACTCAATCACTTACATCCACCAATGATGCACTTTCATAAATTCCCAAATTACTAAAATACCCCCAGAAGTTAAACTGGTCAACCCTTGGTAAAAGTTAAATTCAACGCTCAAGGTCAACAGTCCATGTTGACCCAACTCGTCGAGTGTAGCCCACTGACTCGTCGAGTTCTTCCAAAACTCGAGAAATCGTGAAAACCCTGGTTGACTCACCGAGTTTCCAGACAACTTGCCGAGTCGATGCGGTGTCCAATTGTCGGGAAAACCCTAACCAACTCGTCGAGTCATCTCACTGACTCGTCGAGTCCATGCAGAACCAATACAAACAATCTTCATCCAACTCGTCAAGTTGACCATGCAACTCGTCGAGTCTCTTCAGTCTTTTTCTAGCCCAGACACTTTTAAGTAAGACCAAGGCTCCAAATTGCAGATCTAGCCTCCTAGGGCATGGTTTCCACGTAAAGTTGCAAACTTTACATGCATGCAAGGTCATAAATGCCAAAACCAAGCTAAAGAAGGAGTTTTAGGTAAGGAGAAGGCCATAACTTGCTAAGGACTAGAACTTTATGACTATAAGGGGCTAGAGGAGTCCAGATCTGAAGTTCCAACTTTAGATCATGCCAAAAACCAGAAATAACTCCACAACAAACTAGAAGTAGCCCTAAAACTTTTCATGAAGCGATCTAGCTAGAGAGAAGTCAAGGTAACGACTTGTTACCTTCAAGATGTTGCTAAGATGAAGTAGAAATCAGATCCACAAGCTTCTTCTTGCTCCAAGCTCCTTAGACTTCGAGCTCTCTTCACAAAATCCACCTTCCAAGCTTCTTAACACACAAAAATGGAGAGTAGGCGCGACTAGGATTTTCTGAGCTCAAGAGGGACGGTCAGCAGAGTTGATCTCATGCTTTTCATATGATTCTCATAAACAAACTTCAGCATTTCATGAACCCTAAGCGGGATCTCAGTCAGCAGAGTCGATCCCAAAATTAAAACCTTCAATCGTTTAATCCCTCATATCGTCGACTTCAAGCACCTCTTCTTTTTCTAATATTCGGTTAGGGCTCCATGGATTTCATTCAACCTTCCATTTCCTTATGATGTAGCTAGGAGAGAGGCAAATCATCAACATCTTTTTGCTATTGTTTTAAAGCTTCACCGACCCTCTATCGTGTGCTATTTAACTAGGTGCGCACCAGATTTTGGTTTTTTCACATGCGATTACAACTTTGAAGATGTAATCAGATTTTCCAAAAACATCTTCATCTTATCTTTCCTTTTCACCTGCGATTAGGTGTGTCATGATGGAAAGCCCATTGAAGATGAAGTATCCCATGGCACTGTGACATGTGACACGTCATTACAGGGTGCATCAAAAGGGAGAAGAAAACAACGCAAATCATAGTTGATAATTATAGTCCATTTGTGACTTCTTGAAGTCAAATTTATCAGATTACAGATTCAGTCTTGCCTCTTGCTGCAACTCCAGCCTCTGATTTCTTGATTGTTGATAATTATAGTCCATTTGTGACTTCATAGGTTTTGTTTGGAAAGAAGATTTGTAGATTCCATGGTGTGCAGTTGTCTCTTTGCTCTTGCTCTAACTTGGATCATTACTCTCCCCATTGCACTTATTGAAGCTACTACAAACCAAGTACTCTTAAAGAATTGTTAATGAAGCCTGTTGTACTAAAATTCACCACTATATGTTTGAAATTTCGAGTTTTAACGGTAAATTTGGTAAGCTTTTGGTACAACAACATGAACCTTTCTTCCGGTTGTACTCTTTTTTCTCAATGACAGTTAAGGTTTATTTGGTGATTTTTTTACCAAGTGGAGATGATTCCCTTTAGGATTGATCTATGAGCTTTAGATTGTTTTGAGAATTCTAAACCCTAATATTGGTAAGAAACCCATTTCTTTTCATATATCTATAAGAAAAATCTTAACATCGTTGCATAAATAAAGGATCGGCCCTATAGATGTATCTTTGTTCTTAATAAGTGATTATGAAGCTAATGGATGATAATATAAGAATATTAAGGAATAAAATTAATTTTTTTTCTTATTGCAGCTTAATCATTACCGAGTGCTTCACTTTTGGCAGACGAGATAAAAGGAATGCTAATTAATGTGTGATTTCATCAAATTCATTTTATCTTAAATATAAAGTAATATTTTTAGTCCTTATAAGTCTGCATTTGTTTGGATTTATTTAGGTTAGAACAAAAAATAACTAACCGTAACAATGTTTTTGTGAATTTGTATGAGAGAGATGGAGACTGCTTATACTTCTCCTTTTGCTTTTAGCAAACCCTAAAGGTCTTATTTATTTATTTTTATTTTTTTGGATATTTACACTTACTTATATTTACCAAATATTCGTCGTCAATTATTGGTTCAATAATCAATTTGAATATATTATAAACCAAAGGGCTTCTAACTCAGCGGTATCAGGTAGTACCTTTCGTTTTTTAGGTCGAGGGTTCAAGTCCTATTGTGGACATAGATGGAATTAAGTGTTACTTTATGAGTAAATTATATATTTGTATTTGTTGGTTAAAAAAAAGAATATATAATTATGAATGATAACAATATAGATCTTGATGTATCGTCCTTTTTCCCAGTTTCCTTTTATTTTAATCGGATTTATATTCAACATTTGAGATTTTATTGGTATGACTATTGATGATAAGTTTCTTGATAGCTTATTTTATTTCCTTATTTTTATTAGTTTATTTTAGATTTTTTTAGATCTTTTTATCATTATTGCATTGTATATTCTTTATTTTCTTTATTATGGATCATACCGGGTGCTTGTTATGTTGCATGAGATATTTTGTAGGTTTTTCGGTGCTTGTTGTGGTGGCGGGTTGATTGGAGACGGGCTTAGTGGGCTCCCGAGGCATTCTTGGGCTTGGCGGAATCAAAGAAGAAGAATTGGGCTTTGAAAGTTATTAGCTTGGATTATTTGGGCTTGTGAAGATGGATCATAAAATTCTAATTTTGGGCTTGGAGCATCCATTTGGTGGCTAAATGATGATTGGTGCATTTCAAATTACATGGACAAGGGAGGGGGGGACCAAAGGAACCTTTGGTAGTGGAAGGGTGGAGTGGCTTGGTGGACCAATAGCATTACAACAACATTTGCGCGGGTGGAATTTTCGTCGCGCAGGTACCTGCGCAACTGCCCAGTTTGGGCATTTTGGTCATTTGGCTTGCCATAACCTTTGGGGATCAGATCTAGAGGCTCATTCACGTTTTTCCACCATTGGAGACCTACAAGAGGCGATTTTGGGAGCTAGAAACCATTTCCTTTCATCTTTCCAAATCTTAGGTAGTTTCTTTATGCAATTAGATTATTGTTCTTGTTACTTTGTTGCCATGAGTGGCTAATACTCTCATTTGGTTGACTTTGGCTGAAAACCAATGAATGTTTGTGGGTTTTGAAGGATTTATGTTGATTATCAATTTATTCCATGTTTATGATTCTAGTTTGCAATTCTTATGCTTATTTGATGCTTTGATCATGAGCTTAGTATTTGATTGAGCAATGGTTGATTTATTTCATTGATTTTGTATTGGATCATTGAATTTATCTAGAACAAAGGCTTTATGATGGTAGAAATCGTCTCTAGCTTATGAATCATATCTCCTTTATGGAGGTGTAAGCATTTGACATCCTCTAGGAATTGGGGATTCCTTCATTCTTAAGGCTAATTGATTTCTTGGGATTAATTGCTTCAATTGACCCTTGATCTTAATTAAGAAGGTGTGTTGTGGGCTTCCCCAACCTCCATACAACCTATGAGGAATCTTGGCATATCATGCTTCATGATTGCTATAACCAATTTGGGATGAAGGATAAGCTTTGTATTAGATCCTAATGATAAACACACAAATGTTCATTGTGTTGAATTGTCTTAGTTAACCAATTATTTCCAACTTTTGAGCATCTCATCAACTTGCTTAATTGCAAGGTTTTTAGTTATTCAAGTATTTTAGTTTTCAAGTAATCAAAAAACCCCCCTTTTAGTTTAATTGTAGTTAATTAGTTTAATTTCACTAGTTCTATTGAATTGCATTGGTGATTGAATACAACCATTTCCCCGATGATCGATACCCCTTTTTACCATTATATTACGTTTATTTAGCAATCAAAGGGTGTAATTTGCTTGGTGGGCTTGACATCCCATCATTTCTAGGCTTTGAAATTATATGGAACTAGATGAGTTTGGATGTAGAACGCTCAAACTTTGGTAAAAGGGATATATATATATATATATATATATATATATATATATATATATATATATATATATATATATATATATATAGTTAGGTTCAAATATTTCCGATAAGTATTGTATACATATAAGAACCAATCAAATTTTACAAAATAACTAAACAAGTAATAAATTATGCAAGGGTATAATAGTAATCTTAACTATATTTAATTATGATAAATAGTTAAAACATTTAATATCATTTAAATGGGAGAAATTAGTTTATAAACCCTAAAAAATTGCCGTCATCATCGTCCTAGGAGTATACTTCGTGCGTTCCTTTATATTTGTATCCACTCATATTCATCTTCTTGGTTCAATGCCATAACCAAAATGCTCAATTCCAGTAGAAGATAGCTCTAGCAAACCATTCTTTATCAATAAATATTGCATATATTTTTTTGTCGGCTGGAGATAAGCTCTTCACATAGTTCCATGACTTTTGGATTATGTCCAGGTAAGTTTACTCCGCATTTGATATTAAATACTTCATCTTGTATGGCATAAATTCTTCACGTCAACACAATCATAAAACAGTTTCTTTAATTTTTTCTAGGCTTTTAGTTTTGTTCTTGATATAAAAAAAATTGTATTTTTTTTTTGTACTTTTGTTCGATAGCAACAAACAAGAAAAGAAAAAGAATTATTTTTTTTTTTCGCTCTTGTTCTTCACAACAACAACTATAAAGAAATTTTCTTAACTTTTTTTTAGCCTTTTGTTTTGGTCGTTTCACAAAAAAAAAAACGAAATTAATTGTGGTTCGTTTTACTTTGGTTCGGTAGTTACAAATAAGAAAAAAAAAGAAAAATATTCTGATTTGGTCCCAGTGTGTAGTTAGAGATTATATATTTTTCATTTCCTTGTGTATTTTTCCAGAAATCAAAGGTTTACCATTATAAATACAAATGTAATTATCATATTTCATGTTAATGTCTAACAAGTGTTTGTTGAAATGTCTAAAAGAGAATCAAAAGAATTTAACATTGTGGTATGCATTCTGTCAGAATTAGCAACATATGTTTTATATAATTGTGGTTCGTTTTACTTTGGTTCGGTAGTTACAAATAAGAAAAGAAAAGAAAAATATTCTGATTTGGTCCCAGTGTGTAGTTAGAGATTATATATTTTTCATTTCCTTGTGTATTTTTCCAGAAATCAAAGGTTTACCATTATAAATACAAATGTAATTATCATATTTCATGTTAATGTCTAACAAGTGTTTGTTGAAATGTCTAAAAGAGAATCAAAAGAATTTAACATTGTGGTATGCATTCTGTCAGAATTAGCAACATATGTTTTATATAATTGTTTCAAAAGGTAATTAATTTCTTTGTGTATTATTTTGGTTCAATTTGTGATTTTGAATTCCAATTTCTATTGTCTCTCGTTATTGTATATTTGGAATCTAAAATTATATTAGCACTAAATACAATATTTTTAGTGTATTCTATATATTCTGTCAGAATATATTTTGCCATAATAAATTATATGTATTCTGCCAAAATCAGGGCCGATCCTGAAAAAAGAAATATTCTTAAAGGCCTAGGACGAACAAGAAAAAAATGGCCCTTATCTTTATTATAATTTTGTATTTTTAAATAAAAATATATAATGAAAAAAATTGGGCCCTGTGCAGCTGCCCACTTTGCCCCCCCCCCCGCCCCTCTCAGCCCCCCATGGCCAAAATATATTCTATGTATTCTGTCATATTCTATATATTCTATCAGAATATATAAAGTGATAGTTAATTGCAAGTAACATGTTTTTAACCATTATTAGTTTTTGTTGTATTTGTGATAAGAATGACCGGAAGAATGCATTGAATACCTAATAGGAATAAATTGAAGAATGGATAAAGTTTGATCATACTCATAAATTAAGAATGTTGTTATTTTTTAAGAATTTTATTCATTTTTGTTGATATTCTTTTAGAATATGTATACTTATATTAAAATGTATAAGGCTTTTAGTCTGTAAGAATATATGTATGGATTTGTATTTAAGTTCGGATGTATAAGAATATATTAGAATGTTGTTATTTTTCAACCTCGGATTCAAGAATTTTGTTATTCTTCAATAATATTCTAATAGAATAAAATTCTGGAAGAGCATCATTCTAATAAAAAAAATATTCTGACAGAATAAAATCGGTTATGTTTACAAATTACGTTAAAATTAAAATTAATTAATTAAAAAAATTCAGATTTTTAAAATTATGAGAATTAATTATCCCTAAAATCCGAAAATTTCCTTTTTTAAATGTAGTTAATTGTCTGAAATACCCTTTTGCTAAAATTTGTGTGATTATATGGTACATGGTGTCCCATTGTAATATCGTACACTCTCAAATCATGTTCATTGATTAATTTCATCCGTTGGTACAGATCTGTGCATTCTGGCACACAATAATTAGTAAAAACAAAATAACCTAAGCCTATATATATATAGTTAGGTTCATATTCTACTCTAAATATTGTATGAATGTGCGAACCAATCAAAGTAATTTCAAATTTTATATACAAGTATTTTATCAACCAACAGTAAAATCTGATATTTATGGAACCTCCCTTAAATCTTGGATCAGTTATATTAAGTCAAATTCATGTTTCCTTCATCTCCTTAACCCACATCATCGGCCGACATCACGATCACCATACACAAACCGCCGACCACTCTATCACCACAGTTGAAATCCTCTTCTACGCAACAAACCCCTCTTCATATATCATCTCCATTAACACATCTACGACCACCATCCACTATTTTACCCAAGAAGAAATGAGAATTTTAAGAGGAGCATAAAACAGAAAAGATAATTTGACGAATGGGAGAAAAATGTACATTTTTTTGGAGTCATTCATCTACAACCCCAGTTATGAATCAACATTTTTCCTCACGTAAAAAACTCTTTCCCCTCTTCATAAATAATGTTATTTTGCCAAGTTTCACTAAATTCCTCCACATCGGCATATTCTACAGCCCCTTCAACGAAGGTAATTAAAAAAAAAGTTATGGGCTTTTTGTTCAATTAATTGTCAAATTCCCATTCATATATTATTGCAATGGATTCACCCTCTAATAATTCAAAGGTACAAGAACAGATTTATTTTCATTTACTTCCTAAATCCATTAGGGTATAAGAAACGAATTTTTAATTACTGCCTAAAGTCAAATTAATTTCCCATTCCATATCTCCATATTGATTTTGCTAGAAATTCAAAATAAAAGTTAAATTTTTCCAGGTCCTTTTGATTTTTTTTTACCATAGTTGATGATTGCCAAGCCCTGACGGACTATTTGATTGTATGTAGAATTGATGGCTGATTTTGCACATAACCTATATGATAAAATTTTTGAACCAAAATGCTATACTAATAGAATAATTAATTTAGTTTCTTTATTATTATATTGCTTCTTTATTTTGCACACAACTTACACTTGTATTGTTTGAACTAAATTTTAGTTTTCGTATCTACTTCACTATCTAATCTGTAGACCATAGAGTTAACTGATGTCAATTTAATTTTGCTTTCAATTTACACATATTAATGACAATTCGTTAGCACTTCATATCTTTTTATTGGAATCCATTCATGTTTGGGATTTGAATATACACTTAGTCTAATTCAAATTGATATTAGTAGAATTGTACTAACTTTTTCAATCTGGTGCTTAAAATCATTATTTGTTCTAGGAAAGATGTCATGTTTTCATAAGAGATTTACCATCATGTTCTTTTTCAAGTCATATATGCATGTTTCACAAATCACTGTCCAGGATAACAAGTTTGTATAATACTATATGCAGGTCTTGCTTATGCCACCAATAAAATGGGATAAAGAGAAGCTTTCCAACAATAATATATATCAAGAAGGGTTTTGTTTAAAAAGAATCAAGAATATCAATGTATTATTTCAAGAATGAGGCACGTTTTAGTTTGCAAAACGACCATCTGTACATCAAGAATGTTTCATGTAGTTGTATTTTTTTTCATGTATTCTTTTAGAATAAACCAAAATATAGGTTTGTTTTGCTAATGTGAACATGTTTAATTGCAGAATTTTTTCCATTTTATTTCAATCTTATTCTTTTTATGTATTATTAGTCATTATCATTCTCAACCAATTAGAAAGAATTAATATTCTTACAGAATTCACATTATCATTCTTAATCATTATCAAAGAATTAATATTCTTAAAGAATGCACCAATATATATTTTTTGAGATTTATCATATGCTTAAAGAATATCCTTTGTGAAATTTGTATTTTTGTTACTTTTTACATGTTATTTGAAAGAATCTGTCAACTTTGCAAAAAGTATATGATTATTATTTTGATGAAATCTTTTATTTTTGAGAATATATGTAAATGTATTCTTTGAGAATATTAATTCTCAAAAAATAACTTGAATAAAGACATATTCTATAAGAATGAAAAGTGAATACATGTCCATCGTAATATAATATAAACATGTCTTTTGATTAAAAAAATGTAATTATCCATTATTAGTTTTTGTAAAATAAGATAAATAAGTATTAAATAAAAATCCCATCAAATTAGGATACAGATAAGGGATTTCTTTTTTATTAAATATAAGTTCAAGAGTAAAATACTTTTGTAATTAATTTGGTGTATTATAGAGTACATAGTATCCTATGTTAATAATATGTACCCTCAAATCATAATCATTCATTTCTTTTAATCCAAAAGATAACAAGTAGTCATACATTCACACAATATTTATAGTTCACATTTAATCCTAATCATATATATATATATATATATATATATATATATATATATACATACATACATACATATACATACATATATTCGATAATTAATTTTTTTTACAAAATTATATATTTCAGTGCTCTCCGGACAAATCATTCGTCTTTGGCTGCAATGATTTTGAAGGGGAGAAGTCGATTGAATCCAGTTTAAGATGGTTCATTTCTTGCTCTATCTAAGTTTCAGTTAACAAAAATCCTTATCCACTGTTTTCTATATAAAATAATAATCAATTTTTTTAACAAAGTCATATTGGACGTGTGAACCTTTCAATATGCTTTACACGGCTTTGCACCCATATGACCAATAATCGATATGTTGTTTTTTTGGTAAATGGATTAAAATTGGCGCCTCTGATTTCCACATTTTTTGCAGCCAAAACTTGTGAAAAGTAAAGGTAAGATGACCCGGAGGAAAGGCTGTTAGCGATGGTGACGCCTGGAGGGAGGGTTGTTGACTTGTTTAATCTTTATTAGGTATTGACTAGGGATGAAAGTGAGTTCAAACCCAGTCCGGATGGACCCGAACTTGGAAAACCCCGAACAGGTTAATGAAATTTTGTATGGCCAGAAACCATTATGGTATATAGGAACCGGTTCTGGGTACAGTACCAGGTAAAGTGGGTCTAGAACCGGAAAATCCGGAAACATCAAAGTGGGTTGGGTGGAACCGGGTAAAGTGGGTTTAGAACCGGAAACCCAGTAAAAACTGAAATTATTTGGTAATTACTTGCTGCTTAGTAGGTTGAACTTTAAAAGTTTCCATATTTATATCTTGATTTCGGGGGAATGTAAGTTATTGAATATGAACCCAAAATTGAAAAAATTATAGTCTAAAATTATGTACAAACTCGAAGCTACACTCTAAAAAAACCGTATGTGAAACCGACTTTAAATGAATGAGATGTGCATGTTTTAACATTTTTACAGAATACAAAGTACAAAAACAAATATGTGAAAAGTTGAAAATTTGCAGCTTTGATACCCCAACTTTGGGGAATAGTAATTCATTGAATACTAAACCAAAAATGACAAAACTATAGTCTAAATTCATCTACAAACTCTAAACTACAAGTTGGAAAAAACCGCATGTCAATTCGAGTTCAAAAGAATTAGATATGCATGTTTTAAAATTTTTACAGAATACAAAAAAAGCTGAAAACCTAAAAACTTTCAACTTTGAAATCTCGACTTTGGGGGACTGTAAGTGATTGAATATGAGCCCAAAATTATAGTCTAAAATTATGTGCAAACTTTAAACTACACTCTAGAAAATATTTTATGTCAATCCAACTTTAAACAAATGAGGTATGCATGTTTTAACATTTTCATAGAATACAAAGTACAAAAACAATTAGTTGAGAAGTTGAAAATTTTCAGCTTTGATATCCCGATTTCGGGAGACTGTAATTCATTGAATATTAAACCAAAATGACAAAATTATAGTCTAAACTCATGTCCAAACGCTAAATTACAAGTTAGAACAACCCACATGTCAATCCGACTTCAAACCAATTAGATATATACATGTTTTAAAATTTTCACTGAGTATAAAAAAGTTGAAAAACTAAAACTTCCAACTTCGATATCTTTATTTTGTGGGACTATATGTAACGAAATGATTTTTCAAATAATTTTTTCATTTTTAATTTCACAAAACACATGCCATTTTATATAAAACGCCATAATAGTCAACAAAGTTTTCTAAACATCATATCAAATCCAGGATCCACAATCATAGCTCAATGTTTCGAGTGTGTATACAATCATGCTGGTGCCTTCCCGCGATCCTCTGAGGTACCTGAAACACATAACACATAATACGGTAAGCACGAATGCTTAGTGAGTTCCCCAAAATACCACATGCATATAAATTAGCCACTCGAGGATAAAGCTCTATCATGCCTTCCGGCCAATGTGTCTCAGTGGACCTTCCAGCTCCACAACTCTAGTAAACCTTCCAGCCCTACCATGATGATCTTCCGATCCTTCTCTGTTGACCTTCCGGTACTACCCCGTTGACCTTTCGGCCTAACTCGGTTGACCTTCCGGCCCAACCATGATGACCTTCCGGTCCAAGCCCTGTCGACCTTCTGGTCCGAACTAGGCAACTCATAACATAGCATATCACATATCACATATAAGCACATACGACCTTCCGGTTACACATAATTACCACTCTAGGTAAGGTATAGTGAGAAGACTCACCTCGAACTACCTCAGAATAATCTCGGACTCTAATCTCTGGTCTAGCCTCCGTCTAATACACATAAACATAAATTCTTATTGAATAACAACACTCATTAAGCTAGACCACCCCTTAGGCTCTCACAGTAGGGTAAAAGACCATTTTACCCCTTCTTGAATCCAAAAGTCCATTTGTTGACCGAACCCTAAAAGTCAATAAAAGTCAATGCTTGTGAGTACGCTGCGCGTACTAGATTCCTACGCTGGGCATACTCGTCTACCATGCTGATATCGGGCTGATTGAACCCTACGCCCCGTATATTGGGATTTACGCTCAGCGTACGTCCCAGTTTCATTATTTCCTCACTTATAGTGTTAATCAGTTAAGACGTTGGCTCAAAATGCAGATCTGGATCCCCTACGGCCTCCTAATCCATAAAGTCGAAGACTTTACGCCTTTGCATGGCTGGTTTGGCCTTAAGCACTCAAAACCTTCATCCATTTTCTTTCTCAAGCTCATATCCCGTGCATGGTTAGCTCTTAATGACCAAGATTGAATTTTTATGGCTTTATAACATGTAATACACTAGCAAGGGACAGATCTAGGTTCTTAGAGCTAATCAACTCACAAAGCCATTAACTTTTGGGACAAAAACCCTAAAACATCCCATATAAGAACACACAACAGAAAAATGAAGAAAGCTTGAAGCTTTATACCTCCAAATGAAGCTTATCTCACTGTTAAGCTTAGATCTAAGTGCTTGGGCTCTTACTCCTTCTTCTCCAAAGCTTTCTTTCCACTGTTATGGCTCAAGATGTCACACCCCAAAACCAAGAACGGCGGAAACATTCTGGGGCGGAGGACGTCATGTACAGTATCACAACAATGAAAAGTAGTAAACAAGCAACAACATCATCCATTGCATTAATAATAGAATTATTATACAAGTATGTTCTATCAAATTTTGATAAACACTAAAGCATAAATCAAAATGAAAGATGAGTCTTGAACAAGCTCCATCTTCCTTTCTACTTGCATCGGTACCTGTCTATGATGACCTGAGGATACAAGTAATTTTGAAAGCGAGTATCAACTTTAAAGCTGGTGAGATCATAAGTATTTAGTGTCTTAATTTGTATGTAAGAATTTGTAAGTAAATGAATTGTAAGTATTGAAAATGTATATGAACTGTAAGTATGAAAATGTTTGTAAAACAACTGTAAACGTTTGAAAAACTCTAGAAATCCCTATGATTCCTACTATTATATAAGGGTGTCTTCTACCAAGACCTAACTGTTCTCAATGTAGTCTTCTACCAAGACTTAACTGTTCTATATGTTCGTCTCTTGTAAAAGTGTGTAATTTTCCCAAGTGTAACTATCATTATCAAAATATAGTTTACATTTATAGTTTAAGTGAAAAGATCACTAAATATATGTACGGGGAAAATTAATGTAGTACTAAAACGTAGCGCTATAAGAACTACTGCTGTACTAACTACCTTAAACCAGATTTATATTAAGGCATCATGTGATTAATTGTACCATACTATTGACTGGTAACAACGACATAAGAATGGTCGTAATAATGGAATGACGTTTGGCACCCGCAGACTTGCAGGTCCGGCTGTAGCTAGCAGCAAGGTGTAGGATAGTCAATCCAGTATAGATCTATACGCAAACTCACGCTCTCCCTCCAAGAGAATTCTGGCTACAACTCGGGCCATGACATTTAAGGCATGCTCCGATCCAGTGGATCACAATTATTAACGTATTCATGTATGTGTAATGTAACGAACTGTTGTAGCTGTAATGTACGTGCTCTCTACCTAGCAAGTATAGTAATGTAATCGTTCTAGTATCGTTGTATATGTTCTCTTTCTAGTATAGTTGTATATGTTCTTCTCTAGTATAGTTGTATATGTTCTTCCTAGTATAGTTGTATATGTTCTTCTAGTAGTAAGTATTGACTCATAAATGAACTGACTCATAGTATGATATTGCGTTCTAGTAATAGTTCTAGTATCTTCCTAAACCACCCATATGGTAGTTTACTAGTAATCTAACTGGTACGTATGGACATGGATGTATACCCTTGCTACCCAAGGGCATGGGATGAACTGGAAGGGACTTTATGACTATATATGTACATATGTTATATAACTAATATTTAAACGACCTTCGGACGAGTACCCGATATCCCACCAGACCACATCTCAAGCACGAAAAGGAAATAGGGTGGATAGCCTTCCTAAGTCTTTTAAACATTTCTTATATAACTATACATATAGAGGCATGCAATTTATAATATAAAAGCATAAATAAGTTTTGTAAAACATTTGAACATAATTATTATTTTCAGAAAAGATCGACTTGATGTCAACCAATAAAACAATTTGAAGGCATAGGTTTGATAAAACAGTTTAAGTATAAGGAAACATTTGTTTGGAACACAATTGTAAATAAGTTTGAAATGTGATATACAAAGTAAAATGTACAGTGTAATAAGGAGTTTAAAACATATAAAATGTTTATAAAAATCATTTGAAGGAAACTGTTTGGTAAAACGACTAATGTGTAGTAAATCATTTGAATGCTGCATATTAATCACATGTGATTGATATAATAACTAGCGTAATTCTACTTATTAATCACATGTGATTGATATAATAACTAGCATAATTCTACTTGTATCCCCCCATAAAACATTTAAAAATAGTTTAAAACATTATTTAAGGGGTATGAACTCACCTGCAGTAAGTGACTGGAATTGAACGGACTGTTATCGTAAGGAAGGATCGGGCAAGTGCTCGGTGTCAAGTGAAGACTTTAGACACACACAATGATCCTAATTACATATGAAGACATATGTATATAAATAATTAGTGATTAAAACACTAATTATACAAGTATAAACATTTAAACGCGAGGAAAACACTTTTGGTCAAGTGCTAGGAGGCTAATGGGTTGCGACAAAGGAGTGCAATGCCCCTAATGGGAGTTTATGGTCTAATGGCCATATGTTTTGGAGTTTATGGCCTTGGGGAGTAAGCTCCTGGCCGTAAACTGTCAACCAAGTCCCTAGATGAAGTCTAACAATTATACAACTCATGTGGTGAATTGCTTCAAGGCTTAAACAAGTGTTTGGGCTTCCTATTAACTCCTTTGAGGAGTTTACGGCCCTGGGACCATATCCCATGGAGTTTACGGCCGTAAACTCCCTTGGGAGGGTGATTATGGTGTTTTCAAGTCTCTAAATTATCTAGGAACTAAACTAGGCTTTTGTACTTGGCTTTAGAAGAGTTTATGGCACCATTTGGCACCATTTTATGGAGTTCACGGCCCTAGAACCTTTTGGGCCGTGAACACCTTACTCTTGGTGTTCTAAGTGTGTTAGCTAGTCCAAAACTCATTTAGGTACATCCCCAAATTAGTCTCTTGGCTTAAGGAAGGTTTTAAGGGCATTTTGGCACTTAAACATGGAGTTCACGGCCTAAGAAGCTCCTTGGCCGTGAACTCACTTTCATCATTGTTTCTAATTGATTTTGGTGTCCTAAATATGAAATGAAGGCTTCTAGATCGAGTTCTAAAGCTTTGAGGGTCATTGGAACCCTTTAGTACCTTAAAATGGAGTTTACTCCCCAGGTGTTCTTGGGCGGTAAGCTCCCAAATCTTGGGGTATTAATCTGATTTTGATGTTTTCTAGTCATATACACACTAGCATACAAGTCTAAGGTAGTTACAAATCACGGGGAAAGGACTAAGTAGCATTTAAGCCACATATTGGAGTTTACTCCTCAAGAACGTTCTTGGGCGGTAAACTCCCGAGTCTCATAGATTTGATATGTAATTGGTGTTTCTAAACACAATCTAAGCTATATAACATAACTAGATCGAAGTACTCACAATTTGGGATAAAAACCCGAAGATCCGTGAGAGAGAATTTTGGCTTTTCTCTAATTGGAATTCAACTAATGAACTATTTGGTTCAGTTTTCTATATATAGTCTTGGGATTTTTGGCAGCAAATATTTCTATTCTCGGAATGAACTCTAATATCCTAGAGTATTGGAATAACAGTGTTGCACAAAACCCTAGTGCATCCACTCTCCTAATATCTCCTTAAGTGTAATATCCTGAAAACTGCCAAACTTATACTCGAAATCTGAGTTTTCACTGTAACTGTTCTACATCTATTGGCTTGATATGGTTTGTTCAGAATAGAAATTTCGGGCTGTCACATCATCCCCCTGTTGAAGGGAATTTCGTCCCGAAATTAGAATTTAGGCAAGGAAGTATGCACGAATGATCGAGTCGTGAGGAGGAAACTTCTTAATCGATTGGTTTTAGCGCACTTATGTGAAATCGGGTTCTCAGTTGGAATCCCAATGAACCTTCACTAACGGGCGATGACGTTGCTTCGTCCGCTTGACCTCTCGGTCGAGGGTCACTACGGTTCTAATACGAAGTGAGGATCTCGACGAGTGGACTTACAAGAGTCCTAACGGAAATGTATGGTTTCACAATCGAGACGCGAAGAATAGGATGTACGTTACTGAGTTCGCGGAGAAGGTCTAGGGTGTGCGAGACACAGGACCGATTCTGATAAGAATCTCGGAGGTCCTAACTATATTGGATTTAGCTTTCCACGCGATCCAAAGCGTATTAAGTCATTCCCAGAGTGAGTTCTCCTAAGGAACTTGGTCACTCACTTGGAATTTCAAAGGTTCCTTTTCTTGCTTAACTTCCCAGTCAAAGGCCACTCCTTGATGGGTCAAGGTTGTAAAGGTTTCTGTAATTTGCGAGGGGTTCTGAATGAACTACGACAGTAGGTCGGTAAGACCTAGAATTTTGACGAATGATTGTCGGCGTCTCAGGTGTCGACAAATTTCTCAACTGTTTTGACAAATTGTAAGAGTACTCAAAATTTCCCACATCACTAACAGGGTGTCATAGAAATTTGACTCTTCAATTTCAAAACTCGTGCCTAGAGAACTTCGCGAAAAGTACCTCTGAAGGTAATGTTTCCAAGGGCTCCTTCTTACTACGAGGGTAGATAAGTAAGTCATTACATGGGGAAATGACAAACTGATCCAAGTAAGAAAGACGTACCCTATTCGCTTAGCTCATGAAAGCTATGGGCGTATTGGTCCTATCCGAAGGGTATCACTACGGACTCGAAGTGTCCGCATCAAGTTCGGAAGATAGTCTTCCGGACATCCTTTCCTAACACTCGAACTGGTGATATTCGGATCTCAGATCCATTTCTGAAAGTAATTCTTTACTTGCGTTTGCTCAACCATTTCATCTATGCGAGGCAGAGATAACAATTTCTAATGAAAAATCTTGACGGAGTCCTCGATATCCGAGGCACATACGATGCAATCCGTCGATCTCTGGGGGAATAAGATTGGGGTTCTCTAGGGTGAGAAGCCTAGTCTTCTAATTCTATTTATGTGTTGTTCGCTAAGTTGTCTGAACTGTTCTTGTGTCTCCGTAGGTGTTTAAGCATATGGGAGATTCGTTCACGGGAGTCATACTGGGTTCTAAGTTTGTTCACATGACGATGTGATTACTCGTAGTCTTGAGCAGTTCTTCGTCCTGAAGTTCATATTAGAATTCATACTTGGTTCACAATCACCATTTCGTGTACACGAGTCGTATATAATTAAGATTGAAAAGGTAGTCGAATAATTGATTCTTCTTTAAGCTCACATCCCATCAGGGAAAAAGAAGTTAAAGTGAAATCATCAATTCTAAACCTGTAGAACCTTGATTATATATCACTCTTATGCATACATTCCTCAGTGATAGATCAATCGTATGAATCCTTGGATTGAACTTGACGTACTGCACGAGTGGTACTTCGGGGGTTTCTTTGGAAAAATAACTAAGAGGTACTCCAGGCATGAGTACTTCGGTGTTCCGATATGACGGCTTTGCTAAAGCGACATTTACTGACAAAGGGATGTACGTATGAAGCTGTTATGGCGTGGATCAAATTGAATCTAATCGTATGATAATGTCGGAATCATACAGAAACTTTAAAGACATTAGATTTGAACATAAGGCGTTTACAGACAAAACATAACCGTGCAACCATGAACAGAGTTACAGTACTTTAGATTTACCACAAGACTATTGCTGCGAATAAGATATACTACAAAAGACAAGTATACGCAGCACGAGAATCCCTATACAGACAGGATCTCGCAAAAGGTAAGACTCTAGTTGCACTAGTTCTGGATATTTTATAAGTCTGTTACAACAACACACCTAAGTTACATTAACGAGGGTTCCGGCATAGGCTCTCCTGTAGCTGTGATCCTGAGAATCTTCCCATCAGCACCCGAGTTCTTTGTTATCGGGCAATCTTTCTTGAAGTGTCCAATTTCACCGCATTGGTGACATATCTGGACAGCTCCAATATTGGTGGTGGAAGTGAGGTGTTTAGTCAGTGTTATGTGGACACGAGTGCCTTCCTCATTACACCACCTTGGAAATTGCTTCCTAAAGCATTCGGCTTTATAACTACTCTCGTGTGTAGGGTTAGTCCCGATGAAAGGGACTTGAGTGATGGGTCGTGCCGGTGCTCCACAGCCACGAGCATGGTGCCCTACTTTTTAGGCAATTGCGACACTGGATCTCATGGGAAGCCCCATGATGATGGAAACTACACTTATCACACTTCGGGAGTTTTCCCTCGTATGGCCTGCTCGGTACTAGGATGGCAGGGGTTTCCACTTGTTGTTGTTGCATAGCTAGCCTTTGGGATTTCTTGCGTTCTTTCTGAGCTTGACGCTTTTGTTTCTTGTTCTCTGTCTTTCGGCTTTGCGAGCCTGTATCTGTTACTGTTTGGCGACTTCCTGGATTGATACTATGATTGGAATCTTCAATCCCAACATCAGCATTGCTTGTGCTGATAGCACTACGGTGCACAAGGACAGCTGTCACGGCAGCCATCACGGCAGTTGTAACTGTGGTTTGGAAGGTAGCGGCGTCCATAGGAAAGGTAGAGGTTTCGTTGTCCGACTGATTGTTTCCGGATGAGGACATGATTCTGTAATACGAAAGATAAGGAATTGGTGAGCGATTCTGGTTGACCCTAGGTGTACGGCGATTGTTCAATCAAAGAGTAAGAGTATGTTCTTGAAAGTTTGACCTACATCCCTATGATGCAGTCCTAGCACGGAAATGGAAGTATGATCGCGAAGGTTTGACCTACATCCCTATGATGCAGTCCTAGTAATGAGTAGAAGTAAGTTTGTAGAATGGTATCAAGACGTTTGTCGTTCAAGCCGAGGTATCGATGGTTGGCGAATAACATGATCCAACCACTAAAAGAGACTTGGAAATGTCTCCGGATCTAACTTGCTATAGTCCAGTGACTTGACTAAATCATGTTTCAGATAGACTCTAATGAAAGAATGATAAGAGTACTTGAATGAAGAATGACACAGAAGTTAGCCGGATGTCAATATCTTTGATATTCCCGACGTAAAGATTCAGGAAAAATGACCTTGTAAAGGTCTTACATCATATCCAGAGAAGATAATTCTTGACAGCATAAGGACCTAACCTAAAGTACTTACAGTACAAGGTAATTTCATATAAAATGCCACATCGGGCAAAGACAGAAAATGATTACTTTCTAACAAGGGAAGTAAGGTAAAGAATCTACTACTGACGACGGTCACCCCTCTGGTGAACTCTCAGTTCAGCCAGTTGACGTTTATGTCAAGTAGGTGTCTTTCGTACACCCTTTGGCGTACTCGGAGCTCTATGACTTCGGCTCGTGATCCAGCCAGTGCTTGCATCAGGGTTTCATGGTTTCTCTCTGCTCTCACGCGAGCATCTTCTAGACTAATGGTGCGGAGGGTATGCATTCTCTTATCGGCGACATCTTCGGTAATCTGATGTAGGGCTGTCCTGCCTTGAATCTCATTTCGGGCCACTCTGTGGACCAAGATTGGCAAGACTCTATCTGCTGAGACCCCATTGCTCAAGTCGTAAAAGTTTCGGTCGCCATTAAATGGCATGGGTTGATCTTGTCCTTGGCTTCATGTTTCCAAGCATTCCACCCACTCAAGCGTCGGGCCATGAAAAGTCGGACGAGGGTTAGGAATTTGAAATGGAGCTGCTCGGGGTAGGTTCTCAACCTTTGGTTCGGAGTTAGCATCATCAGAAAGGTCTTCATCATGGTGATCATTCAAAGGGATAGGATGATCATTCTCTGGTTCTTCTCCAAACCAACCAGCTATGACTTCGTTCGGAAGATACCGGTTGTCGTGGGGATGGAGTCCAGCTATGTTTTCTATGCGAGAATTTAGGGTAAGAGAATAATTATTAGACGAACTATCTAGATAATTATTTAGAAAACCTTCATTAGTTACATCGCTATTTGTGAAGTGCATACCAGCTATGTGTAATCTAAACAGGATAGACCTTCGAATAAGTGATCTTAACTCCAAATTCACACAAAATAGGGGTAAAGTAAAATTTTCACAAATTCTCAGTCTATAATATCCTAATTACATATAGCCTTAGTGTATCTACTTAACAACTATCAACTTAGTAATGAAGATCCCGTTTTAGTTCTCAAGTATAAAGTACTTATAGTAACACCAAATACTCCTATAGTATTTTAATTTTAATGTTATGTTCTATTGTTCTCATTGTGGTAGGGTTGGTAAGATTTTAGCATTGTTTCAACAACACAATTAAACTTAGGCACATGCTAGTCAACCCTCGGATAATATAGGTGATCAGGCTATATCTTCCCAGTTTTGACCATATGTCTCTAAGCCCACATGTGTTGCCCAACAATCGTAATTCTTTTGTACTGTCCTAGTGACACTGATTTTAGTATGAATGCAGGCACGTATACTTTATTAAATATTTTATTATTTAAAGTATAAACTCTTGGTCAGAGTATTTTTAATCCCTTATGTATTTATAGTTATTATATCTTTTATGGGTTGATATACTTAATTCACTATAAACAATGCTCTGATACCAATCTGTCACACCCCAAAACCAAGAACGGTGGAAACGTTCTGGGGCCGAGGACGTCATGTACAATATCACAACAATGAAAAGTAGTAAACAAGCAACAACATCATCCATTGCATTAATAATAAAATTATTATACAAGTATGTTCTGTCAAATTTTGATAAACACTAAAGCATAAATCAAAATGAAAGATGAGTCTTGAACAAGCTCCATCTTCCTTTCTCCTTGCATCGGTACCTGTCTATGATGACCTGAGGATACAAGTAATTTTGAAAGCGAGTATCAACTTTAAAGCTGGTGAGATCATAAGTATTTAGTGTCTTAATTTGTATGTAAGAATTTGTAAGTAAATGAATTGTAAGTATTGAAAATGTATATGAACTGTAAGTATGAAAATTTTGTAAAACAACTGTAAACGTTTGAAAAACTCTAGAAATCCCTATGATTCCTACTATTATATAAGGGTGTCTTCTACCAAGACCTAACTGTTCTCAATGTAGTCTTCTACCAAGACTTAACTGTTCTATATGTTCGTCTCTTGTAAAAGTGTGTAATTTTCCCAAGTGTAACTATCATTATCAAAATATAGTTTACATTTATAGTTTAAGTGAAAAGATCACTAAATATATGTACGGGGAAAATTAATGTAGTACTAAAACGTAGCGCTATAAGAACTACTGCTGTACTAACTACCTTAAACCGGATTTATATTAAGGCATCATGTGATTAATTGTACCATACTATTGACTGGTAACAACGACATAAGAATGGTCGTAATAATGGAATGACGTTTGGCACCAGCAGACCTGCAGGTCCGGCTGTAGCTAGCAACAAGGTGTAGGATAGTCAATCTAGTATAGATCTATACGCAAACTCACGCTCTCCCTCCAAGAGAATTCTGGCTACAACTCGGGCCATGACATTTAAGGCATGCTCAAATCCAGTGGATCACAATTATTAACGTATTCATGTATGTGTAATGTAATGAACTGTTCTAGCTGTAATGTACGTGCTCTCTACCTAGCAAGTATAGTAATGTAATCGTTCTAGTATCGTTGTATATGTTCTCTTTCTAGTATAGTTGTATATGTTCTTCTCTAGTATAGTTGTATATGTTCTTCTCTAGTATAGTTGTATATGTTCTTCTCTAGTATAGTTGTATATGTTCTTCTAGTAGTAAGTATTGACTCATAAATGAACTGACTCATAGTATGATATCGCGTTCTAGTAATAGTTCTAGTATCTTCCTAAACCACCCATATGGTAGTTTACTAGTAATCTAACTGGTACGTATGGACATGGATGTATACCCTTGCTACCCAAGGGCATAGGATGAACTGGAAGGGCCTTTATGACTATATATGTACATATGTTATATAACTAATATTTAAACGACCTTCGGACGAGTACCCGATATCCCACCAGACCACATCTCAAGCGCGAAAAGGAAATAGGGTGGATAGCCTTCCTAAGTCTTTTAAACATTTCTTATATAACTATACATATAGAGGCATGCAATTTATAATATAAAAGCATAAATAATTTTTGTAAAACATTTGAACATAATTATTATTTTCAGAAAAGATCGACTTGATGTCAACCAATAAAACAGTTTGAAGGCATAGGTTTGATAAAACAGTTTAAGTATAAGGAAACATTTGTTTGGAACACAATTGTAAATAAGTTTGAAATGTGATATACAGAGTAAAATGTACAGTGTAATAAGGAGTTTAAAACATATAAAATGTTTATAAAAATCATTTGAAGGAAACTGTTTGGTAAAACGGCTAATGAGTAGTAAATCATTTGAATGTTGCATATTAATCACATGTGATCCTAATTACATATGAAGACATATGTATATAAATAATTAGTGATTAAAACACTAATTATACAAGTATAAACATTTAAACGCGAGGAAAACACTATTGGTCAAGTGCTAGGAGGCTAATGGGTTGCGACAAAGGAGTGCAATGCCCCTAATGGGAGTTTATGGTCTAATGGCCATATGTTTTGGAGTTTACGGCCCAGGGAAGTAAACTCCTGGCCATAAACTCTCAACCAAGTCCCTAGATGAAGTCTAACAATTATACAACTCATGTGGTGAATTGCTTCAAGGCTTAAACAAGTGTCCGGGCTTCCTATTAACTCCTTTGAGGAGTTTACGGCCCTGGGACCATATCCCATGGAGTTTATGGCCGTAAACTCCCTTGGGAGGGTGATTATGGTGTTTTCAAGTCTCTAAATTATCTAGGAACTAAACTAGGCTTTTGTACTTGGCTTTAGAAGAGTTTATGGCACCATTTGGCACCATTTTATGGAGTTCACGGCCCTAGAACCTTTTGGGCCGTGAACACCTTACTCTTGGTGTTCTAAGTGTGTTAGCTAGTCCAAAACTCATTTAGGTACATGCCCAAATTAGTCTCTTGGCTTAAGGAAGGTTTTAAGGGCATTTTGGCACTTAAACATGGAGTTCACGGCCCAAGAAGCTCCTTGGCCGTGAACTCATTTTCATCATTGTTTCTAATTGATTTTGGTGTCCTAAATATGAAATGAAGGCTTCTAGTTCGAGTTCTAAAGCTTTGAGGGTCATTGGAACCCTTTAGGACCTTAAAATGGAGTTTACTCCCCAAGTGTTCTTGGGCGGTAAACTCCCAAATCTTGGGGTATTAATCTGATTTTGATGTTTTCTAGTCATATACACACTAGCATACAAGTCTAAGGTAGTTACAAATCACGGGGAAAGGACTAAGTAGCATTTAAGCCACATATTGGAGTTTACTCCTCAAGAACGTTCTTGGGCGGTAAACTCCCGAGTCTCATAGATTTGATATGTAATTGGTGTTTCTAAACACAATCTAAGCTATATAACATAACTAGATCGAAGTACTCACAATTTGGGATAAAAACCCGAAGATCCGTGAGAGAGAATTTTGGCTTTTCTCTAATTGGAATTCAACTAATGAACTATTTGGTTCAGTTTTCTATATATAGTCTTGGGATTTTTGGCAGCAAATATTTCTATTCTCGGAATGAACTCTAATATCCTAGAGTATTGGAATAACAGTGTTGCACAAAACCCTAGTGCATCCACTCTCCTAATATCTCCTTAAGTGTAATATCCTGAAAACTGCCAAACTTATACACGAAATCTAAGTTTTCACTGTAACTGTTCTACATCTATTGGATTGATATGGTTTGTTCAGAATAGAAATTTCGGGTTGTCACACAAGAACACACCAACAAGCTCTCAAGGGCACTCTCAAGCTTCAAGAACGAGGATTAGGGTTTTGGATGGGCAAGTCTCTGGAAATGGTGGCCAACAATGAGGCCATAACCTTCTTTAAATAGGGGGCTCACTTAGAATTAGGGTTTCATTTTGGGCCTGGTACACCCTGCGTACTCCTTTGTACGCCCCGCATACTAGGCAACCTCTGCGTCATGAATACGCTCACGAGTACGCGCGACATACTCTATATTACGTCCAGCGTACTCGATCATCGCACAAACTACTCAAAGGCTAAAACTGACAACTTCAGGAAAGAAGAAGGGCCAAGGAGGTATACCTAATTTCGGGATGTTAAAAGTCTCCCCCACTAGAATCAGAATTCGCCCTCAAAGTCTTGCTCTGCAAATAACTTGGGGTACTGCTCGCGCATCTCCAGCTTCGGTTCCCAAGTCAAATCGGATCCCCTCCGATGCTGCCACTAGACCTGAACCAGAGGCACTTCCTTGTTCCTCAGAACTTTCACTTTCCGATCTAGGATCGCGATCGGCCTCTCGATATAATTCAGGCTCTCATCCACCTAAATGTCCTCTAATGGCATTACTGTCGTCTCATCAACCACACACTTCCGCAACTGGGACATGTGGAAGGTGCTATGGATCTGTCTCAACTCCTCAGGTAGCTCCAACTGATATGATACCTTGCCTACCCTGGAAATCACCCTGAAAGGTCTAATATATCGAGACCCCAACTTGCCCCACTTCCTAAACCGAATTTCTCCTTTCCAAGGGGAAACTTTCAGAAGCACAAGATCTCCGATCTGAAACTCAAGCTCGGATCGCCGTCTGTATGCGTAACTCTTCTGACGGTTTTGAGCCGTTTGCAACCTCTATCATACCTACTGAATTTGCTCGATCGTCTTCAATACTATCTCAGTGCTACCTATAACTCTCTTCCCCACCTCTCCTTAACAGATGGGGGTACGACACCTCCTCTTATAAAGAAGTTCAAAGGGAGGCATACCGATGCTCGAGTGATGGCTGTTGTTATAGGAAAACTCAGCCAAAGGTAGGTAGGAGTCCCAACTCCCACCGAAATCCATAACGCATGCCTGAAGCATGCCCTCGAGTGTTTGAATCGTCCGCTCACTCTGTCCGTCAGTCTGTGTGTGATAGGCGGTAGTAAAATGCAATCGCGTTCCTAACTCCTCATGGAACTTCTTCCAGAATCTGGAAGTAAAGCGCACATCCCGATCTGATACTATAGACGTCGACACTCCATGCCGAGCCACCACTTCTCGCACATAAATCTCTGCCAACCTCTCAGCAGAAGAGCTCTCACTAATAGCAAGGAAGTGAGCAACCGATCCACAATCACCCAGATCGTGTCCACTCCACGCGTCGTCCTTGACAATTTGGTGATAAAGTCCATCGAGATCTGCTCCCACTTCCACCGGGGAATCTCCAAAGGCTGCAATGGACCACATGGATGTTGGTGCGCTGCCTTGACCCGACGGCAGGTCGGGCACCTCTCTACTACCCACGCTATATCACTCTTCATACAGGGCCACCAATAGTCTCTCTTCAGATCCAAATACATCTTAGTGGCCCCGGGATGGATCGAAAACCTCGACCTATGCGCCTCCTCCATCAGAGTGCTACGAGCCCCGCCCGCATAAGGTACCCAAATCCGACCTCGAAATGTCAAAAGCCCCAGGCTATCCATCACAAACTCGGATACTTGTCCGATCACCTGCTCCTTCTTGCGGTTCTCTGGTCTCATGGCCTCCGCCTGGGCCTCTCGAATGGTATCCAATACCAGAGTCATCACGTTCATCCTCATGCATATATCCCGAATCGAGGTACTCTCAGCCTTGCGGCTCAGGGCATCGGCCACCACGTTAGCCTTGCCCGGGTGATACAAAATCTCACAATTGTAATCTTTTACCACGTCCAATCATCTCCTCTGGCGCATATTCAGGTTGGGCTGATCCATTAGATACTTCAAATTCTTATGGTCCGTGTAAATGGTACACTGAACCGCGTACAAGTAATGATGCCAGATCTTGAGTGCGAACACCACTTCCCCTTAACTCTAAATCGTGGGTGGGATACCTCGTCTCATGAGGCTTCAGCTGCCTGGATGCATATGCTATCACGTGCCCCCTCTGCATAAGCATTGCACCTAACCCCGATTTACATGCATCACAGTAAACCACAAATTCCTCCATTCCCTCGAGAAGAGCTAACACTAGAGCTTTGCACAACCTCTAGCGAAGAGTCTCAAATGAGGTTTGCTGATCGGGACCCCAAACAAAAGCAACACCCTTCCGGGTCAACTTGGTGAGAGGAACATCAATCTTGGAGAAATCTCTGATAAACCTTTGGTAGTAGCTAGCTAACCCTAGAAAACTCTTGATCTCAGTGGGGGATCTCGACACCTCCTAACTCATAACCTCCTTAATTTTGGCCGGGTCGACCAAAATCCCATTCTGATTAATGAGGTGTCCCAAAAACCGGACCTCTCGTAACCAGAAATCACAATGGGAGAATTTGGCATAAAGCTTCTCCGATCTCAATACTCCGAAAACCTCTCTCAAATGCTCCTCATGCTGCTCTCTAGACCTCGAATACACCAAAGTATCGTCAACGAACACGATCACCGAATGATCCAACATAGGTCTGCATACCCGGTTCATGAGATCCATGAACGATGTTGGTGCATTGGTGAGCCCGAAAGGCATCACCACGAACTCGTAATGCCCATAACGAGTTCTAAATGTTGTCTTCGGAATATCTTCCTCACGAACCCTCATCTGATGATAACCCGACCTCAAATCGATCTTGGAGAACCAAGATGCACCCTGCAATTGATCGAACAAATCGTCGATCCTCGACAACGGATAACGGTTCTTGACTGCCAACTTGTTCAACTCCCGGTAATCAATGCACATTCGGTTCTTGACTGCCAAATCGTCGATCCTCGACATCGGCGCTCCCCACGGCGAGCTACTCGGCCGGATAAATCACTTTCCCAACAACTCATAAAGTTGCGAGAATAATTCCTGCATCTCTGGCGGCGTAAGGCGATAGGGTGCCTTGGCGATAGGTGCCGCTCCTGGAAGCAAATCAATGTGAAATTCCACCTGTCTCTCGGGAGGCACACCCGGTAACTCCTCGGGGAAAACGTCTGGAAACTCGCTAACCACCAGAACCTCAACGATAGTACTCGGTCTCTCTAAAATATCCCGTGTATCCGACACATACGCCAAAAAACCCATGCAGCCCTGCTGCAAGCTCTGTCTCGCTCTGGCAGCCGAACAAAATGTTGACCCAGATCTGGTACCCTCTCCATATATAGTAAGCACTCCCCCACTAGGGTCTCGTTTCGTCACCATATGACACTCGCAGTCGATCATTGCTCCGAATTGACTCAACCAATCTGTACCCACAATAACACAGACATCACCCATCGCGATCGGTACCAGATCTATCGGAAACTCAACTCCGAAAATCTCGAGCACACATCCTTGGATCACATCAGTCGCAAATACTGCATGCTCATCGACTATAAAGACTCTCAGAGGTTGACTCAATGTCTCTCGCCGCATACTAATGTGGAGACTAAATGCTAAAGATATGAAGGATCGACTCGCACCCGAGTCAAACAACACCAAAGCGGGTACAGAACTCACAAGCAAAGTACCTAAACATTATCACAAATAAGCACCATATATAAGAAAAAGAATGAACAAAAGATCACATACCAGCCACAACGTCGGGTGCTACGCGGACCTCCTCCACGGTCAACTGAAAGGCTCTCCCGCGAGCCTTCGGTGCCTCAGTATTCACTAGCCGACTCTCAGTAGCTCGGATAGCAGCAGGTGCAGATCCCTACACTGACCCCTGCAACAGCTGCGGGCATTCGGCCTTCCGATGGCCGGTCTAATTACAGTGAAAATAGACTATGAACCCTTTGGGGCAATCCTTGGCTATGTGCCCCTCCTTGCCACACTTGTATCAAAAACCTTATCGACAGACTCCCTCGTGACTCTTGTCGCACTTTCCACAAGTGCGACACTTCTAGCCTCCCGATCTCGAATTAGCAGGCTTTGCCCACTTGGCCTCCGGCTGAGACTATGCCTGCCGTCTATCCCTCTTCCGAGACTCCGCCTCCTCCCTGGCCTAAGTCTCTAGCTCGATCTCCCTCTTCCAAGCATTTGCCTAGAGCTCGGAAAATTTTCGGTACGTCGAGTTCGTTATGAACTCACGAATGTCTCTCCTCAGTATGCTCAGATATCGAATCATACATGCCTGCTCGGTAGACACGTGCTCAGGGCAAAAAAACTCTCTCTCATGAAACACCCATGTGATCACAGTTACAGACTCAGTCCCCTGCTTGAGGGATAAAAACTCCTAGGCCAACCGTTCCCTTTCCACCGGGGGAACGTAATCGTCTCGAAACATAGCGGTGAACCTCTCCCAAGTCACCGCGGTAAGCTCTGCAGCAGAGAAATCATCCGTCACAAACTTCCACCAGTCCTTCACTCCGAAGCGAAGTTGGTTCAGCGCGAACTGTATCCTCAGATGCTCTGGACAAGAACATGTATAAAAGCATCCCTTAATATCATAAATCCATCTCATCGCTGCTATTGGATCCTGAGTCCCATCAAATTCTTGGTGCTTCGTGTTGCTGAACTCCCGGTACAGCAACGAGTCACCCGCTGTGGCCTAGCAGCAGCAACTGTTGCGGTGGCCGCAACAACAACAACATCGGTAAGAGCAGCGTATCGCTCGTCAAATGTCTCAATCAGCGTGGTCTTGATAGACCCAAACTTCTCCAGTATCTCAGCTCGAATGGCTGCAACCACCACATCATGAATCATCCTGCGAATCTCATCGTCGCTAACACCGCTGCTCTCTGGAGTGTGGCGCATACCCACCATGATGCCTTTGAAATACGACATAAAATAATCAGTGACTCGACCGAGATTACTCACACTCGATCAATCGTCCCTACTTGTTCCTTAGCACCCTAAGGATTCTTACTTGGAATGCTTACCGATCCGGTACTTTCAGTAGTACGGGCCCAATACTACCTTTCACACCGTATCCGTATCCACACCAAGTCCTCCTCCTAGGATCCCAACTCGCAAGTACCCTATACAACTCTGAATACAACCCACTCTCTAGCAGACTTCTCACATGCTACTCTCTTCTACCTACATGCACTCAAAGCAACTCACAGCAGCAGGAATTCCTAGGAAAAGGCATCACATATCAGGCCACTCTAGTCCTAAGATATGAATTACCTAGCCTACTCTAGCATGCATAACACATCTCATAATAACATAACACATAATGTAAGGGTATTTTGGGAAATCACCGTTTGGGCGCTGGCAGATTGTACACACTGCTCTTTTCTGGAAATCCTTTTCTCTTTTTAGAAAAGTCATTTCTTATTGAAAACTTTTCTCAAATCCTCAGTTTGAGTCCAGATATGCCCGAAGGTGTATCCGAATCCCTCAAACCAAGGCTCTGATACCAACTTGTAACGACATGAATTTTCAAATAAAATTTTCATTTTTAATTTCACAAAACACATGTCATTTTATATAAAACACCATAATAGTCGACAAAGTTTTCTAAACATCATATCAAATCCAAGATCCACAATCACAGCTCAATGTCTCGAGTGTGTGTACAATCATGCCGGTGCCTTCCCGCGATCCTCTGAGGTACCTGAAACACATAACACATAACACGGTAAGCATGAATGCTTAGTGAGTTCCCCAAAATACCACATGCATATAAATTAGCTACTCGAGGCTAAAGCTCTATGATGCCTTCCGACCAATGTGTCTCAGTGGACCTTCCGGCTCCATAACTCTGGTAGACCTTCCGACCCTACCATGATGACCTTCCGGTCCTGCTCTGTTGACCTTCCGGTCCTACCCTGTTGACCTTCTGGCCCAACTCGGTTGACCTTCCGGCCCAACCATGATGACTGTGACAACCCAAGTTGTTCCGTTACATTTCCCCGTTACCGTTAACGGAATATTCCAGTTTATAAAAAAATTCCGTTAATATGGGGTCATCAAATAAATAAATGTTTCATTTATTTATGTCGTTAAGTCGTGATAAGAGAAATAAAAACTCAAAATACACATTTCCATTTAGTTGGAAAAGTTAGTTTTTATTATTACGACCACTAAATCAGGTGCGACCAAAAGCCCCGTATAACGACAGTATCGGGTAGAATCCCACTGAGCCCCAACTCCAACCCCTATATAAGGGTGAGTGGAGTCCATTGGAGACTTTTTACACTCTCCCCACTCTCTCTCTCTACAACTTAAATTCGAGCCAAAAATCATCCGTTTCGAGCCCCAAACGAGTAGGTAAACTATCCTAACTCGTTGTATAACTTATCTAGCGTACAAATTCGAGTTTAAAACATAAAATAGGGACATAATCATGATTTTATAGCCCAAGAACACTCTTGGTTCGTGAACACCATTTATTGGGGTTTTTATGCCCCAAAACCCCTCCAAATTGTCCCTAAGGCTTAGATATGACTTGTAGGCTTATGGAATCGGACTTAGAACACCTTGAACTAGCATTTTGGGGAGTAAACATGATTTTACTGCCCAAGAACATTCTTGGGCCGTAAACTCCCCTTCATGGGGAGTAAACTCATGTTCTTGTGTTAGAAATGCCCCAAACACCCCCCTATGGCCTTGGAAAAATACCTTGAAGCAATACCACCATTGGAAAGGCCTTAAACTTCAATAAAAATAGGGGAGTAGGAGTTCATGGCCGTGAACTCCCATAGGGGTGGTTCATGGGCCGTAAACTCCCATTTAATGCCCAAATGGTGCCCAAACTCCTTCATTCAACTTGGAAAAATACATAGGATTTATTCTATATCATTTAAGCACTTAAAACACCCAAGGAATGTGTCCCTAGGAGTTTATGGTTGTAAACTCCCTTGGTTAGGGCCGTAAACTCCAAGTTGGTCCATATAGGTGCTTTAAACCCCTTCACACATTTGATATCTAAGTCTAGCAAAATTCCACAATTGAAATGAGGCCTTTAAGCATCCTAGAACACCCTCACCATGAGTTTATGGCCGTAAACTCATGGGGAGTGTCCCAGGGCCGTACACACCTTATGGAGAGTAAACTCCATTCCTAGTTCATTCATGCCCTTAAATGTTACCCGGGACACCCCAAACACTTAACCAAGGTGTTTTCCGCTCTTTAGGGTGCGTATGCTTGTTTAATTGGTATTATATGTACTAATTGTATGTAAACATATGTTATCATATGTTTAATAGGTCACTAAGTGTGTCCAAGTCTTTACTTGACACCGAGCACCCAACCGGCGCCTTCGTCGGATCCACTTACACCAGGTGAGTTCATACCCTTGAATGAACCTTTTAAATGTTTTAACATGTTTTATAGGGGTGGAATACAAGTTAAACATGCCAGTTATCATATCAATCACACGTGATTGATAACCCGCATGCACAAGATTTTACCACTGTACACTGTTTTACCGAGTAGGACACTATAATGGTTTTCTAAAAGGTTTTCCTTGTTTCAAAACTCTTACTTATACTGTTTTGTCCTAATTCATTTTAAACTGGTTTAAGAAATATTTCCAAAGGTTTACAAACATATTTTACAAAAGAATACAAATTATGATTTTTCCCCGAGTATAAGGTTTTACAAAATTTTAATCAAAGTTCTCTTTCACAACGTATACTTTTACTTGTTCGTTACTGCTGCTTCGCTTTTACTTATTTAAAACTCCTACTTGATAATGCATTTCCTTCATGATACGCTTATACCAGATTTTTGTCTCTATATCGCTTATACTTGTAGCCTCTTATACTTGATAGACGCTTTTACTTCACTTATCGTCGTCTCCACTTCGAGATACACTTACACTTGGTACACTTATACTTCACGATTCGATCATCTCACCCTGTACGCTCATACTTCACGACTCGGATATTTCACTGTACGCTTATACTTCACGACTCGGATATTCTACTGTACGCTTATACTTCACGACTCGGATATTTCACTATACGCTTATACTTCACAAGTCGATTATTCCTCACTGTACACTTATACTTCACGATATGATTTCACTTAATACACACTCAAGCATAGTTAGATGTATGTCTGTGCTTGTATAGATGCATATAAATAATGATTGAAGGACTTAGGAAGGCTTGTCCGCCCTATTTCCTTTTCTTCGTTGAGATGTGGTCTGGTGGGATCGGATGTCCATCCGAAGGTCGTTTGATTCATTAGTTATATATTATGTACACAAGCATAGACATATGGGTTTACTTCAATCAGTTCAGTTAAGAGTCTCTACCTCTAGTCTACACTTACATTAGAAACCCACTATTTGGAAGTCTCTATCCACTATTTGGGATGCATCTTCAGGACACGGCCTTCTCCGTCATCTAGTTGGTAACCAGAATCTCCTATAGGGAGAGCGGACATTGTGTGTATAGATCTATACGGGATTGACAACCCCGCACCCAGACTGCTAGCTACAGTCCGGGCCTACCAAGCCAACGGGTGACAAATGTCACATTTTAGACGCTTGTAGGGCGTCTGGTACTCTAGTCAGTATGGTTACGAGTATCCCGGGTTACCTTATAATTCATTGGCTTTAAGGTAATGGTATTTCGCCAGCAATTTACACTGTATGCTGGTAATTCATTTTCAGAGTCACACTGTTTGACCTTACAAGACGTATCTTTCGTTTGATACTATCTGGGGTCTGTCTCCTCTGTTTTGACCTTACAAGACGTATCTCTCATTTGATGTTGTCTGGGGTCTGTATCCACTGTATTCACTGTATTCGCTGTGTTCATTGTTTTTGACCTTGCTAGACGTATCTTTCATTTGATACTGTCTGCGGTTTGTATTCACTGTTTTGGACCTTACCAGTTGTATCTTTCATTTGGTACCTCCTGGGGTCTGTGTCTCCACTTAATTAGACTAAACCAGGCGTGTCGTTCATTCGATACTCTCCTGGAGTCTATGATTCCTTGCCTTAGTCACCAGTCCTCACTGCTGAGGCGTATGTTATTCCCTGATGTCGTTGCTTTCTTTAATAATCAAATTCAGTATTTTGATAATGATAGCAATTTAGGGAAAACTACTTTTTACCACATAACACTGACCAGTCTTGGCAGAAGGCTGCTTTACTTAAAGAAAATATAGGATTTTCTGGAAAGAACTCTATACACAGTAAACACTTAACTACTACTTCATAAAGTTATTTGACAAAATGACACTAAATACTTATGAACTCACCAACATTGTAAAAATGATGATACTTGCTTTTCAAATAACCTGTATTCTCAGGTTAGCATTAGACAGGTACATCCCCGGAGCAGTTGATGAAGACGGCTTAGTGCCTCGCTGTACTTACATATATTTGTTCTGTATTACTTATATTACTTTGGTGTTTTGTAATGTAACCATGTAAAACTATTACTATTAATGCAATGTTTTGTTGTACTTTGATTACTATAATGCATGCGTTGTGATACTTGACATGACGTCATCCACCCCAGAACGTCTCTGCCGTTCCGGTTTTGGGGTGTGACAATGACCTTCCGGTCGAAGCCCTGTCGACCTTCCGGTCCGAACCAGGCAACTCATAACATAGCATATCACATATATCACATATCACATATCACATATAAGCACATACGACCTTCCGGTCACACATAATTACCACTCTAGGTAAGGTATTGTTGGATTAGGTGTTTAAGCCCATAACTATTATTGGTATGTATTCGACCCGAGAGTAGCATGGTCCATTTGGGTTGCATATCATCAGGACAATTTGTTAGGATGGACTTTTGAGAGAAGAGGTTATATATGATTTACTAATACATTATAAGTTCTAATATATTAATATGAAATCATATGTTTTAATTAGTATTGATCAAGAATTAATTTGGAATTAATTTAGGGATCAATAGAGATTGATTAAAACTATGGGGACTAATTATGCTTATTAGTTATATTTATATGTGTTGGGCTTATGATCCATGTTGGACCAAGTTTATGTATGGATACATAAATAGTTGGGCCACATGAACCATGGATCATAAAATCCATGGATATGGGTTTGGGTTATACCCATGACTCTTAGAATTCAACACATATAAATACATATGTTATGACCTAAAAATCACCAGTTTTAGAGGGTGTGCATGTTCTTGGAGTTCATGAAGGTTTTAGAGTGCATGGAGATTCTCTCTCAAGTCCTACCTTTGTCCTTGATGTGTTGCGACTTCATTTGAGGCTTCCACACTATTGGGGCTAAGTTCTTAAGGCCAAATACATCAAGACCTCCATCCACACAAAAAGGTATGCTACATTATTTAGCATTTTATGTAGTTTGTATGACAATTGCATGCTAGATATAAGTTCAATACCTTGGAAACCATTTGCATGTATAATTAATGAAAACATAGACCCAAGGTATTTAGGGTTGTATGTGCACCATAGGATGTTGTATTATACCAAAACCCAACAGTGGTATCAGAGCAAGGTTTGTTTTCAATTATACTTGATGCAAACTGATTTTTCAAAGCCAAGAATCTGTCAGGACCTGAAACTCGATGAGTTTTGGAGGAAAACTCGACTAGTTCATGTATTAGAGCATGAACTCGACGAATTCCATGAAGAACTCGATGAGTTTGTCAGCCAGAATGCATATCTTCGTGCTTTTTGGCTGGAATTGGACTAGGAACATTACCATAAGCTGTTTTTGAACCTATATACCTGTTTTTGATGTGGTAATGATCATTCTAATCCAATTCAAAAGATAATTATCAAAAGTTTCATGTTTTGTATTAGTTTAATGGTTAGGCTAATTACATGAAAATTGTTTGATTTAAATTGTCTTGTTCATATGAGTTTAGTTAAGATTATGAATATTGCTAGATATGTTTGAGATAGTTGTTTTTGATCCAAATTGATCTAAAATTTATTCATAAAATGTGTTTTTATAACTTGTCCTCAAGTTACATGAAACGTCTCATTAATGAATTTTAGTAAAAACATAGGTTATAAACTTGAAAAGTCTTTTCTCCATAAATTGTTTTATGACCTCTATAACTTGTCCTCAAGTTATGGATTTCCAAGAGTCTCTTCATCAAAAGTTTTAAAACATATATTAAACTCATATGTTATGAAATTGAAGAGTTTTAAAAAGTTTCAAAACTTGTCCTCAATTTTTGGAATTTGCAAAGTTACCTCCCCATATATACTTTAATTCCAGATCAAGCCTAAGAATTTTAATAGTTTAAAATTCAACCCTTATACTATTATAATATTAAAAGTTAATGATTATATATATATATATATATATATATATATATATGTATGTATAAGTATAAGAGTAAAGTCAATCTTACCGTTAGTAGGCCTCATACACGAAGCCAGTCTCTAAGGGGGGGTATAAGGCTACTGCCTATAAAATGGCAGTTTAATGGGTGTCCACTCTCACCCACCACTTCCTTGACTGGTGGAGGGTCGTTAGCCGAATGGGTAGGAAAGGACTATAATTCTCCCTTCATTAAAAGTATAATGATAAATACTAAGTAACTAAACACTTATAAATTCCCAATCTTAGTTACTTAGGAAAATGTGAAATGGTGCTAACCCATGAAATTACACTTTGCACCTTTGTTAAGTCGTTAGTGGAGCGTGTGTGGTTAACCGGCACACTAACATGGGACTGACAATGTGTGGCAAAGGGTGACTTAAGTTTTATCATAGATCGGTGGAGCGTGTGTGGTTAACCGGCACATCGATTAGGTGATAAAATTAAGGGTACCAAGTCAATTTGCATGGTTATTCACACCTTGTTTGTGATCCTCGACATCCCAATCACAAACTTCAGAGGGCACAATCGAGATTCAAACATGCCATTGAAAGTTCAATGTATCTCAAAAGATCTAGGAGTTTCAAATCCAATTAAAACTTAATGAATAATTTCATTTTTCATGGTGGAAATTGGTAAATAGTCGTTTACCTACCTTCAAATATTCTACAGCTTGGATTACAACATCCTTCTTCCAAGTTATAAAATAGTTTGTTGGGTCCTAGCCTTAATATTTCATATTGGGTGTTATGTTAAGGAATTTAAATCAACTAAACTTTAATTTCTCCCATTATAGATGTCTTGTTAAGACATCTATGGTCTTCCCAAATCCTTAGGAACAAGCTTTCCTAATGAAGATGATATCCCAAATGGCAATCAAGGTGAAAGATCAATCCCTTTGTTGTGCATTAATGGGACTGAAAAATCATGCTTCCCTTTCCCCACCTCCTCCTATTATTCTCTCTATCCCACAAGTTTCAAGACTTGATAAGTTATAAGTTACTCAATCCCTATTGCCAATCAAAGTCTATATGTGCTTACATCTTAGAGGTTAAGCCACATATTGACAAGTCGGGAGAGTCGGGTGTCAAATTCTTGAGGAAAGTTGGCTATTGACTGGGTTCTTTAGTCACTTCCTGATAACAGACAATGACATGACCCTTAATGATCTTAAATATTTGCTTGATGATGCTAAATCAACAATGATTTGGAGCATTGGTAAAGCAAATTAGATTGGAAGATCTACTTCCCAAACTTTCATGGACATTAACAATGATAACACTAGAAGTCCAGAAAAACTTTCTCTTCCCAATGGAAAGGGATCGGCCATGGTCAAGTCATTTGACCTAATGGTAAAGAGAAAGGCTAAGTCTGTGATAGTCTTGTGTACCATTCCCAAAGAGTCCATATTTTTTTTTTGCCAAAAGAAGGGGCATTAGTTGCAAAGCTGCCGAATTTACCTAAAAGTCCATAAGGATAGTAAAGTCAAATGTTTGACTCTACTTTAGGTAAATCCTATTACCTAACTCTATTAAGATCCTGTTTGGAGATTCTTAATACATAATGCAATGTAATTGCATTTTGATGTTTTGGAAGAATCAAAGGAAGCTTAAAGAAAGAGTGTGCTAATTCTGATCGCATGGTTCGATGACTAGAATTTTGAGCCGCTGCATAAGAGTTATGAAATATTGCTAGGAATAGATAACAACAAGTTTTCATATGAATTTGCATTGTAAGGATAAGTTTTTCCGCAAAGTTTTAAAATAAAAGAAAAATGGTTTTGATTTTATTTATTTTAAGTATCCTTACAATAGCATTTGTGAAAAAAAAAACTTTTTTTTATGTGTTCCCATTGATAAGCAATATTGGTAAATGGATTTGATTCTTTCGTTTGTGGTAGTGTCATAATTTACCAAATAAGGAAAGATTCTCATCACCCAAGGTTCAGTTGGATAGAAACTTGGAATCAGGCAACTTGTATTGTATGATGAATGAGAATTTTTCATCTTTGGGAAATTAAGACTAATTCCTTGTTCACATGTATATGTGATTCAAGTGAAGGACAAAGGGATCGGGTATACTTGGGTGTGCGTTGATCAGGTCCACCACAAAGACTATTCGTCATGATTTACTAAAGTTTAGTAAATATGGTTATGCTTACAAGTTTAAGTGTAATTCTGAAACATTAGAAAGGTTTCAATGTATGACAGAATGGATAAGAAGAATCAAATAAGGCAAAAAGATAAAAGTTTCTCCAATCTGAAGAAATGAGAGAGTACTTGAGTATCTTGTTTTATGATTATCTTAGTGATATGGAACCATATCACAATTGATCCTCTAAGGACACCTTAGTGCATTTGTTTGACTAAGGAGAGGGATCATGAATTGTTGAAATGGTTAAATCAAAAGATAAATCGTACTTCGTTCCAAAATCAAATCTTAGAGTAATACTCCAAGAATGAGCTTGAGTGACATAATCTTAAGAAAGGTTTAAAACACTTGTCAAATGTACAGTACAATGTTTTCTTACTCTTGTACATTTGAAATTGGTAAGTTGTGATGTTTTGGATAAAACAGAGACCAATTGTGAAAAGTGTTTATCTTGATAAGAATCCTCACTAACTCTTGAATATTTGTTTTGTCAAGGAATGGTTCTTGACAAAGAGAATCTTATATGTCAAGAGGACAGTGGGAGTATTGAGATAGTTTCAAGAACTAATCAAGAGTTTTGTTAATCATTAGCCCACGACTTGAGGTCTGTAACCTATCGTGCTGACATATTCTTATTTTTGTGTCTATTCTAGTAAAAGTTGACTATTCTTGTAAGTTCTATGAGTTCTCAATTGTTTGCATACCAACCCGGAAGCAATGGTGGGCATTGTGCTACCAGGTGGCAAGAAATTAAGATTGAACAAGTTCAGTCCATTTGAATTTGGTTTTGTCACTAACCTTGTCTTGTGATTATGGTTGTGACAAATTCACATGGATAGGAACACTTACACCATAAAATCTAAGTGTCATAAGGTTTCTCTTCGATTCATGAAAATGATGGTTATGAAACTCTTTCACTAAGTAGATTTTAGGAAGATAGCAAGTGTAATATTTTCATTCTCAAAGTTGTTAGTGGAGCGCGTGTGGTTAACCGGCACACTAACATAGACTTGTGAGAAATGGCATAGGTCTAAAAAATTGAGACTATGATTACGACATCCCTTTTCATAGTTCTAAAATTGTTTAGACACACATGTAAGCTATCTAAGGAAAGGTGTATGATTTTGATAAAGTCTTATCAAAGCAATCACGTATCAGAAATCTGAACTTTGGTAAGAAAGTCAGTATAGTATTGATTTCAAGAAGTCCAACTGATTTTTGGATACATGTCAAAGCTAGTGGGAGCATAAGTGTTATGCTAATAATCATCATGTTAGTGGGAGCATGATTATTATGTTAAGAGTTGCAAGTTAGCAATGTTAATTATAGAAAACAAAAGTTTCAATTCGGGTTTGAAAAGTTGTTTTGCTATAACTAAGGGAGAGGATTTTATACTTCATTCCAATTCTACAAGCTTAGATTGAGATTTTAATAAACTTTAGTCAAGGATATATATATATATATATATATATATATATATATATATATATATATGAATGTTATGTTGGAAAGGTTCAATATAAGGAAATTCTATATATGTTGCGTTCTCAAAATTCGATTATGATTACGACATACCTCTTCATAGTTCGAATTATGAGAACATGGCAAATAAAAATTGTTATAGCATGAATCGTGTCCCATATGCTTCGGATATAGGATCGATTGCATGTTCTATAATATTTATCCATTCTAAATTTTCCTAATGCTTAGGGCATTAAGAGGGGAAAAGGGATTAGAACTGGATATGACTAAAATGATTAAGCAATTGTTGAGGACAATTTGAGGTTTACCAAAGATTTGTTACTCATGGACAATTGGAAGTATAGAGTGAGGACCATATTGACATATTTTGAAAAGAGGCAACTCTTGTTCAAAAGTGATGGTCAAAATGGGAATATGGAATTGTTTCCATAGGTGGAAGTTATTCTTTGAATCTGTGTAAGATTAAAGAACTTAATGCAAAGAAGGGTGTTCAAAGGAATGTACTTTGAATCTGAGACTTCATTTCCGTGGAATTGCTTTCCATTGGAATACCTTGTAATGTCTGTTGCCAAGTCTTTATGACTTGTGTGCATATTCATTACAAGAGGATCATTGCATATAAGTTTAGAATCTAACAAGATTACGGTAAATGAGAAGAATTTGGTGTTCTTACATTTATTGTAAAGGATTTGGGATTGTGAAATGAGCATCATTGAAATGCTGTCAATTGATCTGTTTCACAAAGAGAGGACCACATGTAAACATAGTGTGCATACTTGGAGTATGGCATAGCTATTGTTTGGACGAACATAGTGTGCATGCTTGGAGCATGGCATGGCTATTATTTCAATTCAAGTATTAAGTTGATTAATCAAAACATGAATAATGAGTAATCAAAATGGTGCTTAGATAAAAGGGTTTTTATTTATACTTAAGAGTATGGGGCCATATAGGATTAAGTATTATTCTTGTGTTTCACTTTGCATGTTTTGACTTCCAGAATAATTATTTTATTCAAACCATCCACAGTCGGTCATATGTTGGAAGTAGATATGAATCAAGACTGTCATGAATCTGGCTTGTAAGATTTATCTAAGGTGCATTAGACATATAAATGGTTGCTGCAACATTTATGAGTGCTCATAAGTTCTGAGTATTGGATTCAACCCACACTCATTTGAATCACTTCATTGATTTTATCACGAGTGAATCATGAGACGATAATATCTTATATTCTTCAAACCTAGAGATATGAGTTGTTACTATGAGTTGGTTGTATATTGATTAAATGAAAACGCATTCGGTAACTCAATGTTATAAAACGTGCCTTTGTGTATGATTCAACAAGTAGTATAACAAGCGATATGAGTCGAAGTTTATCCATTCCTTTTACCTTCGGGATAAAAGCGATATCTGTGGGTCCCTCGATGATTTGGTGATGACAAAATGTAAGTGCTCGGTCGGGCCTGGACTGATTTGATTTGTTCAATTGGTCAGTCGTCATAAATTGGAAATCGGGAAACAACAAATGGACAGAGAGAATGATTACAATCCATGTCTCAGTTCATATGATATCTAGAATAGAGGAATATATGATCCCTTATCTAATGGACATGTCATTGATTTGTTCAGAGTTCGAAAACGGCTTTAAGAGCTACGATTGCTAGTCGGGTTTTGGAGTCATACGCAATAATAGTTTTAGACTTATCCAAGTGGGAGACTATTGGATTAGGTGTCTAAGCCCATAACTATTATTGGTATGTATTCTACCCGAGAGTAGCATGGTCTATTTGGGTTGCATATCATCAGGAAAATTTGTTAGGATGGACTTTTGAGAGAAGAGGTTATATATGATTTATTAATATATTATAAGTTCTAATATATTAATATGAAATCATATGTTTTAATTAGTATTGATCAAGAATTAATTTGGAATTAATTTAGTGATCAATAAAGACTAATTAAAACTATGGGGACTAATTATGGTAACTAGTTATATTTATATGTGTTGGGCTTATGATCCATGTTGGACCAAGTTTATGTATGGATACATAAAGAGTTGGGCCACATAAACCATGGATCATAAAGTCCATGGATATGGGTTTGGGTTATACCCATGACTCTTAGAATTCAACACATATAAATACATATGTTATGACCTAAAAACCGCCACTTTTAGAGGGTGTGCATGTTCTTGGAGTTCATGAAGGTTTTAGAGTGCATGGAGATTCTCTCTCAATTCCTACCTTTGTCCTTGATGTGTTGTGACTTCATTTGAGGCTTCCACACTATTGGGGCTAAGTTCTTAAGGCCAAATACATCAAGACCTCCAGCCACACAAAAAGGTATGTTACATTATTTAGCATTTTATGTAGTTTGTATGACAATTGCATGCTAGTTATAAGTTCAATACCTTGGAAACCATTTGCATGTATAATTAGTGAAAACATAGACCCAAGGTATTTAGGGTTGTATGTGCACCATATGATGTTGTATTATACCAAAACCCAACAGGTATAGTGAGAAGACTCACCTCGAACTACCTCATAATAATCTCGGACTCTAATCTCCAGTCTAGCCTCCGTCTAATACACATAAACAGAAATTCTTATTGAATAATAGCACTCATTAAGGTGGACCACCCCCTAGGCTCTCACAGAAGGGTAAAAGACCATTTTACCCCTTCTTGAATCCAAAAGTCCATTTGTTGACCGAACCCTAAAAGTCAACGCCTGCGAGTACGCTGCGTGTACTAGATTCCTACGCTGGGCGTACTCGTCTACTATGCTAATATCTGGTTCATTGAACCCTACGCCCCGCGTACTGGGATTTACGCTCAATGTACGTCCCAGTTTCACTATTTCCTCACTTATGGTCTTAATTAGTTAATACCTTGGCTCAAAATGCAGATCTGGACCCCCTACATCCATAAAGTCGAAGACTTTATGCCTTTTCATGGCTGGTTTGGCCTAAAGCACTCAAAACCTTCATCCATTTTCTTTCTCAATCCCATATCCCATGCATGGTTTGCTCTTAATGACCAAGATTGGATTTTTATGACTTTATAACACAAAATACACTAGCAAGGGACAGATCTAGGTTCTTAGAGCTCATCAACTCACAAAGCATTAACTTTTGGGAGAAAAACCCTAAAACATCCTATATAAGAACACACAACAGAAAAAGGAAGAAAGTTTGAAGCTTTATACTTCCAAATGAAGCTTTGCACACTGCTAAGCTCAGATCCAAGTGCTTGGGCTCTTACTCCTTCTTCTCCAAAGCTTTCTTTCCACTCTTATGGCTCAAGAACACACCAACAAGCTCTCAAGGGCACTCTCAACCTTCAAGAACAAGGATTAGGGTTTTGGATGGGCAAGTCTCTGGAAATGGTGGCCAACAATGAGGCGTTAACGTTCTTTAAATAGGGGGGGATCACTGAGAATTAGGGTTTCATTTTGGGCCTGGTACGCCCCACGTACTAGGAAACCTCCGCGTCATGAATACGCTCACGAGTACGCGCGGCGTACTCTATATTACGCCCAACGTACTCGATCATCACACAAACTACTTAAGGGCTAAAACTAACAACTTCAGGAAAGAAGAAGGGCCAAGGAGGTATACCAGATTTCGGGATGTTACACTATAAGTCAATGAATATAAAACTAAAAATAAAAATTTATAGTTTAAATCATGTACAAACTGTAAACTACACGTTGGAAAAAGCGACATGTCAATTCGAATTGAAACGAATGAGATATGCATGTTTTAAAGTTTTGACTGAAAACGATTCCGACCCCTAAAAGTGGTTCTGGTTCCTAACACCGGTTCCGGTTCTTAAACTCGGTTTATCAGGACCCGATGAACCCAAACCCGGATTACCCGAAACCCGAATCAATCCATTCTTTAAACCTGAAACCGGAACTGGTTCTATATATTCCAGTTCTAACGGTTCCGGTTCGGTTTTCTGGTTTTGAATCTCATCCCTAGTATTGACAGTGTGACATCCCCAAATTTATGGTCATTTTATTTATGCTTATTTTAAAATAAATTATTTCTTTTTTTTTTGTGGAATTGGTCGCAAAAATATCCTTAACATGATATAATATCAAATCAAAGGTGTTACATATGAAATGTTTTTTATTGATTTATAAAAGTTTAGGATGCCATAACTGATACAAAACATAAGTATAAACGGAGACTTACAATGTCTCAATAATCTAACGGTCTATATCTCCTTGAATCTCTCATCATGCATGTAACTTTGTATTGCTTCCTGTGATAAAAAGGAAATTGAGTGGGTCAGGTTAGGAAACCTGATGAGTACATATGGTTTTCAACCCACATTAATATAGTTAATATGTTTAATCATCAAACAATTAACCCAATTACACATTCCCGTTTTATTATTTATTCTTACTTAAGAATTTATCCTAAGGGTCATCACCTAGAGTGCATTTATGTGATATGTTTGTTGCTAAGGACTTTTCCTAAGAATCATCGCTTACATCGCATAGACAATACTGTTTCGGGGATTACTCCCCCGATAAGTGTCCAGTAAGGGTGTTATGTATTTTATGTACTAAGTAATAAAACAACTAATTTATACTAATTAATACGCGATAGGCCGTGTACCTAATCGAATAGCAGGATAGTTCAGGTAAGTAGGGTATCGAACACAGGGAACGGAAAGAACAGTTAAAATAGTATTAGATGTTAAGTAATTCAAACAATTAATTAAAAAGGGTTTTTTTTTTCTAGTTTTCCAAGTCTAGAAACTTAAAAACAGTTATCACCAAAAACTATTAAACTAAAAAAAGAGCAATACAAACTAAGGATTAAAACAAGATATTAAAGAGACTTCCATTTAGATACGATTCACACTACTCCTAGGGTTGATTTCTTGGAAAAGTGCAATGGATTGAGTTGTTTGTTGCTTACCGATTCCTAAGAATTAAACTCTCCGATCAAAAGAATAATCCTTTAGTAAAACTAATTCATTCATACATTGATCAGGTGGGTAAACAAATTAGAATACTAGTATTAAGTTCGAATTATGCTAGACTTGAACTAATGATTGACATTAATGGATAATAACATCAATTCAATACATGAATGATCATCACAAATTAGCTTGCACATTAATTTACATACTCTTCTGTTTAACCCTAGGTTTAATATCAAAACACTAGTCTTATAACTTTGATGGTCATAAATTCATAAGATTCAAGTTAACCAAATAAGAACGATCATCTAATTTAGAAAAAACTCAGCAATAAAAAGAAAAGGTAGTTGTCATTAACACAAAAGGGTCTTTAACAAGCTATCATAACAAATAAGCAACTAGCAACAATATAATCCAATAAATCAACACATAGTCATAGTGATCCTCTAATCTAAACAAAAGCTAGGGTTTTTAGCCCATGGCTACTAGAAACAAACTCATAAAAACGAAATCTACTCCGCTAAACATGATCAAGACAAAGTAATTAAGTGATTATGAATGATGTTGCCTTTAGATCTCTTCAAAATCAAGCCTTAGATCGATATTTGCGTTCCAGAACCTCCAAGGAATGTTTTTGGCTTCCAAAAGGCGATAATAGCTTCCAACATATCCACTGCTTGAGAGAGGAATCGTCCTATTTATAAAACCCAAATTTGGCCCACCACATCGTGGTCAACCGTCACCACGACATGGTTTTCATTAAAATCGTGTATCCACCAAGTTACTATTTGATCGGGAATTCTCCATTCACCATGGCGTGGTTGTTGATCACTACGACATGGTCTTCCAGTTTCAAGACTTCTTCGACTTCAATCTAATTTCCCGCTTCCAGCTTCACAATAGCTTCCTTTTAATCCCGAGCATGTCTTCACTGCTACAAAATAGATTTTAAACAAATTAAGTACCTTTTTTTTTTTTTTCTATAATGAGCATAAATGTAGCAAAAAGTATTAAAATAATGCATGAAATATATAACCAAATATGCACATATCAAAATACCCCACACTTGACTTTCGCTTGCCCAAGCAAAACTGATTTTATTATCATAACATCAAAATCCTAGTCACCAACATCGCACAAGACAATCCATTGTTAGCCCATCCATTACATCAAGATCGCAATGCATATTTGTGTCTAATTTTTCCTAAAACTTCCCCAATCCTAAATACTTACGATTCTCATAAACACTTCCCATTCAATTCGAACAACGTTCATTTTTGGCATTCTTACCTTCTATGCCGTTTTATTTACCACATTTCGTCTCAAAAGTTATTGTCAAATGCCAAGTGACTTAGTAAAAATGAAAAATAATATATAATATAATTATCCTAAAAATATAACTACACATTTATTGTTGCAACTGTTGGGTTTTGATACGGAATAAAACTTTGTTTTTCACAAAAACCGGCAATGGAAGACTTAAAAAATAACAAGTTTATTTTTAGTTCACAATAAAATCGAACAATCATGAATCCATTTATAGATGTTAGAATAAAATAAAACCAACCATATGATGTTTTAGAAATAATCTTTGAAGCTTTTGAACCCACTTGATTTTAAGGTGTTGATGAAGATAACAAAAGATCAAAGTGTATGATCTTTTCTACAAGTATCCACCATCAACAGTAAGACACTTGGAATACTAGTTCCTTATTGTATTCTTGAATGTCTAAAACCTTTTTACAACAATGATCGATCCTAATGAAAACATTTTTTATCTTTTAAATTTAAACATATAACTTAAATAAATAAACAAAATAAACTAATGACTTTAATTTTGAGAATTTGAAATTAAAAGGTAAGTTGATTAATGAAATTGATATCCATTACATGTGAAAAAAATTTAATTTAATATAACCACAAAATGACATTTAACGAATTAAATGAGAATCTGACAAAAAAACTTTCATTTATTAGAAATGATAGACACACGATGAGAAGGAGAGAATGGCTGCGATGAAGAAGACATAATGAGTAGTACATCAATAATGTTTAAAATGGCCCACATCTCTTAAATATTTTTCTCTTTTTACAACAATGATCGATCCTAAGAAACACGCAAAAGAAAAAAAAGCATACTCAAAAGATACCCTCTTATAATTATGTACTTCTCAATATAAGTACCTTCACCACATCAACAAATCTTTGGGTCTTGATATGTACCATGCGGTTGGTGCTGGAAGAAGCAGCGAACACATTTTGGAAGCATTGGAAAACACCAACTGTATGAAAAAAAAAAAAAAAAAAAAAAAGTAAATTATTGAAATCGTCCCTCTGGTTTGGTCAAAATTATACGTTTGGTCTCTAAGTTTTTTTTTTTCCATTCGAATCGTCCCTGTGGTTTGATTTTGTTGCGTTTTTCGTCCCTATGGTTTGGTAAAAATTGAATGTTTGGTCCCTAACTTTATGTATGTAAGGACGAAAAATGCAACAAAATCAAACCATAGGGACGAAAAACGCAACAAAATCAAACCACAGGGATAATCCGAGTGCAAAAAAAAGGTTAAGGATCAAACATGCAATTTTGACCAAACCACAGGGACGATTTCAGTAATTTACTAAAAAAAAAATAAAAGGTATTGTTGTTGGTTTGGCATCAAACATGAAGTAGGATGAAAAAACAAAAAAAACAAAACAAAAGGGAGATTCAGAGGCAATCAAAGGAATCCGAACAGTAAATAAAAACCATAACTGCTGAACTTGTTTTTTTAAATATTTTTTATCCTGAGCAAATTCAAGAAATTAATTATTGATTTCTTTCTTATAAAAGTTGAATTGATGAACCTTGTATTATTCAGATTCACATTAAAGAAGACAAATCTTAAACAACATAATGAAGGAGTTATGTTAAAAAAAAAACACGAGGAAATGGAAATCAAGACTTTGAAGAAGTCAGTGTCTTACCTGATAAGCAATCAGATAGCTACTTAATTTTATATAAGATAACATGTTTATTATTATTTTTTTCAATCTTGAAATTATGCATTTTTATATAATATAACAATATATTTCACATTTTAACATCTTTAGAGAAAGAAAAATTGCAGCCGAAAAAGTTGAACAAAAAAAAGAATGAAATCGAAAAAAAAATAAAAAATAAAATATACACCACCTAAATTTGAAAAAAAATATACTTATTAAACTCTATTTCAAAATAGTATAAAAACAATTGTCATGTTTATTTTAACGTGGTAATATAAATTATAAAAAGTAAATCGAACGGCTGAAAATCGTTCCGAAGAATAAGTGGCGTTGGTTGCCGCCAAGATGAATATAAGATTCGCGGTATAATAATGAAAAAGAAACGTAGTACACGTTGGAGACGTGTGTTTATCATTGACTTCAAAAATCAACCATTTTTAATTCAATATCTCAACAACAGGAAAACGGAGAAGACGAAAGTATATGCAGTTTAGGTCCACCAACTGGTTGTTAGCTTCACAATATCCATTTTTCAAGCAATTGTCTTTAGCTACTAAACAAACACCTCAATTCAAGCAAACCCCATTTCAATTTGGACCTTCTTCTTCTTCTTCTTATTATTATTCTTCACCCTAATCTCATCCGAATCATTTAAAATCTTCAACTTTGTCCGCACGTGATAACCACGGGTTAGTTTGTTTCTTTTGCTGGTGTTTCTTTTGATTAGTTTAATGAATTGGGTGTTTGCGCAACTACGGAGCTTTTGATTTTGATTAATTATATTTATATATGTATAAATGTATAATCTTGTTTTTGTTTGCTTGTCCTCCAATTATTGCTTTGTTTAATCTCGAGAGGGGGTCATTGTTCAATGATAAGGAGGGTTAGTTGTGTGTGTTTGTTTTCTTTAATTACTTTAATCGAATACTATATTGTGGGGAATTATCAATTATCATATTTTCTCCTTGTTCATATCCAATTTTTGTCTCCCTTTTAGGAAGATTTTCGTTCACTCGCTTTGGTTCTGTCTTCATGTTTTCTCTAGATCACTCCTTCATACATCTCCCCTTTCTCCCTCTCACTGCTCATGTACTTTTTTGATGCACAGTAAGTGTTTGATGTTATGTCTCTATGAAATTCTGAGAAGAAAACAAAAACTCTTTATATGTATGGAAAATCGGAAAGTAATCTGTAATCCCCTTTTTGGGATTTCCTTTTAGTGGTGGAATCCGCATAACAAATCACACCATGTGCTTTCAGTTATGCCATTAATTAGGTCTTACAATACTTTGTTTACTAATATTTCTCAATTCTCACCATAGAATCTCAAGAAACAAATTAAGTACTACCTGTTCTGTTTTTCTTTTTTTAATTTTTTTTTTGTGTTTCTTGATATATCAGGCATCATATCACCTTCTAAAGTAATCATTTTTGAAGATCTTTTTGATAGTGATTGGGTTTTAAAGGAATCAAGATGGCTACTTATTATCCTCCTTCAAACAATCATCAAAGAGATGTGTTTCAAAGTTCATACGATTCATATCAAGAATCACCATGTCCACCTGTTGATATGATGTATCAAAACCAAACATCCACTGACAACTCTTTCTTACAACTTTTATCTGGAAACATGCAACCGAATCCTCAAATCCTTTCACAAGTCAAAGATCATAACACTTCAGATGATGAAAGAAACTTACAGTATCAAGAATTATCACTCAGCTTAGGAATGCAAATCCCTTCTTCCTCCATGGATTTACCTTCCTTTCAATACAATTACTTGAACACCCATCTTCAAGATCCTCATGATCATGGCTCTCATGGTTCTCAAACCCATAAAGTAGAAAATGTTGACTATTTGTCCTTTGACTTGGTTGGAAAAAACGGTCAATGTTCTGTTTCTGATACATATGATGTTTCATATGGACTTGTAAGTGGTAGAATCTTGGATTCAAAATATCTAAAACCATCACAGGAATTGCTTGAAGAAGTAGCAAATCTTCGTGAAGCTTTAAGACAGCTAAAGATTAACAAACTTAGCAATCTACATACCCTTCGTGTAGACGATAAAAAAAATTCCAAATTTACCCCTCACGAATCCACTACTACTTCCTCCGGTGAACTCTCGGCTTCTGAGAAACAAGATCTTCAAAACAAGGTCACGAGATTGTTTTCTTTCTTAGACGAGGTAACTACTTTCATCTTTCAAGAATACCCTTTTTACCTTTTTACCCTTGAATATATTTTTTTAATAAAATCTTTCGTTTTTGAGTATAGGTGGATAGGAAATACAGAGAGTATTGCCAACAATTGCAAATTGTTGAAGCAGCATTGGATGTGGTGTCTGGGTGTGGGGCTGCAAGGACATACACAACACTTGCACATCGAACAATTTCTTGCCATTTTCGGTGCTTACGTGATGCCATTAATGGACAAATTCAAGTGACACGTCAGCGGTTAGGAGAACAAGATGATTCGGTGGACAGAGTGTTGCCACGTTTAAGGAACGTGGAAAAGCAACTCAGGCAACAGAGAACACTTCAGCAGCTTGGTGTGACTCGTCATTCTTGGAGGCCACAAAGAGGGCTTCCGGAAGGATCTGTCTCGATTCTTCGCGCTTGGCTGTTTGAACATTTTCTTAACCCGTATGTCCTTTTATTCCACCTTTTTTGTTACGCAGGACAGAGCTGGTTGCACTGTGTTTGACATGCATTGGACTGTGGGACTGGAACTGATGTCAATAAGACAAAAATTGTAACTTTTGTCTCACTCAAAAAGGTGGGGCACAGACTCGCTCTTGATCTCTCATCTGTACAAAAGATGTGAATGCCTGTCATCCACATCATCAAAAATAGCCCTAGAAAGCTTGTTTAGTCTGGTCCAGTCCTGTGTAACAGACACAGCCGTAGGCTGTGTCTGTTAGTTATATAGGACAGGACTGGATGAGACTGGACAAACTTTCTAGGGCTATTTTTGCAGATGAGGATGACAGACATTCACATCTTTTATACAGATGAGAGATCGAGAGCGAGTCTGTGCCCCACCTTTTTGAGTGAGACAAAAGTTACAATTTTTGTCTCATTGACATCAGTTCCAGTCCTACAGTCCAATACATGTCAAAACACAGTACAACCTGTTATATTTATTCTCTTCTTTCTGTCACCTTTTCTAATTACATCCTTCAAGTTTTCACATTTTTTTTCCTGTCTTGATTCTTTTTATTCTAATGTTAATAATATTTTCCAGTTACCCAAAAGATTCGGAGAAAATCATGCTAGCAAAACAAACTGGACTCACTCGAAGCCAGGTAAATAAAGATTTAAAATGTCTAGAGTTTATTCTTTCCTAATTCTTAACTTGTTACTCTTAAATTCAAATTTGGTATGTTGTTGGGGTACAAATTAATACAAAGTTCCCGAATTTTTTTTATTAGATTGCAAATTGGTTCATCAATGCACGTGTACGTCTCTGGAAACCCATGATTGAAGATATATACAAAGAAGAATTTGGCAATTGCACATCATCACAAGAACATGCACTCAAAGGAGCAAACAATAACTCATCATCTTCAGAAGATAAAGAGAAAGAATTGGAATTGGGTCAAGATTTAAGTCAAAATCCTGACTTTTTCAGTGAGATAGAAGTCAACAGGTCTCCAACACATAGGCATACAGATATGTCAGACCAATATAGGTTTGGTGAAGAACCCCAATTGTTATCTGATTTTTTGGTATAATAAAACTTTTTAGTGTAAGCAAAGAAGTGTACACAACACACATACACTGATCTTGATTTGATGTAAATATGAAAGCATATATAGTTGGTATTTTGTTTAGATTTATAGAATAATTTTTAAAGACGAGTCTGTAAGTAATTAAAGATGTCAATTTATTTGATATTGGTTCAAAATAGATGTGACATCAATGTACCATTTCTTATGTAATAAAACAACAATTTCTTAACTTTCTTGTGTATTTTTCTATTCATTAAGCTTAGTTGATTCCTATAGATGTATTGTAGACATGTATAAGTGCTTGTGAGATTACTATTATCAGATGATTCTTAGCATGATTAGTTACACATATATATCCATTGTATATTTCCTCACTCTGGACAATTGTATAGATGCTTATTAGAGATTTGAATTGTGAAAGTAATTGACATTTCGGGAAGATGTTTCTTTATTTTCCCTAATTTATTTGTAATACATATAAGGTTGAAATTTCAGTTTTTTTTAAGACAATTGATTTAGTGTGCTTTCATTTGGCCTTTTCTGTGACTTGAGATTTTGTTAGGAATCATAGTTTGACCAAATAACCCTTCAAACCTGTGAATAAACCAAGGAAACACCAAATACTTCCAATTCCAAATACAATGTTTAACAAAGTCAAACAAGGTTGAAGGTCCAATATCACAATGATTGTCCATATTAAAACGATTAATGTTTTGATACTAATGCGGATATCTCATGGTAATCACCAAACAACGTTAAAATCAATATATAAATGTGAATATATAAGACAAGCTAACACCAAGGTTGTTGGAAATCTGAAGTAGAAAAAAGAACATGGGTAGACACTAGAGGACGCCATCAAGAGAGATACACTAATCAATGATGAATTATCAATGGAAAAGGACAAAATAGTGCTCGCCATGGAACACAAACAGTCATTGGATCGTGTCTGAATTTGTACTCATGGCCACACTTAAAGATTTGAGTTCCAAACAATGTGACTTGATTAAGTCCCATTTATATGGATTTGTATTTGAAGGCATATACTTTTACAAGTCTCCACATTTACTTTAAAAAGAATATCACCAACATAACAAAGCTACATAGATGCATCATTAAACTAGCAAAACATATCTCAAACAAAAAATGAATACCGATATAGCCTCTTCCATCAAGTAAGAAAACACTATAGGAAATTATGTTTACCCACTAAACTTATAAAAAATTTTCAGACTTAATGTAGGAATGACTTTCGTGGTCATATAAATATGATTACTGTGGGTATAGATTTTACCAACAGACTTAATGTAGGAATGACTTTCGTCGTCATATAGATTTTACTCAGGCCTTCTTGGCCGTCATCTGAAACGCTCGACTCCTCAACACCAAAGACCCCGCCCTGCCCTCATGACAATCCGTAATCCTCACCACTTGTCAATCTCGGGAAGTCGGCCTTCTTGTGGCCCATCTGGTTGTAGTGAAAACAAATCGGACTCGATCCCCGAGGACACTCCCAGTTGATATGACCAATCTCGCCACACTTGTAGCAACCCATACCTCTTGATCGATACATTCCATCATGCGGTTCCCGGGCTTTCCGCAATGGCCCCGACTTTGCTGACCTCTAGCTCATGAATCGAAGGTCTTGGTCTTCTTCGCTGAACCCACTGTTGTCTGAACCGAAGCTAGCTTCTGCTTCGTCCGAATCTCTAACTCAACCCCTCGCTCCTGAGCTCTGGCAATCATATCCTCCAAGGTCTTGCAACTCGATAGGCTCATATACTCCTGGATATCATCCCTCAACATATCATGGTACCTCGTATTCTTCATCTCCTCATCTGCATCGTACTGCGGAACAGGTAAAGCCCTCTTCCTGAACTTGGCGGTGATCTCCGCCTTAGTTTCCATCGTCTGGAGAAGGTCCTAAAACTCCCTTGCCAACTGCTGCATCTCTAAAGCAGGTGTGAATTCAACTCTGAATCTTGTCACAAACTCATTCCAAGACATGGCCGCCACGGGCTTAGATCCTAATATATGACTAATCTCATACCACCAGTTGCGAGCTCAATCCCTCAGAAGGAAAGATGAAAATCCCACCTTTGACCCCTCGTGGCAAAAACTCGTCCACTGAGCATTCTCCATGTCAGTGATCCATCGTCGGCTAGCAACAGGGTCCTTCTTCCCGAAGAATTCTGGCCCTCTACATGTATTCTACTCCCAAAAATAGAGAGTTCATGCCCCCAACTGACCAGCCACAATCTTGGCACAAAAGGCCCCCAAGAGATCATCCAGAAGCTCCATTATCCCCTCCTTGATGGTACCAAGCATCACAGGGGTCACATCCATAATACTGTGAGCGATCTTAGGCGCAACCAACTTGCGTATCCTCTCATCAATCGACTCAGCACCAAAGCTTGAACATGCACTAGAACCTCCTCCATGATTGCTCCTCGCCATATTGAAAGGCAACCATACAACCTAATCAAAGCATACTCGAAGAATACCTCATTACACAAGCTTCTTAGAATCCTCATGAGTCTCGTTGATTTGAGTATGAATCATGTGCTTTCAGTAGTACGGGCTCAATACTACCTTCCGCACCTATCCGTACTTTCTTCAAGAATCATCCCGAATCTGCTAAGTTATTTCACCATAACAACTCACATAATCCCTATGCTAAGAAGCATACATATCCCTCTATAACACTCTCTAGGCTCTCCTAAGAATACTCATGTTACTTGCTTCTGACATACTAGGAACCTCTACCAAACATTTCGTTGCCTTACGCATGAAAACTGTACACAATATGGGATCAGATAAATTGTCGAATAAATGATTCTACCTTAAACCCACAACCCGAAAAGGAAAATAAAATAAGGTTAAATCAATCATTCTAAGGCTATATGATCCTAATCATATACAATTTTTAAACATATGCTTAGCAATTAACTTTGCCAATATTGATTCCAAGTAATACATAACACCCAATTCCTCCTAGGCTACAACGCATCATAAATCAAGCAATTCTCTCATCTAATTCCTGAAGGTATCCTTAGCCCTATCCTAACATGCAATTCACATAAATGCATAATGCTCATGTATTGGTATTTTGGGAATCACTTACTTGAGCTCGGGTGATTGCACACATTGCACCCGTTTCTTTGTCAAAATATTTTTAGATTTTTTTTTTCAAAAAGATTATCAATTCCTCAGTTTGAGTTCAGACACACCCAAGAGTGCGCCTGAGTCCCTCAAACCAAGGCTCTGATACCAACTTGTAACATCCCAAAAATACCAATAAAATTTTCATTTTTAAACCGTCAAATCCATACAAACATTCGTTTCAAAACCAATAAGAGTAAAATGTATCATTCCAACATCATATTAAAACAATAACAATTAGTGCAGAAAAGCCATCGGGGGATGTTGTGCAGTCAAGCCGGACCTTCCCTTTGGAACTGGAAGTACCTGAAAATGTTTAAACTATAAAACCATAAGCACAAAGCTTAACAAGTTCCCCAAAATACAACATACCATACATATCAGTGGGCCGAGCCCTACGTGAATGCTATAATACAACCATAGTCTTACAATCACGCCCAGATTATAGTCTAGTCGTAACCTTTCTGTCATGATCCAACCATGGTCTTCCACGCAAGTCATAAAGTCAAAAAAGTGTTGTGATCCAACCACAACCTTTCATACAAGTTTTGTGATCCAACCATAGTCTTTTATACATGTGCTGTGATCCAACCATAGTCTTTCATACAGGTGTTGTGATCCATCCATAATCTTTCATGCAAGAGTCACAAAGACAATCTAGCAACTTACATAGTATAGTGAGAAAACTCACATTGTCGATGTAGTCAACAACTAACAGCTCTCACAACCAACGAACAGGTGTTATACACCTCCTAATGAACCACACAAGGTAAACTCTTAGTATACCTTCTAAAACTAGATATTTAGCCCAAAGTCAACCCATGCCAAAAGTTAACAGTCAAGGTTAACAGCCAAAGTTGATAGTTAACATCACTAACAGTTGATCTCACATTGTAGCCAACCCATGGCCACGTTGTGGCTAACAAACTTAGCCCCGATCCAAAACTCTACTTACGAACAACTCAGTCGCAATAAAAACCATTTTCACGTCGTTATGGCCATGCTCATATGTCATGACAGAGTCTGCCCAAAACAATCTGGAAATCTCATCATCACGTTGTGACCTCCATATGGTCATGTTGTGACTACTGCATTTTCGGACAACTTAATGCATTTGACCCTTAATCCTTTAAGCCTTCCAATCCAACTTTCTGCAGGGCCTTCTTACTCCAAAAACATTCTAAAAATCGGTGCTTTATAGAGATGCATGTCTTGATCTCATATTAGGTCAAAATGATGAAAAATGAATCAATAATCACATGAATGTCTTCAAAACTTAGCCAAACTCTAGATCCAACATATACAACCCTGAAGGGACCTAAACGACCCATAAGGTTGCTAACTTTATGGAGTCCTTCCATCAAATCTTCCACAACATGAAGAAAAGGGACAAGAAGCCTGGATCTAGAAGCTATCAACATGATGTTTGGATCTTGAACACTTACAATGGTCCGGAAATGGCTTAAATGGAAACTCCAAGCCTGTCAAGAGGTTCTCTATACCACAAGGGCCTTCTTCTTCCTTCCAAGTGCACCAAATCACGAAGGGTAAGCTCATAAATGAAGACGAGGGTATTAGGGTTTTCTTTAAGGTTCTAGAGGGTGACAGAGGTCGTATATGATGCCCTAAATATGAGGTTAGAGGTTTTAATACTGAGGAAACCCTAAAACATCATGGGATTGGGCTACAACTATGGTCACGTCGTGACAATACCTTTGTTATGTCGTGATATCCATTTAGAAACGTGTTTTCATATTTGGCACGTTACGTCGTGACCTCCCTATGGTCACGTCATGACATATGGTTTTTCCCCAAAACCATGCCTTTGACTCATTTATTCCATACACTGATCCATTCTAGGAGACGGGTGTTACATCTTCCATGCAACATTAACAAACTACGACTATCTACATCGAAGCCCGAAATTGGTCCTACAATCCTCTTGCTCTTCCGATTTTTTCCTTGAACGCCTCAATCTGAGCCTTATTGATCAAATATTTTGAATCAATGCATAATCCACCATGTTCAATACAAGTTTCGAATGGGTGCACTAGTAGTCTCTCGAATCAATGCATAAAGTGTGTTGAAGTTATCTTTTCCTTGTTATTGTTTGTATTATCCTTTTATAGTATTCACAAGGTATAAAATAATCATATTTTTATATAATTATTCATTTGACCCAAAAGAGTAAAATAACGTGAATGTTCCCCAAACTATACCTATTATAGTTTATATTGTTTGTTTATTGAAAATACTTATATAATCATTGATATAAATACATAGTAAATATCTTGTCTAGATATTTTTAAATGAATATATCATTAAAACTTACATCTAACACAAGTATAAAAACATGTAGTACGATACAGACAATTTCTAGTTTTTGACTTTTCTGTCCATGTTTTTAGAAAAAGTAAAGAAAAATCATCGTAAATCAAAATTTGGATTCATAAACTCTTAGGGATTAGAAAATGAGTATATTTTGTCCATAATATTTTCCCCTGACCTTAAGTGGTTCCTAACCAAAGTGCAAATGTTCATTTTTACATACTGGTCCGAAAATGTTTTGAAATGATAGACAGTTTTGTAAAAATCACCATAATTTGTAGGAAAATCGTATGAACGTGTGCGAGTGGTCCTTCAAAAGGTATAGACCTGAACTGTTTTCATATTGAAAAGTTTTGAAATATATTGTCACACCCCCAAACTAGAACGGCGGAAACGTTCGGGGCGGAGGACGTCATATTCAGTATCATAACAATTGCATAGTAAGGAAAGTACACACCACCAAATATATATATTTCAAAAGGTTTACATGATTGCAATTTGTGATGTGTTCAAAAGTAAATTACAAAATCATGCTTCAAAAGAGGTTATTAACGCCAGAGCGTAAATCTCCAAAAGTAGTTGCTAACCTTGCTTAGCGGTTTCTTGAGAATACAAGTTATTTCAAGAAAAAGTGTCAAAAATTAAGTTGGTGAGTTCATAAGTAGAGTTTTGAGAAAATGTATGCCATTCGAAAGTCCGTGCTTGTTTTTCAGAAAATCCCTTATTTTCTTATAAATGTATGCAATGAGTATGAAAGATCGTTGTATGAATTATAAATAGTCGAACCAGGAAAATCCCTTATTTTCCAATTGTGAATAGCAGTCTTAAATGTCCAAGACCATAAAATGTAAGCAACTATAACATGCTTAAAAAGATAGAGGTATAGTTTTATATAATAAAACTATATGAAGATCGAGCTTGAAAAATATGAAAAATAACATTAATAGTTACTTTCCACCGAAATCATAATACCATAATAATTGTCTATCCGGTGAGTTGTTATAACCATACTATCATAGTTTTTCCTATGGCGACGTTCTTCAGGCGTCGAAATGTTATGACACTTGTCACCCAAAAGACTGTAGCTAACAGTCAGGATGTTGGATCATTAGTCCCGTATAGATCTATACACACTTATCACGTTCTGCAAACGGGAGATTCTGGTTATAAACAGGACTTTTGTTGGTATCTTTAACAAAAGTTAGAGTAAAGGCGAATCGTCTCATGGATTCTCAACTAAGTCGCGTATTGAAAATGATGAGTTTGTATGAAATGATTATCCTTTTTAACAATGTTAACAAAGGCATAATTCGTGTTTTCTTGAATGCATAAAATAGTTTAACAAGAGTGGTTACCCTTGATATAATGCATTTGTATAGATGAGAATCGTAATTGTATAGTTTTGTTTCATCCTATAAGGATAAGACCATGTAAAATGTGTTTTGCGTGCTTAACAATTCCATTTTTGTAGATAAGATAATCACATGCAAAGCATAGCAGAAGTTTCCATATTTGCACTCGGATTTAACCGGGTGTTTACTTGTATTCTCCCCCGTAATATGTTCAAAACATTTATAAAAAATTAAAAGCGTAGAAATGGGGGTATGAACTCACTTGGTAGATGTGGCGGTTTAAAGAAGACGAGACTTGACTCGTGCAACACTTCGACTAGAAAGAAGTCGATTTCTCGGAAATCTTGAGGGCGTCGGGACTTGCGTCGTGTTCCAGGAGTGTTACCGGGGCTCCGGGGTTGTTTAGAGGGGCTTAACAAAGAGTAGAAGTAAGAGAGTGAATAGATTTGAGCAACTAAACTCGGAACCTCTTGGGTTCTATTTATAGGCTGATTTTTGGGTCTCACGTCGTGAGCATGGGCTTGCTCACGTCATGAGGTCGATCCTATCCTCTTCCATGGACGAGACGTCTGCTGCCAGCTATAACATCCCAAAATACGACCCAAAAATTTTTGTTTAATCATTACTAAAATCATTAGATCAATACCATAAAATAAAACCCATACGTCAATGTATCATAACCATAACAAAGTATCACAAGAAAACTGTATCAAGACTGTATCAAATCATGTCAATGAAAAGCTAAATCAACTCCCAAGACAAAAACTGAAGCTGTGGTGTGTGCGATGCCATCATTCCGAGCTCTTCCCTTTACTTGCGGAAGTACCTTAAACCAAAACTGAAACTGTAAGCACGAAGCTTAGTGAGCTCCCCCAAACTACCACATACCATACAATAACATATAAACACATACTGGGCCTTGCCCACTGCATCGAACCCAAGTCCAGAAACTGCATCGGATCGAAGTCCGGAACTAACTAGGGCCTTGCCCACTACATCGGACCGAAGCCCAGAAACTGCATCGGACCGAAGTCCGGAACTAACTGCATCGGACCGAAATCCGGAACTGAATGGGACCTTGTCCCCTGCATTGGACCGAAGTCCGGAAATTGACTGAGCATAACATGGCATAGCATAAACATATCATCTAGCGTAAGCACATATACTGCATACTGCATCAGACTGAAGTCCGGAACACATAATACAAAACATGCTTGAATCACAAAGATATCAAGCAATCTAACTACTGCATCGGACCGAGGTCCGGAACTACTGCTAACTAAACGTGCCAGCATTATGGTCGTAGACCCGTTCCTACTGGAAGGAAGACTCACCTTGTAGCCTAGCTGCTGAATGAACTGCTTTGGAATCTGTCTGCTGCTGCTCCGGTTTCACCCCGGCTACAATTTCCATAAGTACACTCAATCAAATACTGATAACTATACTGAGTATAAAATGACTATTTTACGCCTGGTAATAGTCAACCTCTTGGTCAAAGTCAACATACAGTTGACCTGACTCATCGAGTTGGGCCACCAACTCGTCGAGTCCCTACTCTCATTTCTCAATTCTGCTCGCTACTACTCGTCGAGTTTGGCATAGACTCGACGAGTTCCTCTTTGATACAAACACTTAGTCAATTTGCATCCAACTCGCCGAGTTGTATGAACAACTCGTCGAGTTCTGCTTCATCATATGAACACTCCAACTGCGACTCACTGATTTGTATGAACAACTCGCCGAGTATGTTCTTGAGGTATGAAGATTGCCTTGGACTCGCCGAGTCAGGGCATTGACTCGCCGAGTCCCTCCATGGATGAGTCCGATCTCTGACTCACCGAGTCCACCTAAAACTCACTGCTTCCACTCGGTATAATACATAGAAGGGGGAAAACTCGAGGACTCGCAACCCGACTCGCCGAGTCTGAAGAACGACTCGCCGAGTCGGTTGCATGCAACTTCTATACAATCGATTCTGCTCAAAACCACTGCATACAATTTATAGATCTGGGTTCCTAAGGCTTGTTTACCACGTAAAGTTTCCAACTTTATGTGTACATATGCATGAAAAGGGATTTAAAGGCTCAAAAGGCACTTAAAAGAGTAGATCTAGGGCTATCATGCAAAATGGCTCCATAAAGGTGTTAGATCTATGCTTTTGGGAGTGAAACATGGCTAGATCCGAAGGATAATCAACCCAATGTGATCTCTCTACTATAAAAAAGCTAAGAAATGGATAAAATGGCCTAAATGTGCTTATAATGGAGAATCAATCATAGAAACATAAAGAATACGATTATTACCTCAATAAACTCTGTAGTGGATGCAAGATCTCGGATCTCCTTCTACTCCCTTGGATCTAGCTTCCTTCTTCTCTTCAAAACTTCAAGATTCACACAAGAAATGCTCAAAATGCTCAAGGAATGGTTAGGGTTTGCTTGGGGCTCATAACATGGTTTAAATAGGGTGCAAAACCCACGGATCTAGGGTTTCTTCCAGACTGCCGGACTCGTCGAGTCCAGGGTATGGAATCGCCGAGTTGCCAACTTAAACGTGCTCAATATCTCGTCTCTACTCGGCGAGTCGGGCCTACAACTCGCCGAGTCCTAGCTAAAATGCCAAAAATATATAGATTAAAATACATACTAGGAACCAGGTGTTACAAATCTCCCTCACTTATTTTAGACTTTGTCACACCCCAAAACCAAGAACGGCGGAAACATTCTGGGGCGGAGGACGTCATGTAAAGTATCACAACACGGTAAAAGTAAACAAGCAAACAACATCATCCATTGCATTAAATGTATAATTTTAATACAAGTGTGTTCTATACAGTTATAGACACCAAAAATAATGTAAGTCAAAATAAAGAGATGAGTCCTGAATGCGCTCCATCTTCTCAAAAGCTGGTCTCGGTACCTGTCTACTGATGACCTGAGAATACAAGTTATTTTGAAAGAGTTTAACAACATTAAGCTGGTGAGTTCATAAGTATTTTAGTGTCGGTGTTTGTTATCAAAACGTTTGAACATGTCTCAAGTGTAAGTTTGTAAAATGTATGTAAGTGTTTGTAAAAGCTTGAATCTAGCAGAAAAACCTATATTTTCTATTAAAGTAGCCTTCTACCAAGGATTAACTGGTTTGTATGCTCGTTTGTTGCAAAAGTGTGTAATTTCCCAAGTGTAACTATCATTAACAAAATGTAGTTTGTACATTAATGTTTAAGTGAAATAATCACTAAATGTATGTAATGGGTAAATTAATGTAGTACTATAATGTTGTATTATAGGAACTACTGCTGTACTAACTACCTTAAACCAAATTTATATTAAGGTATTATGTGATTTAATTGTACCATACTATCGACTGAGTAACAACGACAAATGTAGGTCGTAAAAAGGTATGACGTTTGGCACCCGCAGACCTGCAGGTCCGGCTGTAGCTAGCAGCAATGTGTAGGATAGTCAATCCAGTATAGATCTATACGCAAACTCACGCTCTCCCTCCAAGAGATTCTGGTTACAACTCGGGCTATGACATTTAAGGCATGCCCGATACAGTGGATCACAATTGTAAATGTATTCATGTGTAGGTAATGTAATGTTACTTGTTCTGGTATCGTTGTATATGTTCTCTTACTAGTATAGTTGTGTATTCTCCCTTTCTAGTATAGGTTGTAAATGTTCTCATAGTAATGCAATGTATATGTTCTCATAGTTAATAAGTATTGAATCATGAATGAACTGACTCATTGATCCAGAATTTGTAGAAGTATGATCCTGTGTTACCCCGATGGTAACTTACTAATGATGTAATTGATACGCATGAATATGGAAGCACTTTTATATCTATATATGCACATATAATATATATTTAATATTGAAACGACCCTCGGACAGCTACCCGACATCCCACCAGACCACATCCAAATTGAGGAAAAGGAAATAGGGCGGATGGCCTTCCTAAGCCTTTTAAACATTTCTTATACATCTATGCATATATGGACACACAATTTATAAGAAGTATAATAAAGTTTAAATAAAAGTATTTGACAAGTAAAAGAGTTTGTAAAACATTTTGAAATAAAACAGATTGATAAACATTTTGATACAGTGATGAAATCATTGGTTTTGTAGCTATTAATCACATGTGATTGATGTAATAACTATAAGTATTCAACTTGTATTCCCCCCCATAAAAGCATTTAAAACATTTAAAAGTATTTCAAAGGTAAATTAAAGGGGTATGAACTCACCTGTAGTGAGTGGTTCTGATGACAATGTTGGATTTGGTGCTACGTGTCAAGTGGTGACTTGAGTACACGCGTGAATCCTATTTAGCATATATAGGCACATATATGGATTTAATTAGTGTTATGAACTACTAATTGATGATTTTGGGACCACCTTAGGGACTAATAAACACTTATAATGAAGTGTTATAATCATATATGATTGTATAAGGGTTTATAAGGCTATACAAGAGAGTGTATGGCCAAAATACACACTATATGTGTGTGTGCAGCCAGGTGTGCGGCCTAGTGTGCTTCCAGCACATGTGTGCGGCCCTGTGTGCTGCCAGGTGGTGTGTGCTGCCACGTGTGCTGCCAGATGAAGATATTGGTGTTCTTGGTGTTCTTGGTACCTTTTATGAAGATCTTCAAGGAGAATGTATGATACTTGAGAGGATTTTCGTGTTCTATGTTTGAAGAAATGAAGGAAATGTGTAAAAATGATTCAAGGGTGGTATATATGTGGGGAGTGTGCGGTTGGGAGGGTGTGAGGCCGCAAACAAGAGTGTGTGGCCGCACACTCAAGTGTATGGCCGCACACTCCATGTGTTGGAGTGTTTGGCCCGGTTTTGATCCCTACACTTTGAGTTAGCCCCTTTTTAACACTCCTACCCTGATTATATCACATTTAACGCTTCATTAGACTTTAAAGGGGGTATTACCATATAGTAAAATAAGTCTAATATTGGAAAGAATTGAAGAGTGCATGCGAGAAGTTTTTCGGGTTGTCATAGACTTCGTCCTTGAAGTCTGTTGCTGCCGCATCTGAAAACAACTATGGGTAGTGCTCCCTCATCTCCTCCTCGGCCTCCCACGTCCACTCAGACCCCTTCCGGTGCTGCCACTGCACCTTTACTAACTGAATCACCTTGTTCCTCAAGGTCTTCGTCTTTCGATCCAAAATCACAACCGATCTCTCAATATAATTCAGGCTGCTATCAACCTGAATATCCTCCAAGGGTACAACTGCTAACTCGTCCACCAAACACTTCCTCAACTGGGAAACATGGAAAGTGTTTTGGATCTGGCTAAGCTCTGCCGGAAGATCCAACCGATAAGCGACCCGACCCACCCGGGCTAAAACCCTGAAAGGACGGATGAACCTGGGGCCCAGCTTGCCCCTCTTCTGAAACCTAATGACACCCTTCCAGGGTGATACCTTCAGGAGGACCATGTCGCCTACCTGAAACTCCAAGTCTGATCGCCTCCTGTCGGCGTAACTCTTCTGCCGACTCTGTGCAGTCTGTAGTCTGCTACGAACCTGCTAGATCAACTATGTCGTCTTGAGCACCACTTCGGTGCTCCCAATGACATGCTGACCGACCTCGCCCCAACAAATCGGGGTCTTGCACTTCCTCCCGTAGAGCATCTCAAAGGGAGGGCGGTCAATACTCGCATGATAACTGTTGTTATACAAAAATTCCACTAACGGAAGATATGTATCCCAACTGCCACCGAAATCTAGGACGCATGCCCGGAGCATGTCCTCAAGAGTCTGAATCGTCCTCTCGCTCTGTCCGTCCGTTTGAGGGTGGAAAGCGGTGCTGAAATGGAGACGAGTACCCATCGTGTCATGAAACCGCTTCCAGAATCTGGAAATAAAACAAACATCCCGATCTGACACCACTGAAACAGGCACTCCATGTCGTGCCAAAACCTCTCACACATAAACATCGGCCAGCTTCTCAGCCAATATGCTCTCCTGGATCGGTATAAAAGGGGCACTCTTCGTCAACCGATCCACTATAACCCAAATCGAATCCACTCCACGTGCGGTCCTGGGGAGCTTAGTGACAAAATCCATGGTGATGTCTTCCCATTTCCACACTGGAATGTCTAATGGTTGTATCTTGCCGTGAGGCCTCTGGTGTTCCACCTTAACCTTCCTGCAGGTCATGCACCTCTCCACATACCAGGCGATATCCCGCTTTATGCAGGGACACCAATAGTCGGGTCGAAGATCCCTACACATCTTCGTTTCCCCTGGGTGGATGGAAAATCGAGACTTATGAGCCTCGTCCATCAACACTTGCCGTACTCCGCCCCAGTACGGTACCCAAACTCTCCCATGAAGGGTCAACAATCCTCGACTGTCATAGTCGAAGGAAGCTACTCGGCCCACAATCCTCTCACACTTCTGCCTCTCCTCCTTAAGGCCCTCGACCTGAGCCTCTCTGATTTGTTCTAACAATGGAGTAATTACTGTCATCCTCAAACATATGTCCCTGGTCGGGGCCGTTGCCGCCTTGCGGCTCAGGGCATCGGCCACTACGTTGTCCTTCTCTGGGTGATAAAGGATCTCACAATCATAATCCTTTACCACATCTAACCACCGCCGCTGCCTCATGTTAAGATTCGGATTATCCATGAGGTACCTCAGACTCTTATGATCCGTATAGATGTTACAACGGACCCCATAAAGGTAATGCCTCCAAATCTTGAGAGCAAACACCACTGCCCCAAGCTCTAAATTATGCGTAGGATAGTTATGTTGGATAAGGTCTCTAAGTCCATAACTATTTCTGGTAAGTACTTGACTCGACCCTGCATGGTCCATTTGGGTTGCATGGCACCATGCAATTAGATAGACTAAATGAGAGAAATAACACTTGGAGATTATTAATATATTATAAGTTCTAATATATTAATAATATTATTTGATTAGTTTGGTCAAGAATTAATTTAGAATTTATTAAGTGATCAAAAGATAACTAATTAAATATATGGATTGATTATGTAAATCATCCATATCTTGTATAGTGGACTAAGAGGCTCCATGGATTATCAAGTTGGGTTCCACCCATAGAATGCTCCATGGATGCTCCATGGGAGTTACAAACCCATGGGTCATGGAAATGAAGAGTCATGACACATTATGGTTTACATGGTGTAACCCTAGATGTGTCAACACTATATAAGAGTCCCATTCTCCACCAAAATTGGCTACACATATGAAACAAGAGAGCTAGGCCGATTTTAATAAGTGTGTATTCTCTCAAAAGTCTTTCCAAGAGCATTTGGTGTTGTGTGAAGCATTTGAGGCATCACACTTGGGGTGCTAGGCTCACAAGGTTTCAAGGAACATAAGCAACAACAAGGTAAGTTATTCTATCTTTCATTCAAGTTAAAAATTGTTCCCCATGTATGCTAGATAGGAATATAACCTTGGAATTCAACTTTGCATGATAATTAGACAAACATAGATCCAAGGTTATTAGGGTTGCATGTACACTTAGGAAGTGTTAGAATGCTCAAAACCCATCAGTGGTATCAGAGCCTAGGCTTGTTTGTTTGTTATTTGTGCTAAATGGTTGAAAAAAGTCGATTTTGTGCAATCTGCATGATGAACTCGCCAAGTCCATGGGGGGACTCGCCGAGTTCATGTTTATCTTCAACCTACTCGCCAAGTAGGTTCGTGCACTCGGCGAGTAGGAGCCTCAGAATGCAGATTTTCGACTTTTGTTGTTGGAAATGGACTAGAAACATTACCCTAAACTGTTTTGGTACCTGAAAACTTGTTTTAGATGGTGTAATGTTCTTTCTAATCCATTTACAATGATAGTTATCAAAATTACAAAGTTTTAAGTGTAATTTTTGATTCATGAAAGTGTTCATGTTCATGTTCTTGATCTTATGATGTTTAGATGATCATAGGAATTGTTTGTAACCTATGTAGTAGATTAATTCTTGATCATTATGTGTTTTAATGGAGTCCATAACTTGTCCTCAAGTTATGGAAAACCAAAAGTCACTTTGCTTTAAAACCATTAAAAGAACACATGGGTTATAAAAATGAAGAGTCTTCATTTTTAATACCCTAATAAACACATAAGTTACAAGAAATGAAAAGTTTTGAAAGTTTACAAAACTTGCCCTCAAGTTGTGGAACAAGTAAAGTCTTGATTAAAACTTTAGTTCCAACCCTTAGAATTTTAAAAGTTAAAATTCTACCCTTATACTTATAATATTATAAGTTAATAATATATATATATATATATATATATATATATATATATATATATATATATATATAAGATCAAAGTCGTCTTACCGCTAGTACGCCTCATTCACGAAGCCGGTCTATAAGGTGGGTATAAGGTTGTTGCCTATAAAATGGCAACTTAATGGGTGTCCACTCTCACCCACCGCTTGCTTGACTGGTGGAGGGTCGTTAGCCGAACGGGTAGGACAATGACTTATAAATTCTCATTAAAAGTATGATGAATATTATAAAGTAAGTAAATGCTTTTATTAAATTCTCAATCTTAGTTACTTTAGGAAAAATGTGAATAAGGTGCTAATCCATGAAATTACACTTTACACTTTGTTTAAGTCGTTGGTGGAGCGTGTGTGGTTAACCGGCACACTAACTTGGACTTAACAAGGTAGGTAAAGGATGACTTAAGGTTTATCATAGTATTGGTGGAGCGTGTGTGGTTTACCGGCACATCGATTGAGTGATAAACTTTAAGGGTACCAAGTGATTTGCATGGTTACTCCACACCTCGTTTTGTGATCCTCGGTATCCCAGTCACAAAACTTGCAGGGCACACTCGAGATTGAAACATGCCTTTGAAAAGTTCATTGAATCTTAAAAGAATCTAGGAATTTCTAAGAACCAATCAAAAACCTAATATTTAATATTCCGGTTTTCGTGGTGGATATTAGTGAATCGTCATTCACCTACCTTTCAAATATTTTATAGCTTGGATTACGGCATACCTCTTCTAAGTTATAATATATTGTGATTGGATCCTAGCCTTAATATTACATTTGGGTGATTTATTAAGGACTCTCTTGATATCTAAACTAATCTTGTCCTCTTCTTTCAGATGTCTTCAAACAATGCTGCTTCTGGCTCTAATCCTAATGGCTCCTTTACCCTTATGAACTTGTGTGGGAAAGTCACTTTTGATGGATCCAACTTCAATGAATGGATCAGAAACATCAGGATGATTACCCGCTACGAGGACAAATAATATGTCCTCGACAAAGAGCTTAAGGAGAATGATGAGACCACTGCAACTCCTCAGGAGATCGCTGACTTCCAGGCACATGAAAGGGATGCTACCAAAGTGGCATGCATCATGATGGCCACGACAAGAGAGGTATGAAATCATCTGCTCCATGATAACAACCATGATGAAGGACAGGGAATCCGCCACGAGCCACATGCAGAAAATGCAAAGGTATGTGGATCGATTGCTGAAGCTTTATGTGAACTTCCCTGAGGAGCTTGCAATAGATATTATTTTGCACTCCTTACCATCGTGCTATGATCAATTCCGCATGACATATCACATGAATAAGGAAGAAGTCACGCTCAACAAACTTCAGGGTCTTCTCAAGACCGCAAAATCAGGTCTTAAGGGGAAGACGGTTGTTAACACTCCTACTCCAAACTCCGCTCCAGTTTTGGCAATCGGGAAAAGTCGAGGGAAGAAGAGAAAGAGCTCTTCGAAGGGTACCAAGGCTAGGACCCTTGATGGCTCTTCTTCAAGTGGAACCAATAAAGGTTTCATCACTCCTTCTTCTGACCCAAAAGAGGCGGAATGCTTCTATTGCCATGAAAAATCACATTGGAAGCGAAACTTCCCAAAATACCAGCAAGATGTAAAGGATGGGAAAGTTAAACCCAACCATGCAGGTATTTACACTATCTTATCTAATAACTCACCCCATTCTAACTCTTGGGTCCTTGATACCGGTTGTGGTATTCATATATGTTCTGATTTGCAGGGACTAAGAAGAAGTGAGAATGTGGAGCAAGGAAGAATAAACTTAATCATGGGGAATAGGAAAGCTTTACCTGTCACCAAGATTGAAGTTTACTCTTTATCGCTAAGTAGTGGGTTTAGTTTAGATTTGAATAAGTGTTGTTATTCGCCAGAAATGGCAAGAAATATTATTTCCTTTCATGCATTGTATAAACAAGGTTTTACCTTTTCATTTGATAATGAAGTTGGTTCGATTAATGCTTTCTTTAATAATGTTCTTTATTTTAAAGCATTACCTTGTGATGGCGTGTATGAAAGAGTATCTGTGGTTGATAACCTAGGAAATAATGTATTGTGTATTGATTCTGTTAATAATAACTTGGATAAAGCATCATTATGGCATTGTCTTCATGGACATATAAGCAAGAAACGCATAGGCCAACTCCAAAAGGATGGAGTCTTGTAGTCATTTGACCTAAAGTTAGATGACAGTTGTGAATCATGCTTACTTGGAAAAATGACAAAGTCACCCTTCATAGGTTCTTGTGAGAGGGGTGAAGGTTTGTTGGATCTTGTGCACACGGATGTGTGTGGACCATTCAACATGCCACAAGGGATGCTAATCGTTATTATTTGACTTTTACTGATGATTATAGTAGATATGGATATGTATACTTAATCAAGCATAAGTCAGAGACTTTCGAAAAGTTTAAGGAATTTAAACAGGAAGTCGAGAATCAATTGGGCAGGAACATTAAGATGCTTCGATCCGATCAAGGTGGTGAGTGTCTTAGTTCAGAGTTCCTCGCCTATCTTAGGGAATGTGGGATTGTCTCACAATTGACACCTCCCAAGACACCGCAGTTGAATGGTGTGGATGAGAGGCGTAATCGAACCTTGTTGAATATGGTTCGTTCCATGATGAGTCGAGCTTCGCTACCAATCTCATTCTGGGGGTATGCCTTAGAGACTACCACCCATATCCTTAATCTAGTCCCTACAAAGAAAGTTTCCAAAACTCCTCATGAGATGTGGACTGGTAAAGTACCCAAACTAGACCACATCAAGATTTGGGGTTGCGAGGCTTTCGTGAGACGCGAGACTCATGATAAGCTCAAACCTCGAAGCGAGAGGTGTATTTTCATCGGCTACCCACAGCAATCCTTTGGTTACCTCTTCTACAGACCTAGTGAAAATGTGGTCTTTGTAGCTAGGAGGGCTTTCTTTAGAGAGAGAGAGAGAGTTCATAAGCCAAGGGAATAGTGGGAGGAAAGTTGATCTTGAAGAAATTCAAGAGTCAAGCGGTGAAGGAACTTCAAACCCTAGCACCCAACTTGAGGAGGAAACTCATGTTGAGCCAATTGACAAGTCTGTAACTCTGAGGTGTTCCACAAGGGTTAGGAATGCACCTGAGCATTACTATGGATTCATATTACTGCAGAAGGTGATACACTTATCAGTGATGAGACACTGATAGGTCTGGATGAACCTAACAGTTACGCGGAAGCCATGGCAGGCCCTGAGTCAGCCAAGTGGAAAGAGGCAATGGACAACGAGATACAGTCCATGTATGAAAATCAAGTTTGGAACTTGGTTGAGAATGTACCATGTCGTAAGACAGTAGGGTGCAAATGGATCTTCAAGAAGAAGACAGACATGGATGGTAAAGTACACACTTATAAGGCACGACTGGTTGCAAAGGGTTTCTCACAAACTCCGGAAGTTGATTATGATGAGACCTTTTCTCCAGTGGCTAACATTAAGTCTATTAGGGTTCTGTTAGTCATAGCTGCATTTCATGACTATGAAATATGGAAAATGGATGTCAAAACCGCTTTCCTTAATGGAAAGTTGGCTGAAGATGTTTACATGAGTCAGCAAGAAGGTTCTGTCAGCAACGAGTACCCTAATAGAGTGTGTAAGCTTGAAAAATCCATTTATGGGTTAAAGCAAGCACCTCGCAGATGGAATCTTTGCTTTGATGAGAAAGTCAAGGAATTTGGCTTATCTAGGAGTGAAGATGAATCTTGTGTATATGTCAAGGTTAGTGGGAGTATAGTTAGCTTTTTGGTATTGTATGTGGATGACATACTACTCATAGGAAATGACATCCCAACTCTGCAGGAAGTTAAGTCCTGGCTTGGGAAGTGTTTCTCTATGAAGGACCTAGGAGAAGCTGCATATATTCTAGGGATAAGGATCTTGAGAGATCGGAGTAAAAGACTAATTGGACTTAGTTAGAGTACCTACTTGGATAAGGTGCTGAAGAGATTCAGCATGCAGGACTCCAAGAAAGGAGAGTTACCCATCCAGAGTAATGCCAGATTCAGTAAGACACAAAGCCCTAGCACTGAGGCTGAGATAGTAGAAATGAGTCGAATACCTTATGATTCGGCTGTAGGATCGATCATGTATGCTATGACGTGTACTCGACCTGATGTAGCCTTTGCCCTGAGCATGGTTAGCAGGTATCAGGGGAACCCTGGCAAGGCACACTGGACTGCGGTAAAGAATATTCTCAAGTACCTACGGAGGACTAAGGACTGGGTCCTTACCCTTGGTGGGAGTGATGACTTGAGGGTTGTAGGGTATAGTGATGCTAGCTTTCAGACTGATAGGGATAATTTCCACTCTCAGTCAGGCTGGGTCTTTACCCTAAACGGAGGAGCAATTTATTGGAAGAGTTCCAAGCAAGAGACAGTGACTGATTCAACTTGTGAATCAGAGTATATTGCAGCTAGCGAGGCAGAAAAGGAGGCGATATGGTTGAAGAACTTCATTGGAGACCTTGGAGTTGTACCAACTATTAAAGAGCCAATGGAAATTTTATGTGATAGTGAAAACGCTGTTGCCTTAGCCAAGGAACCAAGGGATCACGGGAGATCCAGACACATCGACATAAAATACCATTTTATCAAACATCGAATAGAAGAAGGACTCCTCGTGGCAAAGAGGGTATCATCAGATGAGAATCCAGCAGATCCCCTCATGAAGGGACTGACTCGGGTTAAGCATCTCCAGCATGCTCGGAGCATAGGGCTAAAGGATGATATTAGATTTAGTAGTTAGATAACCTCGAAATTTGTAAAGTGTAATTGACATTAGATGATGAATAAAAGATGTTTTATTTATGAGTAAAGTGTTGCTATCTCTTGTCGATCGTTTACTATATTTCTTTTGCGTGTTTTGACTTCCAGAATAATTATGTTTGGTATATTATATTATTCAAACCTCCATAGTCGGTCATATGTCGGAAGTAGGTATGAATCAAGACTGTCATGATTGGTTACAGACGTCTAAGGTGTTGGACATGGCTACAACAATCATGAGTGCTCATAAGTTCTAAGCATTGGACTCAACCCACGCTCACTGGAATCACTTCATGGAATTTATCTCGAGTGATCGTGAGACAGTAATATCATATAAGTCTTCAAACCTAGAGATATGATTTGTTACTTACGAGTTGGTTATGCATTTATTGTACGAAAACGCTTTGGTAACTCGATGTTATAAAACGTGCTTTTGTGTATAATTCAATGAGTGGTAGAACAAACATATGAGTCGAAGTTTATCTGTTCCTTCTTGGATTAGAAGCTGATATCCGGGCCCCTTGATGATTTTGTTTTGACCTATGTACCGGGCCCGGTCATAACTAAGTTGATGTGTTCAATCAAGTTCTTTGTCAAACAAATCGGAAATCAGGAAACAAACTGCTGGACAATAAGTAAGACATTGTTCCATGTATTTGTCCGGATGATATCTAGAACAGAGGATTATATGATCACTTATCTTAAATGGCGTATCATCATCTTCTCAGTTCTGAGAGACCTTGAAAGAGCTACGATTTCCGGTCGGTTCCTGAAGTACTAGAGTTATAGTTATTAGACTTATCCAAGTGGGAGACTGCTGGATAAGGTGTCTAAGTCCATAACTATTTCTGGTAAGTACTTGACCCGACCCGACATGGTCCATTTGGGTTGCATGGCACCATGCAATTGGATAGACTAAATGAGAGAAATAACACTTGGAGATTACTAATATATTATAAGTTCTAATATATTAATAATATTATTTGATTAGTTTGGTCAAGAATTAATTTAGAATGAATTAAGTGATCAAAAGATAACTAATTAAATATATGGGTTGATTATGTAAATCATCCATATCTTGTATAGTGGACTAAGAGGCTCCATGGATTATCAAGTTGGGTTCCACCCATAGGATGCTCCATGGGAGTTACAAACCCATGGGTCATGGAAATGAAGAGTCATGACACATTAGGGTTTACATGGTGTAACCCTAGATATGTCAACACTATATAAGAGTCCCATTCTCCACCAAAATCGGCTACACATATGAAACAAGAAAGATAGGCCGATTTTAAGAAGTGCGTATTCTCTCAAAAGTCTTTCCAAGAGCATTTGGTGTTGTGTGAAGCATTTGAGGCATCACACTTGGGGTGCTAGGCTCACAAGGTTTCAAGGAACATAAGCAACAACAAGGTAAGTTATTCTATCTTTCATTCAAGTTAAAAATTGTTCCCCATGTATGCTAGATAGAAATATTACCTTGGAATTCAACTTTGCATGATAATTAGACAAACATAGATCCAAGGTTATTAGGGTTGCATGTACACTTAGGAAGTGTTAGAATGCTCAAAACCCATCAAGTTAGTCTCGTGAGGCTTCAACTATCTCGAGGCGCAAGCTATCACACGGCCTCGATGCATCAATACTGCTCCCATGCCTGTGATCGAAGCATCACAATAGACTACAAAATCCTTTACTCCCTCTGGCAAGGTAAGGATCGGTGCCTCGCACAATCTCTGCCTGAGGGCCTCAAATGCTGCCTGTTGATTAGGCCCCCAGCGAAACACCATCGACTTCTTAGTCAGTTGGGTGAGCGGTACAACTATCTTGGAGAAATCCTGGATGAATCTCCTGTAGTACCCTGCCAACCTTAGGAAGCTCCGAATCTCAGATGGAAATCTCGGGACCTCCCACTGCATCACGGCCTCTATCTTGACCGGATCTACCAAAATACCATTTTGATTGACGAGGTGCCCATGGAACTACACCTCGCACAACCAGAACTCGCACTTGGAGAACTTTGCGAAAAGTCTCTCCCTCCTCAGAAGCTCTAGCACCTCCCTCAGGTGCTCCTCATCCTGCTCCTAAGTCTTGGAATAAACCAAGATGTCATCAATGAATACTATCACCGACCGATCCAACAACGGCCAACAAACGCGGTTCATGAGATCCATGAATGCGGCTGGAGCGTTGGTGAGCCCAAACGACATCACCACGAACTTATAATGACCATACCGGGTCCTGAAAGCAGTCTTCTGCACATCCTCATCCCTGACTCGCATCTGATGATACCCGGAGCGTAAATCGATCTTGGAAAACCAAGACGCTCCCTGAAACTGATCAAACAAATCATCTATCCTCGGGAGTGGGTAACGGTTTTTCACCGTTACCTTATTCAACTCCCGATAATCTATACACATACGGTGCGACCCGTCCTTCTTCTTCACGAACAAAATTGGTGCTCCCCAGGGCGAACTGATCGGCCTGATAAAACCCTTGTCTAGCAGCTCATGCAGCTGTGTAGACAACTCCTGCATCTCTGGGGGAGCCAACCGATATGGTGCCTTGGCTATCGGGGCCGCACCAGGGAGCAGGTTAATCCTGAACTCGACCTGTCTCTCGGGAGGTATTCCAGGTAAACCCTCTGGAAATACATCCGGGTAGTCTCGCACTACCGGAACATCGTCAACCGTCGTCTTGCCTTTCTCCCGGGCATCTAAAACATAGGCAATATAACCAGCGCAACCCTGCTGGAAGTAGCACCTCGCTCTCGCTGTTGAACACAGAACAGGTCCGCGCCGTGGCCTCTCGCCCTGAATCACTAACTCTCCTCCACTGGGAGTGCGAACCCTCACTAACTGCAGCACACAATCTATCACCGCCCATTGGGGCTCAGCAAATCCATGTGTACTATGACCTTATTCCCTCACAGGGGAATAGGGACCAAGTCCACTGAAAACTGCTCATCGAATAACTGTAGAGAACATCCTCTGTGTACTCTCGCCACCCTAATGGTACTGTCAGCTGCTATCTCAACCTCAAGTGGACAATCTAGCTCCCGTGGAGCTCTGCTAAACCTCTTGCTAAGCGCAAGAGAGACGAATGATCGGGTAGCCCCCGAATCAAACAATACTGTGGCTGAAATTCCGTTCACTGAGAACAACCCTATACAAAACATATAACCTTAAGAAACGATGAATAATAAATGCAGAGATAAGGGAAAAATACATACCCGTCACCATGTTAGGAGTCGCCCGCACCTCCTCTGTTGTCAGCTGAAAAGCCTTACTCTTCGCCACCGACGTCTCAACTCGGCCCTGACGGCCATCTGTAATCCTCAAAGTAGTAGGAGCAGGTGCTGACACCTTCCCCGCAGCAGCTAAACTTGGACACTGGGACTTTTTATGTCCCCTCTAATTGCACTGGAAGCAAATCAGATCTGATGCCGCAATGGCGGTAGTAGTGGCTGTACAATCTCTACTCATATGCACAGTCCGAATGCACTTGTAGCAGCCGGAACTCCTTGCCTTGCATGCCCCGTCGTGCTATCTACCACACTTGCCACACCGACCGTGGATCTGTTGACTTCTAGATCTGTGATCTGAAACCTTGGGCTTTTTGCCCAAACTCCTTGAACCCGAAGCTGCCTCCAGCTTCCTTTTTCTCTCCATCTCCAGGTCAATCTCTCTCTCTCTCTCTCTCTCTCTCTCTCTCTCTCTCTTTCTCTTTCTCTCTCTCTCTCTCTATCTCTCTCTCTCTCTCTCTGTATTTCGCCCTAGCGATCATGTCATCTAGCGTTTTACAGCTGGACCGGCTCACAAACTGGCGGATGTTGCTCCGTAGCATCTCATGATAACGAGCCTTATTCATTTCCTCATCAGCTGCGTACTGAGGAACGAGAGGCGCCCTTTCCCTGAACTTGGCGGTAATCTCTGCCACTGTCTCAGTAGTCTGGGTGAGATCCTGAAACTCCATGGCTAACTGCTGCACCTCAATAATCGGTGTGAACTCAGCTTTGAACCTGGCAGTAAAGCCATCCTAGTTGATAGCATCCAAAGTTGCGTCATCTCCAATGACATTTCCGACCTCCTCCCACCAATCCCGTGACTTGTCCTTCAGAAGACAGGACGCCCATCTGACCATGTCCCCCTCGGGACACCTGCTCGTGCGGAAAGCGTTGGCCACATCCGTCAACCATCTAGTGCTCGCTATGGGGTCCCGCGCCCTGTGATAATCTGGATCTCCACATGCTGGGAACTCCCTGAACGTAAGCGTGCACGACCCCATCATGCCCGCCACCTCAGCACGAAATGTGCCTAGTCACTCCTCCATCAACTCTAGTATACCCTCCTTGATCGAACCAAAGATCACTAGAGTCTACTCAAGAATGATACGTGTCACCTCTGAAGTGAAGAACTCTCTAGTATGCTCATCTAGATGCTTGGCTCCCGAGCCTGATCTTGATCCCTCTCCGGCACCTAAACTGTCGGCTGCTGGCCTAGGTCGCAAAACCACCATTCTGAAAACATATAATGGCAAACGTCGGTACACTGAAATATCTCAAGGGATCGTTGCTACTACAAGCTTCCCGGTTTCATCTCAGCCTTCCTTGATTCGAGTACGGATCCTCTGCTTTCAGTAGTACGGGCCCATACTACCTTCCACATCTATCTGTACCTCCTCAAGAACTGCCTTGACTCCACCAAGTCACTCTGCTGCTACTGACTTCTGCTACTTACATCCTAAGCTTTCCCTAGGGAAACCTTTGACTCCATCCAAACCAATCCTCAACTGCTGAAGGCCTCCTTGTAATGCCAATTATCCACCACCTGAATACCATCACATGCAATGAGGCTCGGATAATCCTTCGAGTAAAAGACTCATCCCTACAATGGTTAGACTCAAATGAGAGCTGCGCAATATGGTCAAATCCGGCACTCTGAGATTATCCATCCCTGACCACATGTGACGTGATTTATTCACCTAATGGCTAACTCACATCACTCAGAGTCCCACAAAGCACAAAGCAAGCAGAATTCGGATAAGGGAAACATACTCATGCAAACTATTCTTATAACAAGAAACTGTACTAGCATACAATGCTAAGCTCATACTATTAGGCATAACCTACACATGCTATCCTACTACTGTCTATTCACTACTAGCATGCAATTCTCATCAAGCTGAAACATATAAGACAGGCACATAAGGTATCCTCCTAGATCCTTAGTCCTATACTAGCATGTTGTTCTACTGAAACTGAAACTGATAATATAAACTTGTAAGGGTAATTTGGGAGTACTTACTTGAGCTCGGCTAATCGCACGCACCACACCTTTTTCTCTTTATCAAAACTCTTTTTCTTTCTAAGTTCTTTTCCAAAAATTCTTTTCGAAAATGTTTTTCCTTTGAAAATCTTTTACCGTTTCCTTAGTTTGAGTTCAGACACACCCGAAAGTGTATCTGAATCCCTCAAACCAAGGCTCTGACACCAACTTGTAACATCCCAAAATACGACCCAAAAATTTTTGTTTAATCATTACTAAAATCATTAGATCAATACCATAAAATAAAACCCATACGTCAATGTATCAAAACCATAACAAGGTATCACAAGAAAACTGTATCAATACTATATCAAATCATGTCAATGAAAAGCTAAATCAACTCCCAGGACAAAAACTGAAGCTGTGGTGTGTGCGATGCCATCATCCTGAGCTCTTCCCTTTACTTGCGGAAGTACCTGAAACCAAAATTGAAACTGTAAGCACGAAGCTTAGAGAGCTCCCCAAACTACCACATACCATACAATAACATATAAACACATACTGGGCCTTACCCATTGCATCGAACCCAAGTCCGGAAACTGCATCGGACCGAAGTCCAGAACTAACTAGGGCCTTGCCCGCTACATTGGACCGAAGCCCGGAAACTGCATCGGACCGAAGTCCGGAACTAACTGGGGCCTTGTTCCCTGCATCGGACCGAAGTCCGGAACTAACTGCATCGGACCGAAATCTGGAACTGACTGGGACCTTGTCCCCTGCATCGGACCGAAGTCCGGAAACTGAATGAGCATAACATGGCATAGAATAAACATATCATCTAGCATAAGCACATATACTGCATACTGCATCGGATCGAAGTCCAGAACATATAATACAAAACATGCTTGAATCACAAAGATATCAAGCAATCTAACTACTGCATCGGACCGAGGTCCGAAACTACTGCTAACTAAACGGGCCGACATTGTGGCCGTAGACCCGTTCCTACTGGAAGGAAGACTCACCTCGTAGCCTAGCTGCTGAATGGACTGCTATGGAATCTGTCTGCTGCTGCTCCGGTTTCACCCCGGCTACAATTTCCATAAGTACACTCAATCAAATACTGATAACTATACTGAGGGTAAAATGACTATTTTACCCCTGGTCAAAGTCAACCTCTTGGTCAAAGTCAACATACAGTTGACCTGAATCGTCGAGTTGGGCCACCAACTCGTCGAGTCCGTACTCTCATTTCTCAATTCTACTCGCTACTACTTGTCGAGTTTGGCATAAACTCGACGAGTTCCTCTTTGATACAAACACTTAGTCAATCTGCATCCGACTCGCCGAGTTGTATGAACAACTCGTCGAGTTCTCCTTCATCATATGAACACTCCAACTGGGACTCGCCGAGTTGTATGAACAACTCGCCGAGTCTGTTCTTGAGGTATGAAGATTGCCTTGGACTCGCCGAGTCAGGGCATTGACTCGTCGAGTCCCTCCATGGATGAGTCCGATCTCCGACTCACTGAGTCCACCTAAAACTCACTGGTTCCACTCGGCATAATACATAGAAGGGGGAAAACTCAAGGACTCGCGACCCGACTCGCCGAGTCGGTTGCATGCAAATTCTATACAATCGGTTCTGCTCAAAACCGCTGCGTACAATTTATAAATCTGGGTTCCTAAGGCTTGTTTACCACCTAAAGTTTCCAACTTTACGTGTACATATACATGAAAAGGGATTTAAAGGCTTAAAAGGCACTTAAAAGAGTAGATCTAGGGATTTCATGAAAAATGGCTCCATAAAGGTGTTTGATCTACGTTTTTGGGAGTGAAACATGGCTAGATCCGAAGGATAATCAACCCAATGTGATCTCTCTACTATAAACAAGCTAAGAAATAGATAAAATGGCCTAAATGTGCTTATAATGGAGAATCAATCATAGAAACAGAAAGAATCCGATTATTACCTTAATAAACTCTATAGTGGGTGCAAGATCTCGGATCTCCTTCTACTCCCTTGGATCTAGCTTCCTTCTTCTCTTCAAAACTTCAAGATTCACACAAGAAATGCTCAAAATGCTCAAGGAATGGTTAGGGTTTGCTAAATGATGCCATGAGGGTGAAGGAGGCGAGTTTGGGGCTCATAACATGGTTTAAATACGGTGTAAAACCCGGGGATCTAGGGTTTCTTCCAGACTGGCGGACTTGGTATGGACTCGCTAAGTTGCCAACTTAAACATGCTTAATATCTCGTCTCTACTCGGCGAGTCGGGCCTACAACTCGCCGAGTCCCAGCTAAAATGCAAAAAATATATAGATTAAAATACATACCAGGAACCAGGTGTTACACCATCTCTGAAACCCATCAGTCACAGGCTCACGTCATGGGCTGCCTGACAGCCTCAAATTTCGTGTCCCGAACTTGTAAAATCCGTAACTTTAGCGTAGTACCTCCAATTTCGACGTTTTTTATATCCACACGTAGGTGAGAAAAATGCTCTACAACTCTCGTTTAGACTTCGTCGGCTGATTTTGACTTTATTTTTAATAATATATTTTTAACACGCCGGGACTGGAAAAGTTCGTTCAAAATTCATAACTCCTCCATCCGATATCCGTTTTCGTCTGTCTTTTTACCATTGCGATACTATTGTTTTGATCTTCAACTTTCGTTTAGGTTGCTTTGGCTAAAAATCGCTCGATCTCTATTTCAAGCTTTTAGCTGTCTACCGCTATCCCGAAACTTCGAAAAATCATAACTTCCTCATACAAAATTAGATTTGGGCGTTCTTTTTATGTATATGCATGGTTTAATGATATATACTACTTTTATTTTGATAACTAAGGCTAATAAGTATTTTATTGAAATTCCTCGTTTTAAGCTTAACAGTGTTTTACAGGTATTGCTACGGATCTTCAAATGATCATAACTTCTTCGTTATAACTCAGATTTTTATGTTCTTTATATTTTTGGAAACCTTGTTACGATATCTACCACATAGTATACTCAATCTGAGCTTTTTGAACATTTCATTTTTGAAGCTATTTTATTATTTCACAAAGAGATTACAAAAATTGACTTTTAGTCATTACAATGATCTGAAATAACAAGTTATTACATATATTAAGTTTAATAAGGGTAAAACAGTCCGTGAACATATCACAACTTTTCTGTAAAAAACTGATTTTTAAGCTTAGATATGTTTTAGTGACCTAACTTGTATTTTTAGTTTACAAAGCCTTTAGATCATCCAAATATGATTTTCTTACTTGTTTCCAGCCCTAAAACTTGGAAAAACTTGAAAAATAAAGGGGTATTAACTCACCTTGAGTGGATTTCTTAGTGGATAAAGAGATGAAGATGAAGATCGTTAAGCTTAGAACACTTGAAGATGGTATTACCCTATGGATAATAACACATATAAATGTGTGTAAGTGTAACAAAACTAGTATGAATGTGTATAAAAACACTAGATTAACAAGAAATGCTTACCAAAAATCCTAGGAACCAACTTGAAGGGATGGATCTTTGGAAGACTTGAACTTGTTCTTGAGAGTATTATAGAGGAATGAAGAAGATAAAGTGAGAGATGAAGATGAAGAGAGGGGGGGGGGGAGAGGTAAACGAAATTTATGGGAGAGGTAGGGTGGTGGGGTGGGTAGGGGGTAAGGGGAGGGGTAAGGTGATGTTAGCATTGTTATATGTTGGGTAATGGTCTTGATACATGTTGGTTAATGTTTTATGTTGGGAAAAGATGTAACAATCATGTCACTAAGTCAACTCTTCTTATTTTTATAAAAATCTAGATAATTTATAAAAGTGAGGTGATTTTTATAAAAAGATGATATTCTTTATAAAAAGTGGTGTATTTTTATAAAGAAAATATGGTATAAACGATGAATAAATATTTAATTTGATTTATAAAAATTCAAATTGTTAATAAAATCATTAATATCAAAAATAATAATATGTTACACGAAAATTAGGTTGATCCCTAAATTCTTTTCGTTAAAAGTTGGGCGTTTTAGGCCGGGTATGGAATTTGTCATATTTGGTGACGAATTCACCAAAAATTTGTATTTGCAGCCTTTGTTATGAATTTGCCATGTAGTGTAAGGATTATGAATTCCACTACATCGTGTTATGAATATTATCTATACAAAAACAATATAAAATTGAATTATCGAATTGTTACAATACTAACCTTATTTAGGGTTTATGTTCTATAATTTCCAATAAGAGTGGTGCTTGTATTATAACTTGTCAACAGTACATTGGACGCATTAGGGAATATCACAATTCACCTAAAATTCTAATACAAGTTGATTTGACCCGGTTGACTTTGTTTGACCCAGATTTGACAGTTGTCACAGTCGAGTACCATATGCTTCCGCAGTTGGTTCAATCATGTATGTTATGACTTGTAGTTTCCCTGATGTGGCCTTTTGCTTTGAGCATGGTTAGCAGATATCAAGGGAATCCTAGTAAGTCTTACTAGACTACAGTAAAGAACATTCTCAAGTACCTGCGGAGGACTAAGGATTGAGTCCTTACCCTCGGTGGGAGTGATGACTTGAGAGTAACGAGGTATAGTGATGCCAGCTTTCAGACCGACATAGATAATTTCCGCTCTCGGTCGGGCTGGGGTTTTACCCTGAATGGAGGAGCAATAACTTGGAAAAGTTCTAAGTAGGAGACAGTAGCTGATTCAACATGCAAATCAGAGTACGTAATAGCAAGCGAGGCGGCGAAGGAGGCAATATGGCTGAATAACTTCATCGGAGACCTTGGAGTTGTACCGGCTATAAAGGAGCCTATGGAGATTTTATGTGACAGTGAGAGTACAATTGCCTTACACAAGGAACCAAGGGATCATGGAAGATCCAGGCACATCGACATAAAATATCACTTCATAAGACATCGAATATAAGAAGGACTCCTCGTAGCAAAAAGGATATCGTTAGAGGAGAACCCAACAGATCCCCTCACGAAGGGATTGAGTAGGGTTAAGCACTTACAGCATGCGAGATGCATCGTGCTGAAGGACGATATTAGTTTTAATGATTTGATAGAATTTTAGAAACTTGTAATAGTTGAAATGTAATTGACATTTGATAATTAAATAAAATGTGTTTTTTTTATTTATAAGTAATGTTACTATCTTGTGTCAATCATTTACTATTTTTTCATTTTGCATGTTTTGACTTCCAGAAAAATTATATTATTCAAACTGTCCACAGTCGATCATACTTTAGAAGTAGGTATTGAGGCAAGACTGTCATGAATTTGGTTTGTTGATTGTCTGAAGTGTATTAGACATAACAACGTTTGCTACAACATTCATGAGTGCTCATAAGGTCTGAGTATTGGATCAAAACCACGCTCATTTGTATCACTTCATGGAATTATCTTGAGTGATCGTGAGACGATAATATCATATAAGTCTTCAAACCAAGATATATGAGTTACTGACTATGAGTTGGTTGTACATTGATAGTGTGAAACTGCATTAGTAACTTGATGTTATAAAACACACTATCGTGTATGATTTAACAAGTAGTTAGTACAAGCATATATACTGTCAAAGTTTATATGTTCCTTTTAGTCCTTAGAGGATTAAAAGCGATATCTTGGGCCCCTCGATGATTTTGTTTTGAATTATGTGTCGGGCCCGGTCAAAGCTCAGTTGATGTCTTTGATTAAGTTCTATGTCAAACAAATAGGAAATCAAGAAACAAACTGTTGGACAATAAGTATGACGTTGTTCCATGTATTTGTCTGACTGATATCTTGAAGAATAGAGGATTGTATGATCCCTTATCTAAATGGCATGTCAGAGTTTGACAAAGGGTTTTAAGAGCTATGATTGCTAGTCGGTGTTTTAACTCGTACTTGCAGTTATAGTTATTAGACTTATCCAAGTAGGAGATTGTTGAATTTAGTGTCTAAGCCCATAACTATAATTGGTATGTACTTGACCCGAGAGTAACATGGTCCATTTGATAAGAGGATATTTATGATTTATTAATATATTATAAGTTCTAATATATTAATGTGAAATCATATTATTTAATTAGTATAGGTCAGAATTTAATTTGGAACTAACTCAGTGATCAAAAGAGACTAATTAAATATACGGTGACTAATTTGGCAAATCAATGATTCTTATAGTGTGGGACAATAGTTATTTAGGTTGAGCTATAAGTCCATGGATAGTCCGTGGAGGTTTAACCCATGGATCCTAAGTAATATGAAATGTCATGTCCATTAGGGTTTACATGGATGTAACCCTAGACTTTGCCACAGTATATAAGAAGTCCCTTAGCTTCTAAAATCGGGACTAGTGGTTCAAGGAGTTTATAAGAGTCGATTTTGTGAAAGTAATTCTCTCTCAAGTCCTCTATTGTTGGTGGTGTTTTGTGAAGCATTTGAGGTGTCACATTTGGGGTGCTAGGCTCTTAAAGGTTTAAGTTAAAAAGCTATAATAAAAGGTAAATCATCTAACAAGTTTTTGTTATTCAAATACCCATGCTTTGTATGCTAGTTAGGACAATGCTTTGGAAAATCAAATTGCATGTATAATTAGAAAAAACATAGATCCAAAGCATTTGGTTTTGTATGTGCACCATATAGTTGTTAGAGTGCTCAAAACCCATCACTAACATCACTGCATAAGAACAACTCTGAAACCCATGATAGACACATCACAATATACTACCATATCCTTAACATCCTCGGGAAGGGTCAACACTGGAGCCTCATATAGCCTCCGTCTCAAAGTCTCGAATGTGGTCTGCTGCTTAGAACCCTAGATGAATGAAACACTCTTATTGATTAAACAGGTCAATAACACTCCAGGCTTGGAGAAATCGTGAATGAACCCATGGTAATAACCCGATAGACTAAGGAAAATCCAAATCTTAGAGGGAGTTGTCAGAACCTCCCAATACATACATGTCTCGATCTTGGATGGATTGACTATAACACTCTTCTTGTTGACAAAATTTCCCAAGAATAGGACCTTTTGTAACAAAATTGATACTTGGATCATTTGGTATAGAGCCTCTCCCTCCTCAAAACCTCAAGAACCTCTCTCAGATTCTCCCCATGTTGCTCCTTGGTCTTCGAGAAGACTGTGATATCATTAATAAATACGATCACTGACCTATCAAGTACCAGTCTACACATGCGCTTCATCAGATCTGTGAACACGACGGGTGAATTAGTGAATCCAAACAATATCACCAAAAATTCATATTTTAAAACAATTTAAATAAATATACAACTTAATACAACCCATTTTTAGTTTAATACATAAAATTCACAACATAACAAAACAAAATCCATTATACACTAATTCACATATTTTAGGAAGTGAAACCTAAACTCTCCCACCATCACACCCAACGACCACATGACACTACCAACCACCTATGCCACCATTGAAATCATCTTTCCTTCCAAATCATACATGCATATGAAATCATTGATTGACAACTTAAATACTTTATTTCAAATTTAATAAAACAGTTAATTAACTTATTTCGATTTTAATGTAAAATAATTATAAAAACTAATACCTTCTTACATATTTAAACAACACAAAAAATAAATATATTCACAAGAAAATTAGTACCAACATTCATACATCAATAATTCATATTTTAACAAAATTTTCATTAAAAAATTCACAGTTTAATACAATGAATTCACAACTTAATACAGTCAATTCATAGTTCAGTATATAATATTTAAAGATTAATATAATAAATTCGTAGTTTAATACATAAAAATTATACATTCACAACCATTTTCTCAACTTAAAACTTACATGTATACCTTCAGATCTATATGCTAATGGCTCTTTCAAAGTTTATTTATATAAATATTCACAATTTAAATTTTACATACTTTATTTAAAATTAGATTAAATCGAATATGTGTACAATTCTTCTTCTCTAACTTCAAACACACACTAAAAGCACCAAAAAGTTTTAATTCATTTGCAGCTCATTCAAAGTAAAAAGTTGGAACATTGACCATCTATCTCTTAGATTTTGATTTGGGGCTATTTCTACCCTTTTTATGAGTTTAGAGAAACAAACACTACTAGAAAAACAGCCTTTTACGACGCGCAATTAATGACACACGCTGATAGAGGATGCGCATTTGTGCGTGCCCTAAAATTAAATGTTAGTTTTCCAAAATTTGAAGGATAGAAGACGTGCATTTTTGCGCGCCTAAAATTAGTGTCCAAAAAAAAAACACGGAAGGCACCTATCATAAAAAGCGTGTCGTGTAAATGTGTTGTTTTATATTTTTTAGAAAGGCGCGTTCTCAGTTGTTTTAATAATCTATGGTGGGAAATGAAATCCCAAAAAATTTAACAGCCGCCTGATTCTTCTCCTTCTTCTCCTTCTAAAATCCTCTAACAAAAAACCCTAATAATCCTTGTTCACTTGATTCATCTCCTTCTTCTCCTAAAACACTCAAACAAAAAACCCTAATAATCCTTTTGAAGCAGCCCTCTTCCTCTACCTTTGCATTCTCTCTCTCTCTCTCTCTCTCTCTCTCTCTCTCTCTGGAAAACCCTAATCACCCCTAATCACGCTTCTGGTTTTTTGAACCAGGTTCATCCGCTGTTGCCTCCGCTCTTATCGGACCACCACAGTCCCCCACCGGATCGCTAAAACAATAGCCATCGATGCACCACTTCACTACCTTTCACTCTCTAAATGTGCGGCTGCTCAATGTAATGGCCTTCTAGGGTTCATTATCCCCCTCCCTTAATGTCTGCGATCGATAATGGAGATGATGCCCACCACTACTATTCCATTACTCACATGTCGATGTGTCTGCATACACATACCTTTTTTACAGAGGGTTTAAGGTTAGTTCTTCAATTCATCATTTTTGTGATCTGTTCATTGTCAATTTGGTACACTAGCTACTCTACAAAACGTTTAATTGTCTTCCTGTATTATCAATTGTGTAACAGGTGATGCCCTATAGTATAGGTTGCAAGACTCCATTGTCCAATTTCGAGGCTAATTGTAAACATTAAAATTTGTCAAAATGTTGAGCACTGTAGATAAGAGCACATCAAACAATAGTGTTTTGCAATGGAGCTTGTAAGACTTTTCACTCTCCCGTACTTCCTCTTCCCCAGCTCATGCTTCCTAAAAAACTCATCAGCTCTTTTCATTGTGCCTGAAATCTCTTCTCATGTACCCCCTCTTCCCCACCATCCCTTCCAAAATTCTCACACGCTTCGTGAAAAAATCTATATGTTCCCACTCAAAGAACCCTGGTCGTCACCCTACCACCACCATTGACGCCGTCGGTCTGGGGAGTCCAGGCACCACCAGGAGTCATCAGAGCGGGAAACTAAGCCCAAGGTCTTCAAATGTTTTTGAACAGGAAAAATTCTTACCAATCACGAGCATTAGTCTGATAATGAAGAAGATTTTAGTCTGATAATGAAGAAGTCATTACCGACTAAAGAGTAAGGTCTCTCTCTCTCTCTACATACTTAGGATTCTGGGTAAAGAGATGAAAATTTTTCATCATTGTCTGATAAAAAGATTAAATCTTATATCACGTGTGTGTTCTTTTCCTTTTTCAGATCCACATATCTAGCAAGGAAAGAAAACCTAATTTTCTTTTGTTCTTTGAGGCACAGGTAAAGATCCCTTGCATTTTTTAAATCAATTGTTAGTAGTGGGTTTGCTAATCTATGTTTCTTTCATTTTTCATTTTTGATTTTCTTTTTTCTGTTTAGATTTTAGAGGTATTTCTGAACATTCTTTTACCGAAACTACTGCTATTCATTTATCTTTCATTTTTGGCGTTTATGTTGATGTTAAAAGTTGTGTAGGTATTTATAAACTTAACGGCGACTTAACAATTTTGTGACACCCAAACATAAATGTGGATCCAAACCTGTTTTGGTATTAGGGGAGAAGTATATGAAGGTTATTTTCAATCTTCCCACTAAAATCACTCCGAGTGTTATGTTTTTTGATGATATTGTTACAAAGCTTATAACCGATTTTTCTTATTTATCAATTTTTTTATTTCCTTAAATAATTATGGTTTTTTGTAATAGGTGGACAACATTTTGGGTAGATGTGAAAATCCAGGGGAACTTGAAGCAACGTGCAAAAAGAAAAACGAGTTATGGTAAACAGGGATGGTTTGCGTACAAAGGATAGATTAATGCCACCAATAGACCCTTTGATCTTGATGAGCCTTTAATCAGGAGACAACCTAAGAGGTAAGTGTAATCTTTTTCTATTACGGAAAAGGGCATTATAGGTAATTGACAGATACGGATGCTCAATATAATATCTGGTGCTATTTGATGTGCATGTTGATGGTTAATTTGCTGGATTCCCCAAATCGAGAGAATATTTTTAAGTATCATTTTAACAAAAGAGGAATTAGTACTAAATATTGATCTTAAAACAGTGGAAAATGGCAGATGACTACTCAGAGTGTGACCTGAAGGTTATTATTCTCTCTCTCTCTCTCTATGTATATATATATATATATATATATATATATATATATATATATATATATATAATTTTGTGTGTTTCGTTACTAACAGGCAGCTACAAATCATCCAATAAGAGAACTTTTGGAAAATGAAAAGAAGGTTTGGTTCATTGACGATTGTTAATTACCATAAAAACTTTTATATACATAAATTCTCACTTTTTAAAGGATGTTAAAAGGATTAGAAAGACCATCCTGTCCCTACACATCAATTAACATGCAACTTTATGCACCTTCTTTATTAAATATTTATGCCGATTTATGATTATTTTTATGAACAGAAGAAGGTTGCATCATGGATAGAAAATAGATTGCCTCCTTTGCATATGTTAGGCTTAAATTTTGGATGATTTTAGAAGTGTCCATGAACAGTTAGGATCAACAAGTAACAAAAAATATGTACATTATGTTTGACTTTCATATATCCTCTTATTTCTACTACCTATAAAAAAAAAAGAACAATTAGGATCAATAAGTAACGGTTACGGTTATTTTTTATGTTTAAAATTAACATTTTTCCTTATAAAGTATTGTACTATGCTAAAAATGGGTAAACTTTGAAAGTATACCCCAAGTATAGCATTGTACTTTCAAAATGCAATGCTTTCATAAGAAAAAACTTTAAAAAAAATAAAAATAAAATAGTTTCAATAGCATGTTTCACTTGTATGTTTGGGGTATGCACTCATGGTCCCTTACTTAACCAAATAGATTTGGTAAATTTTATGTTCCCTTTATTTGTTCTATGAGCCATTTCATATTCCTCATTTATAGAAGCTAAATTGGATTCTTTTTTTCTTTTTCCTCATAGGAACTTAACTTGTTATGACAGTTGTACTGTATGTTTGGCGAGACTGAAGTCCGAATTGAGATTATTCTAGAGGGAGTCCTTTGTTGCTATGCTCCTCCTTTGCCACCTGGAAAAGTTATTATTTGTATTACATGCAGTGAAATCCGTGAATTCAAGTACCTTGAAAAACAAATCAGTAACCCTAGAGGAGGTAAAAAAATCTTGCAGAAGTTTAGAAGAATTATTATTACTTGTGAGATTTGTTCAAATTTTATTATCTGAAAAATAAGGTGGTGAAGATGAGTTGTGGTCTCAATTGATAGAGGGATGGGCCTTGACCCCGATTCTTAACTCTTGAGTTGGTGTCAACTTTCGTGACATTAATTGTTGGACTGCCCTTTACTGGGCTGCTCAATTTGGAATGAGAGGTATGTTTTTGAACAAATTCATCTTTCACTTCTCTAGCATCATCTTTCTGCACTATCTTTAATGTTTCATTGATTGGTGATGATTCAAGTGAGTCTGGTGGAGATATGAGGATCACTTTAAGCCTCTTTTCATCAACAACTTTACCATCTCTAACAAACTGTTCAAATTTATAAATCAGGTAATAAAATTACTATTAAAAAAGAACTTAAAACATTTTCAGAAAAAAAACAACCATGTTAGAGGTGACATCTTCCTCCTTTGTTCCCTCTGGGACATATGTACTTTGAACTAAGAATTTGTCCCTGCATATCATGTCTGGAGGAGCTACCTTTGGTGCTTGCATAGTAACTGCATTTGAATATTGACACTTGACAGAACAGTGAGGCTATAGTATCTTTTGACATCAAGGGGTAATTTTGTCAATTTCTAATATGTTTTTCAATTATAATGATTTAGGAATATAAATAAGAATTATAAATCAATAAAAAATATCAAAAAATAGATTTGGGTACATATGATATTTTAAAACATTAAGAAGGGTAAATATGATATTTAGATATTAGGACAGATAAATATGATATTTCGATGTTTAACAAGGGCATATACGAAATTCTATATGGTTGTAAACATGGACAACAGTTTTATAACTTTATTAACTCATCCTGCTTTTTGAAATTTGGCAGGCCACTTAATTGAGAACTTGGATTCGCTTCCCAAACATGATGATACAAAAAAAGGTAGCCCCTCCCTCTGCCTCTGACTTGTTTTAGTTTATATACACATAAATTTTTGCTTGCACTATAAAAGCAGCCCCTAGATATTGTTTTAGCATAAAAAATAAATTTATGTCACAATATTAGGAAGTTCTTTTGTTAGAAAAATATCATTTAGTTGTGAACATGGAAGGGATATGATGGTTTGAAATTTCATTTGTGACATAGGAATGATTTTGGAATTGCTCTCTGAGACAGATCTGTCAATTGCAGACAAGTGTGATCAGAAAAGAGGTATTCCTGATCTCAGCATATCTTCTCCACAAGCAGACAAATTGACTGAATTTCAAGGGCGATCCATATCTCTTGGTGTATTGTGTTATGAATCATGATATGGTAGTATTTTCATTCTTGTGACTTTACTATTTTAATGCAGACTAGTTTCTTAATCTACAACACTACGATCAGTTGAGAAATATTTGAACTTGGACAAACTTTTGTTATGTTGGTAGCTCCATTTGAAGCATTTAGATGATCATATAGAAGAGGTACCAATTACCATGGACAATAAACCTAAACTTTTCCAATTTCCTTTTCCATTATCTTTAAAGTCAATCCAATTACCATTTTGTTTAAATTTTAACTAAAACAGGTTCCCTATTTCTCTCTGCCAGCAAATGAGCTGGTTGCAAGGATACCCATCCCAGTCTTGCAACCATACTGTTCAATCCCAATCCTTTAAAGTTTAGCAAATACTCCTTCCCCTTGTTATGGGGAACATCTCTAAGCCATCTAAGGTAAGGTCAGCACTTAAATGGCCTTGTACTATCCAATCAAACAAGATCAATTGGCAGAACATGAAATCATGCATTGCTCCACTGTTCACCAATATCACTTGTATGTCTGAATTTTTTCCTTCCAATTTAAACAGTTTGCCACAGGGAAGACCATCAAAAGAGATCACAAAATTTCACCTAATTAGCTAAAAGTTATTATTCAAAAATTTGCTTCCAAATATTTAAACAAAAATCTGTCACTCTGTTATTTTTGAAACACTCAAGTTTTGGGAATGTGGGCAACACAATAATGATTTTACCTTGTCTATTGTTATATATGTGCCCCATAGGTTGTTTTTTTTTGTTTATAAAATCTTTTTATTTAATATGTATATCGAATTTTTTTTTCTAGTATAACATTTTTTTAACATGTGATGGTTACAGGGTTGCAGTAGTTTTTGCAATTATTTTCCATCCAAGTCGTGTCATGGCTGTTAGTGCTTCTTATGGTGGTGACTTCAAGGTAAAGTTTTTTAATTTATTTTATAATTGTGAATATGTGTTTGTATAATTGTTGTTTGTGGCTTTACATGTTTGGGTTAGCAATGGTGAAGATAAGTTGATTGAGAGGAGTAGATGTAGATGGGCATGACATGATGTTGGTTCATACAGGAAGAAAGTTATATGGTTGTTGCTGCACTTTCTAGTGATGCTTTTGTATTGGCTGTTGCTGCAGAAACTGTCATTATATTGTGGGACCCTGAGAAAAACATACTCATGGTTGTAATTGGGTCTTCTCTTAGAGTGGGTACATACATACATGCACTTGCTTCTTTTTGACTTAAGCACTGAAAAAGGGATCGATAGCTAGAAAACCTGGCTTAATACAACTCATGTTAAATTTGATAAATATAGCGAAATTTGTTTTTTGGAATGTAGGGGTAACATGATTATTTAGTCTTATTCTAGTCTATAATAGAAACAAACCTTATGATGCAACACTTTTCCATACGGATACAAACATCTTATTCTAAATTTCTGGCATCTGCATCGTGAGCTGGTTCAAATCCACAACTTTCCGTTTGGAGTATGTCAAAGTTGTCGCTATCCTGGTTATACAAGCTTCATATAGAAGATGAGTTAAGGTTTAATTTAATTCTTTCTCCACTTCACTTGTGTTGTGTGTGGATTGATTGATTTGGGGAACAGAGAGGCTTCCAAATATGAAGAAAGCTCCTACTTGAGGATACTTTTGGACAGCAGAGATGCGTCAAGGTAACATAACATATCTATTTATTGTTGGAGTCTTTATATATTAAGTAGACAAATTGCTATAAAATGACAGAAAGTCAACGCCTCCAACGTGAGGTATACATATACTTCCAATTATTCTGATGATTTGCAATGCCAAAAATTTCTGTTTCTGATTATCATCTTCTCTTTCTATTGCCATATGCTCACACAAATTTCTGTAGCTGATCACACATTAATTTAATTATGTAGGTTTTGAAGTTTTTGATGGAAAAGAATAGTGTTAATGCTCTTCATAGAAAAGTATGTTGGTATTTTAGGAAATTTGGCTAATAATTTAGTTAATTATATAAAAAATGTTGAAATGTTACATTCGTCTACTATTGGAATGATTATTTGTATGACATTAACTTTTGTGCAATGTATTGTATTTTTTGTATATGGTATTTTATTTTTTATTATGAGACATGAAATGCAAATTTAATTTGAAAATCAATAAAACTACAAATAATTTTTTTCAAAAAAAAATTAAAATTACGATACGCAAAAATGTGTGTCGTCTTCATTTATGACATGACCTTTCTTGACAGGGGCTTCCTTGATACGCATTGCGTGTCATAACCGTGCGTCGTAAATGCACGTCACAAATGTGCGTCGTAAATGCGCGTCGTCTCTCTTTATGACATGGCCTTCCTTGACGCGTATTTGCGCGTCGTCTGAGCGTTTTACGACGCGCAATGAGCGTCGTAAAAGGCTGTTTTTCTAGTAGTGAAAAATCGGATTTTTTGGGTGTGTTGAGAGTTGCACCTCGAATCTGAGGCTATTGGGGGTCTTTATGGCATAAAGGTGACAACTTTGTTGCCATAAACACCCCATGAATCTTGTAGACCTCCTTTTATGGATTTTTAAGCCAAAGACCCCATGCATTTACATCAAGTTTGTAGCTTTACGTATGAAATGGACCCTAGGAGGCCAGGTCTATGGTTTTGATGCGTTAAGACCCATTATAATCGACTGAATAGTGTTGGACAAAGAAGGACTCGGCGAGTCAAGTCGCTTTTTCTCCCAAAACGCCTTCTGGAAATGGTTTTGGTTGTGGTAGGAACACTCAGCATGCTAGGGGTTTGTTTTGGACCTGGAAATCGTAGGACTCGGCGAGAGTATGAACAGACTCGGCGAGTCCAAGTCAATGTCCCAACATCATGAAGACAGACTTGACGAGTTCATGGAGAACTCGACGAGTCAAAGGCTACACTCATTCATTCGGATGAAGATGAACTCGGCGAGTTCAAGAACGAACTCAGCAAGTCGGTTGAAGATAGTCAAAAGGTGTTGTTGCAGATGAACTAGTCGAGCTGATGCTAGACTCGATGAGTAAGGACAATATTATAGCAGTAGGTGGACATGGGGACTCGACGAGTTAGTGGATACACTCGGCGAGTCGGGTCAATCAGACGTTGAATTTGACCAAAGTTGACTTTGACCAGGGTTTGACCTTGACTTTATCTGGGATTGGGTTGACCCTTGTAAGGGGGTTATGAGTATGTATTAGTAATCGAGAAAGGTTGTTGTGTAGGGATTGAGGAGTAGAGACGAGTTGATTCCCGTACCAAGGACGGTGCATATACTACACTACATCGAGGTGAGTTACCTTCTAGTAGAAATGGGTCTAAGGCCACAACGCCGACCCATCATCAGGAGTTGCTTGATAGATGATTGTCTTTGTGATAGTTATTTAAGTTTGCTATTATCTGTTATGTTTTATGTGCTAGCATGATATGACCTTATGTGATAGTGGTAGTAGGGGGAATAGTCCCCGGTTACCGATCGATAGGGCCAAAGGGGGGTAGCCTAGTACCCAACTATGCTAGACCGCATGTTTAGGTTATGTTATGTATTTATGTGGTAGTGGTAGGGGATGAAATAGTCCCTGTAACCAGTTGAGATACACTGGAGGGTAGGTCGGGCACCCATATATGCCTGACACGGTAGGCCGGGCACCCAGATATGCCTGACGGTATGTGATTCGTATAGTATGTGATATGATGGGAGAACTCACTAAGCTTTGTGCTTACGATTTTTAGTTTTGTTTCAGGTACCTCTTTAGTGAAGGGGAAGGAGCCGGTGCGGTAGCGGTACATCACACACTCATCAGTTTTTCGCATATTGTGATCCATGGGATTGTACTCTGAATTTTACTACTACTTGGTGATATGATTTTGAGACATGATTACTATAATGTTATGGATTGTTATATTATCGACTATGTTTTGTTAAATAATTTTCTAAGTTATATAATTAAAAATGAAATTTTTGGACTCGACTTTTGGGATGTTAAAAATTCACAACTTAATATAATAAATTCAAATTTTAATAAAAAAAAATTATACATTCACGACCATATTCTCAACTTAAACTTACATTTCCAGACTTTAATTCACAGTCTAATAAATCAATTTAGGTCTCTCATTCACAATATTTACATCTTAAAAACATATTTGATTTCGTTGAAAGATTTCATCAATAACTTGTGTGCACCACACAAATTCCACAATTTAATAGAGCATATCAGGATTCTCATTGACAGTTTAATAAAATAGTTTAGGACTCTTATTCATAGTATTTACAACTTAAAAAACATATTAATTCACTCATTCACAGTTAAAAATAACTTAAACAGAACTGAACAATAGTCGAAACATTAAAACATCACAATTTATAGCTTAAAAAAAACTAAATTCAAATTATTTGAGAAACACTAACATAACAACACACATTCCAATTTCTACTCACAACATAACAACCATCAATATAAACTGTATATAAAAAATTTGATGCATAACAAATAAAGAAACAAAATTAAACAACAAATAAACGATTAATACATTAAATTCAACCTTATAATAAGGAAAAAACAATAAAAAACACTATTTTTTCCTTATAAAGAACTACCACACATGTAAGTAGGAAATAAGTAGAAAATAAAACTTAAATAAGATTTATATACAAAAATCGACATACCATATGCTGACTCATCTTCGATTTCAAAAATATCTCGTTTCTAGAGCTTGTAGATCTGACCTCGGGTGCGTTGAATGATTGTGGCGACAGTGATGGTTCACGAAAGTAGCAAAACTAGGGTTTCATATTTGACATATTTTGGTGTGTAGTCGACATCTACCACCACTGCCAAATATCAGATACCACCACCAAGCACCACCACTAATGTCTCCACTATCGTTATCTTTCCCTCCATATCATATCTGCATAATAAATTATAATTTACAACTTAAATATTATGTTTATAGTTTAATAAACTTAAGAATTCACTCATTCACAGTTTAATGCAAACTAATTCTAAAAAGTAATATATATATATATATATATATATATATATATATATATATATATATAGCTTAAAAAATATATAATTACAAAGAAATTAATACAAAAGATTTATAGATAAGCCATTCATATTTTAATATAAAATTTATAATCCATTTAGAGCTTAATACATAATCCATCAACATTTTAATACAATACATTTATAACTTCTATATATCATATATATCAGTCGAATGACTTTTGATATTACTTATATATAATGAGATAATATTTATATATAATGAGATTGTATCTTTTAATAAAAATAATATTTATTACTACATCTCCACATTTATTTTAATTACAAATTTTGAGTTGCACAATTATATATATATATATATATATATATATATATATATATATATATATATATATATATATATATATATATATATATATAATTATTAATAAATTGATAACTATGTTATCAACTGAGAAATAACTTAAATTGGATATCTTCGTTATAAACTAAAAAATTTTACTTTAGACGTGTGTCTTTTATATATATATATATATATATAGGCTTAGGTTATTCTATTCAAAGTAATTACTGTGTTATTATATGCATTAATGTGGGCCAATCAAGTTACTTATTTTAAGTAAGTGATTATTACATATTATTGAATTAAATATAATTCAAAAATACCATCTATTTTAACTAGAAGAGTATTTTAGTGAATTAATATTGATTTAATAAAGGAAATTTCATATTTTAAGAAAAATTGCGTATTTTAAGGGATAATAGATTCTACTAATTTTAAAAATATGATTATATGGATGATAATTCTCGTAATTCGTAAAATTCCGACGGAATATGTTTATCAATATATTGAAAAATAACAAATATGATTGAACCATACAAGAATACACATTCTGACATAATATATATTTTGATTTAATGAACTTCTTGAATAATAACAAAATTTTGGATACAAGTTAAAAAAAATTCATTACATTCTTAGACAAGAAAAAAATTTATATACTATTCTATGAGAATGTTACACTTATTAATAATAAAGAAATACAATAAAATCATCTTACCAGAATATACTATTACATATATTTTTTTCATTATATTGTATATTATTCTGCTGGAATAATCCATTCTATTTGGAAGATTGGTGGTCATTGTTTATCTTCATCTCATACAATGTTCATCTTCAAAATTCTATTCTGACAGAATCAGAATTCAAGATTCCATTCCGGTAGAATGTTGTAAGTTTCATATGTACACTGTTTTGCTTTGATATCTCTCATTTCGTTCCGAGCCAAGAAAACAAGAACATTCTTGTTCTTGATTTCATGTGTACCTGCAAATGAGAAATACAACCACTCATTGTTATTGCTTAATCTTCTTTCCATGGCAATTTCAAGCAATAATCCTAGGGTTAAATGATCGACCTAACAGTATATCTACGCATCATCCCCCAGCATCATCTAACAGTGATGTATCAATTAAGTAATGTATCATAAACTCCATCTACATAGCTCACTAGAGGTCCATCTGCAATTGATCAAAGTTTTGTTTGGCAGGAAAATTATAAATCAAGATATACCTCTGAATACAAATAGTAACGCTAAAACATATTACAACATTCAATATACCTTTTACATAACCAATCTCCCATTTTCAACTCAACCTGATCCCGATTGTCTCCTGATAAGTAATGGAGAAATTTGAAAACGATATTCATTCAATAGGTGGAGAAGTTTCACAGAGGATTATTGTCAAACAGGTGGTGTGCTTCAGCTTAGAAGAATCGTAAATTAGAAACCCAATGAAGAAAAGTGTTATATACCTCATGAGATCAGGCCGATCATGGGCAAAGTTAAAACAAACATATTTCTGGGTGATGATTTTAGGGTTTGACATAGACGCTTAAGCAACTTACCCTGATTCAGAAGGTCGTGATTCAATCCAGAACAATCGACCGTGAGAGTCGACGACTATGCCTCCGAGACACACCCACTGCCACCACAGCAAGGTGGCAGGTAGTCGACGATGGCAGCGATGGCCGACGGCCATGGCAGTCGGCGGTGGTGGTGATTTGAAGACGATGACCAAACAAAAAAAGAGGAGAATGAATGAGGAGAACCATTACCTTGGAAACGCAACTACAAGCCAAACACTTCTAGATTAACCTCTCATTCTCTAGATTAGTACAGTTCCTCGATCACAACTTCACCTTTCGTCCCTTCCCCATGTTGTTCTCTATTGAAGCCGCACCCACCAAAACCGGTTGCAATTTAAAGGTCGACGTCTACGGTAGGGTTTTAAATTAATTTTCCTAAATTAAAGGAAATAATAATTTAATTATTAAATTACCAAAATTAATTAATAGGTAAGATTAAAATTTTACCTCTATCTAGGTTTTTGAAATGATTGGCCCACAATTATGCATACAATCACACAACAATTAGTTATAATACCTAAATCTATATATATATATCTCTCTCTCTCTCTCTCTCTATATATATATATATATATATATATATATATATATAGAGAGAGAGAGAGAGAGAGAGAGAAAGAGAGAGAGAGAGAAAGAGGTAGGTTCAAATGTTTGTGACATCTATTGTGTGCTAGAATGCACCAATAAGAATTTAGTAAACATTAAATATATATTAAATGATATCCATACTTATAATTTTTTTTTATGGAAATTAATTAAATTCGTTATTAATGTCAACAATAATATTATTTAAGAATGAATTCGTATCTAGAAGAATAAACGTGTATTCTAGTAGAACGAGAGTATATTCTACTAAAATATACTCTTATTCTTTATATTTCATACAACTTTACTGTATTTTAAGTGAGTGAGTCCTGAAAGAATGTTATTGCTAATATAAAAACCTAGATACGAATCATTCTGAAAGAACGTTATTGCTGACATTAATGAAGAATTTAATTAGTTTCCATAAAAAGAAAATTATAATTATGGATATCATTTAATATACATACAATTATGGAAATCATTTAATATATATCTTTATTTAATTAAATAATTATTTAATTTTACTAAATTCCTATTGGTGTATTCTAGCACATAATAAATGTAAGAAACACATTAACCTAGGCCTATATATATATATATATATATATATATATATATATATGTGTGTGTGTGTGTGTGTATGTGTGTGTGTGTGTGGGTTGGTTGGTTCACTTCAAATTAAAAGAAAAATAAAGATCTTGAGATTTAACCTTAGCCATATATTTTTGATTTGCCGCTCTAACGCTCCAACGTACCGGCAGCAGCGATGTATGCCTAATAATAAATTATTATACGGCAGAGAGGTATAATCATATATGATTATATATGTTTATACTTATATGTCTAATCATAAATGATTATACATATATTCCTATTCACAGATTGAATAATCATATGTGATTATAACAGTTGATGGAAGAAGAGGTGGCGGTGGCAGAGTTGGCGGTGGTATAAGTAACAGAGGTGGTAGTGGTGGGGTTAGATGGTGTCAGAAGTGGTGACGGTGGCGGTTGTGGTGGTGGGGACGGTGGCGGAGTAGAAAAGAACCGGGGACGCTATATAATCATTTATGATTATTACAGGCTTGTCGCATCGGTACGCCAGAGTGTTAGAGCGGCATATGTGAAATATGTGGTTGCGGTTGAATATCAAGATCTCTATTTTTAAATCTCAACGAAACCTCTCTCTCTCTCTCTCTCTCTCTCTATATATATATATATATATATATATATATATATATATATATATATATATATATATATATATATAATTTTTGAAAATTGATCCCTACATGACAGATTCTATCCATCATCTAAGTCATACTCTTTTTAAAGTGAGGACTCGTGCGGACAGCTTAAAAAAATTGAAAAAAAATCTAAGAAAAATACAAATCATAAAATCGAGCATAACACTATATCCGAAAGAAAAAAAAATCGAAATTTTTTTTGCATCATTAAAATTAAAGGAGGGATCACTTTTATGATCAATGATTCAATTTTAATGATGCAAATTTTTTTTTTCAAATTGTTTTTTTCTCCCGGATATAGTACTATGCTCGATTTTATGATTTGTATTTTTTTAGATTTTTTTCAATTTTTTTAAGATGTTCTCACGAGCCCTCACTGGAAAGAGAGTCGTCACCGAAACCGGACACTATTTATATATATATATATATATATATATATATATATATATATATATAAGGCTAGGTTGAAATGTTCCTCACGTCTATTGTGTGCTTGTAAGCACAAATCTGTACCAACAGATGAAATATAATGGTATAATATGTACCATATAATCATACACATTTCAAAATAAGGGTATTTTGGACAATTAACTATATTTTAAAAAGGAAATTTCAGAATTTTAGGGGTAGTTAATTCTCTTAATTTTAAAAATTTGAAAATTTAAATTAATTCAATTTTAATTCTAACGTAATTTGTAAAAATAACTGATTTTATTCCGTCAGAATGTTTTATTAATAATGATGTTCTTTCATAATTTTATTCTATTAGAATATTATTGTAGAATCATAGATACTTGAATCCTTGGTTGAAGAATAACAAGATTCTAATATATTCTTATATATCCGAATTTAAATACAAATACATACATATATTCTTACAGACTAATAGTCTTATACATTTTAATATAATTATGCATATTCTAAAAGAATATCAACAAAAATGAATAAAATTCTTAAAAAATAATAATATTCTTTAAATGTGTGTGATCAATCTATTATGCATTCTTCAAGTTATTCCTATCAGGTCTTCAACATATTCTTCTAGCCATCCTTTCACAAATACAAAAAAAAAAAAATAAGAATGGTTAAAAACATGTTATCACTTTATATATTATGAATGAATACATAGAGTTTGACAGAATACATAGAATACATTCTAATAGAATAGATAAACTACATTCTAACAGAATACATAGAATACATTTTTGCTAATTGTAACTTTAATTGCCACTATAAAGAATCAAAAACTTGTTAATTGCAACTTGCAATCGTATTTCTAAAAGATAAAACTTAACAAACTAACAATTTGCAATTTAACAATCTTGAAATTTTTGTACAATAGAAAAAATAGTAAAATTTAGCAAACAATTCTTACAACAATGATATTATATGAGAATGCTCTTGAAAGAATGCTCATAGAATGTATTCCTTGCCTCATGGTGCTTTGTTTAAAGGTTTTCAATCAATTCCTACACTATCATTTACCATGTTTTCTTTCTTTTCCGTATTAAAATGTAAAAACTTGTCCATTCTTTGAGAATATAAATATTATATAAAACATATGTTGGTCGTAATTCTGACAGAATACATACAACATGGTTAGATTCTTCAGATTCTTTTTTCAGGCATTTCAACAAACACTTGTTAGACATTATCATCAAACAAACTAAAATTCATGTAAAAAACAAGTGTAAGAATTGATTGAAAACCTCAGTTGAAACACATGTAAAAACAATTAGATTTACATAAAGAAAACTAGAAATAAAACACTCATTGCTAGTAATTCTGATAGAATGCATACCACAGGGTTATATTCTTTATATTCTCTTTCAGGCATGTCAACAAACACATGTTAGGCATTATCATCAAACAAGCCAAATATCATGTAAAAAAAGTGTAAGAAATGATTGAAAACCTCAGTTGAAACACTTGTAAATAACAATTAGAATTACAGGAAAAAACTAGAAATTATAATAATGAGAGAACAAGGCTCACATTTTCCATAAATCCAGACAATACATCCCCAACTTCTAAAATGACAGCCAAAGAATCGATTTGTGCATTTCATTGGATAAACTAACGCTTCTTCACAACCGTACCATAACAGGAAAGAGAATGAATGAGGGATGGAGGTAAACTTCTCATGTTGATTTCAGGTTGAAGCAAATCATCTGAATCAGAGACATGAACATCATATGAGGTATTTTGGGTTTCAAAAGCGCCAAACTTTGGCCACGAATCTCTGTAATTTCAGACCTTCAATGGGGGGGGGGGGGGCATATGGTTTTGAGAAGGATACATGGTGATATTTTAGTCGACAATTGATAAAGGGATGTAGGTTTTGTAGTGTTTATTCCCTTATTTTAGGATATATTAATTCAATTATTCTTTTACCATAAGTAGATATATTAAGATTACCATTATACCCTTATATATTTATTTAATTGTTTTATTAATTCTTGAATTCTTATTGGTGGATACATGAACACAACGGTTGTGAGGAACATTTGAACATCTCTCTTTCTTTCTCTCTCTCTCTCTCTCTCTCTATATATATATATATATATATATATATATATATATATCTTCTAATAAATGAAACCTAAAACTGACACGTGCCAATTTTTTAGAATGTCTCTTTGACACGTAGCATTTTTCTATAATTTTTATTATTTTATTTTGCTTAACAAATTACTTCATAATTACTTACAATCGACAATATCTTTGTTTTTTTTCTATATAAAATTTTTAAATATAACGACCGTGGTTTCCACGGTTTATAACATAGTATACAAGGTTCTAAAAAGCTCGTCATGGCTCCGCCATGGCGCGCCACGACTCCAAGGCTTGCACCTGTCGCCAAGCTTTGCCAAAACGCCGCTTTAACTCATATATGTGTATAAAAATGAATAATAGTTGAAAATACATATAAAAATATTAATTATATAGAAAATTGCCGCCTTAAGTCACGCCTTACAAACGCCGTGACTCGTCAAGGCTCGGAAAAGCTTGAGGCTTGACATTGCCACCAAGTCACGCCTTACGTTATTTAGAACCTTGCTAGTATATATATATATATATATATATATATATATATATATATATATATATATATATATATATATATATATATATATAGAGAGAGAGAGAGAGAGAGAGAGAGAGAGTAAAGCGCATGTCGAATTCACATAATTTTTTTTGTGTTCCCTCGTTACTTTAGAGCAAAAAGGTTTTTATTTTTATTTTTTTTTGGCAAAAAGGATAAAAAAAATTTTATATTTGCTAATATCTATATTCATATATTTTAATTTATTTATATACTTACATCAAGATTAGTAATAAATCTTGGTTAATTAGACTTTGGAGGAATGGTCGGCACAAATGCTCCACAATTTCAGCACTAACCCATACGATGGCATGCCGAAGAGTTATTTGTTGGATGGCATTTGAATGTCGATGAGGGACGAGAGAGATAGAGCGTTTAAGGCTATTACTTTCTTTTTTTTTTTGGTTTGTTTTTAGAAAAATCAATATTTACCCACCCTTTTAAAATCACATATAATTTATGTTGTGGAACAAAAATAACATGACAAACAGTTTATGGCTTCAAAGCTCATATGAGAGCATGGCATGACATGCTTCATTTCCTCCATCCTTATAATAAACAAATCAATATAACATATTTATTATATTATCGTGTAATTATATGTTTTTCTTCACCCCTACGTCTCAGCCCCATCCTCCTTTACTATCCCATTAATTTTCAGCGTCCCTTGATAAAGCAACAACAATTAATTACACATTCATAACAACATATAATATCTCTTGAATATGCATTTTCTTCGAAACATTCTAAGATTTCCATATTTGATTATTGATACACAGTGTTTCTTCACGTTTCTCATTTTATATCATAACTAAAGTTTTGAATTTTTTACGATATTTTATATCATAACTAAAGTTTTGAATTTTTTACGATATATATAGTTATAGACTATTTAATTAAAGGCCAGGTTAATGCTTTTGTGAAGGTATAAACTTAAATTGTTATTCATGAAAAACAATCTATCGATCTGAATTCTTATATATGTTGGCTAAATACTTAAAATTTAGTTGCAATATTGCTTAAGATATTTCAATGCCTTTTACTACGTACCATGTAAAAGAAAACAAGAAACACAGTGCTTGCGTAAGTTACGTCCTACATTAAGCTATCTATATACGGTGGTCAACCCCTTATATTTTACACTCTTTTAACTAATTATAATGTGGGAAAATGACTAGGTCTGACAATCGTGTCGTGTTCGGATTGGCGTGTCGCGGGTTGACGGGTCAAAATATGTCAACCCAAACACGACCCATTTAAATATACAGGTCACGGGTTGGCGGGTTTGGAACATAAACCCATATATGACCCACCAAACCATTTATTTATACGAGTTCACAAGTTGGCGGGTTCGTAGGTCAGATTTGGGTTTGTGGGTCCAAATTTTAGATATTTAAGTCTTAAACATCCAAATGAAAATTAAAAACATTCATAGAAACATGTTACAGACTTAGCCTTATAGGTTACAACTTATGACCTTAGACCATTCACCACGAGTAATAATGTCAAAACAATCAAATGGTCTATGAATAAATGATATATATTATATAATACTTATTAAATATTAATACTTGATACATAAATACATTTAAAAATATAATAATTTTTTTATTAAGAATATAAACGGGTTGGCGGGTCAACCCGTTTATCTTTTGAGAAACCCATATATGACCCGTTTAATAAATGGGTTGGCGGGTTGAAAAACTCAACCCAAACCCATTTATTTCCTGTCGTGTCGCGTGTCGTATCGAGAATTGCCAGCCCTAAAAATGACTCTAAGGTCAGGGACACAGACCCAAGAATACATAGTATGTGTTGACGAGGTTGAAATAAATTTTGCCGATACAAAAAAAAAGTAAAAATGTCGAAAAATAGAAAATTTTTCCACTACAGACAAAAAAAGTAGATGTTGCCGGTGCCACATCGGGACATCTACTAAAACCGCCCCTGCTGAAGGTAAATATCTATTTGTTTCGTTAATATTTTGACAATTTATTTTATATATAAAATTGACTAACAAACTTGTTAAAAGTATTGAAATTTTATCATTGTGACCAGTTATTTTAGGTTGCAACTGACTTGGCGTATAAGTGACATCTATGTGTCAATATAAGTGACATCTATGTGTCAATTTAAAACAAAACTATTTTAGGAAGGCGTATAAGTGACATCTATGTGTCAATTTAAAACAAAACTATTTTACGAAGGTAACGAATCTACCTGTTTTGTTCACATTTAAATGATTTTTTTAATATACATGATAGGCCAATAGCCATCAAATTTGTTAGAAGTTTTCAAATGTAATTATTTGTAACTAATATTCAATTTTGATGAATAAATAACTTTGTCATATATCTTCAAAAATTTGATTTTGCTTTTAAAATTACTTTTACTGCATTTTATATATTATTACGAGTAAATTCGATTTTGTTGAGTTTGCTATTGAAGAAACAACTACAACTTTGCTCTGGAACAAATATATATCTACAAAATTTGTTATGAAAAAATAGTTATGTGATTTGCTACGAAATATAGCTATGAAATCTACGATGGAAAAATGGCTACAAAAGTATGGTTACTAAATTTGATATGAAAAATAGCTACAAAAATATGACCAAAATATAACATATAAGCATCTTTTTTAAGATTAAAAATATTTTAATTAAAAGTGGAAGTTTGACACCCTGTTTATCTCAAAATTGTGATGGGATTATTGATGAATAAATACAAGATCATCATGACTTAAATAACATTGTATGTTTTCAAATTGTTCTTATCTCAAAATTGTTACACTTATAAAATATACAAATACTTCATATTGTGATAAATAGTAGATGATATATATCGCCACAAGGCACGTTCTGGTTATTGAATTTATTCATCACCATAAACATATGAAATAAAAGAAAAATAAGTATCAAAATAAGCAAATGGATAAACAATTTTTTTTCTCTATTATTAGATAATTCATAATTGATAATAATTGGTTTATCAAAAAAAAACCATTTGATCATCATAAATGTTGCACATTCCTAACTAGTTTGATGCTCAATCACTCAATTGTATACAACAAAAAATAGTTATCTAAATATGAACAAAATAAATGAATAATTACTCTCCTAAAGTAATTTTTCCTTTTTAACGTGTCATAAATATATCACGCATAAACAAAGTAAGTTATAATCTAAGATAGCCAAACACAACTGTAATATGTAAATATTTTTAAAAAGTTCGTTTGTAAATTATATACAGAAGAAAACGAAGTTGCCTAAATATGAACAAAACGAATACATAACCATTATTATAAGTTATTTTTCTGGTATAATTTACATATATTTTTTAGTTGTACTTATTTTAATTCATTATGCAAATGTAGATTGTCGACTTTTCCACAACAATCATACGCAAATTTGAGTAATTCAAACCAAAAGATATACGATCTGTAAGGCAAAAAAGCTTTTGGTGCATGATGCCTTAAGCCAAAGTGTTAATACTCAATTCCAACAAGTTATGTCAAATTTGATCAATTCTAATGCAAAAGATGACATATTAGAATCCGTATTTTGATTTTGGAGCAGGTAAAACTGAAATCACAACCACTATGTAAAAACCACATCACAAAATCTTGTTCCCATTATCCCAGATATTATGCAAAAACCATAACATTTTCTTTTCGTCCTATGTCAATCTTGACGAATCTCCACCTTTTCTTCTCTTGGTATTACGTATCACATTCCAACCGATTCGTTCAACCATTTTCTTCTGAACATGTGACATCAAACCTAACGCGTCCTGTAGAACTTATCTTTAAACTTCAATATGATCGTGTATACCCACTGCAAAATTCTAAAAGGATATATCATGCAAGTATGTATTTTGAAATGGTCATAGCAACCTATTAGTGGCAAATACATAGCTAATCCTGGAGGGTTTGGTAAGAGTGGTGGTTAGTTAATCATTCTTGAGATCTCTCTTTATAAGAACACTGATTTCAGTTTCCAACACCATGCAATCATTTCTCAAAGAAAATTAACCCTTTTAGTTCATTCATGGCTTCTCTTCTCTACACTACCTTTACTGTATTAATGGCTATCCTCTCATCCTCAATTGTATGCTTCGCTTTTCCAGGGTTCAGCTTCGGATGGGGTGGTGGAGCTGGTGGCGACGGTGATGGGTCTTTTGGCAATGGCCAAGGGTATCCTGGTCTTTTCCCGGAATTCTACAGTTTCTCATGTCCTCAAGCTAATGACATTGTCATGTCTGTTCTTGAGAGTGTCATTGCAAAAGAGCCAAGAATGGCTGCTTCTTTACTAAGACTTCACTTCCATGACTGCTTTGTTCAGGTAATTAATCAACTAATCATGTAACCTTTTTCTTGATGCTTCATGATACATTAGCGTAAATGGAATTTTAAACTCAAATGTTGTAACTCCTTTGTGTTTTATAACTGAAATTGATTTGCTATACGTGTCTTTTAACAGGGATGTGATGCGTCTGTCTTGTTGGATGATAATGTAATGTTTGCAAGCGAAAAAAACTCTGGGCCTAATAGCAATTCAATTAGAGGATTCGAAGTGATCGATGAGATCAAGTCTAAATTGGAAGAAGCATGTCCTCAGACAGTTTCTTGTGCTGACATTCTTGCCCTTGCTGCTCGAGGTTCCACTGTTTTAGTAAGCATTCAAATCTTCATATATCGTTAATTCTTGTTGTTTCGAATTATTCCCCATTCATTATAACCATGATTTTCTTATAAAACAATGCAGAGTGGTGGACCTAATTGGGAACTCCCGTTGGGACGAAGAGATGCAATACAAGCTAGTCTCAGCGCCTCAAACAACAACCTTCCTCCACCAAACTCCACCATTCAAAACCTTATAAAACTTTTCCGGCGACAAGGGCTTAATGTAGTTGACCTGGTCTCGCTTTCTGGTTAGTAAAAAAACCGAAATAGTTATTGAAACATTTCTTTAGTTTCTTATTGGTTGTTATATGCTTAAATCAAGACTTATCTTTTATGATTCTTGAATTTGTTTGATATGTTGGGGGATGAAATGATTAATTTCTGGATTGTGTATTTGTGTTGTGTTCTTGTTTGTTTGGTTTTTTGATTTAATTCTATTTCTTGAAGGAGCACATACCATAGGAATGGCTAGATGCAGTGCATTTAAGCAAAGGCTATACAATCAAGATGGAAATGATGAACCAGATTCAACCCTAGAGATAACCTACTCCAATGGTTTGAAAACAGTTTGCCCAAAAACTGGCGGTGATAACAAGATTTCTCCTCTAGATTTTGCATCTCCTTCAACATTTGATAATACATATTTTAAGCTCATTATGTTTGGAAAAGGACTTCTAACTTCCGATCAAGTGCTTCTGGCTGGAAATGTTGAAGAAACTATGCTTCTGGTGAAGGCATATGCTGAGGATTATGCTCTCTTTTTTGACCAGTTTGCTAGATCTATGGTGAAAATGGGAAACATTAATCCACTTACTGGTTATCAGGGCGAAGTGAGGAAGAATTGCCGAATGCCCAACTAATTATATCTATATAACTATTCGTAGTATGAATTCATGAGGTGTATGATATGGGTTTATGTAAGTTGCTTATTTTCTTGTAATGCTTGAAGCTCTAGATTCTAATGAACTCATATATGGCTTCTTGTAAGTTGTTAGAATCATATCTATTTAGTAGTCCACAATGCCTTTTATTAGAGTTTACTTGATTGACACATTATCAGTCTAGCTACTCTCCATACAACTTTGCAAAAAAAAATCGTACAAAGTCTCCACAAGGTTTAATAGAACATATTTTTAATGATTAAAATGTTTCATTTTCGAATTAAAGAGTTCAATGGCTATCGAACTGCGTGTCTATTGAATGCCAACATTGGATACCACAATGATAGAGTTTAATTCATTAAAAGTCATTTAGGCATGACACGTCGTTGATCTAAGTGCATTACGGGTATCCAGCGGAAATTAAATAATTATATTTGAAATTTGAAAATTATGATAAATATTCAAGAAAAGTAAAGATCTTGAATGAATTGTTATACATAAATGGGGATAAAGCTAACTGCTTTTGGTTTTGGATGCGGATCTCTTGATGAATTTATATTTCACCATCCTTGCAATCTTGAAGAACCAGAAAGCACTTACTAACTGAAGTCCCAAGGCCATTGCCTACAGATATTTGACATTAACATCATTCACTTTAAGCTTTTTAAGGACACAAGTCAATAACGCTACGTAAGATCATAAAAGTCTTTCAAAATGTGTAACGAGATTATACCTTGATGAGAATAGGATTATCGGCAGATAGTGTAACATAGCACAGATATGGTCCAACACACATCCTTGCAATTGAGAAAATCACCGCAAATGAAACCTTTAAATTCAACAAAGATATGGAATTAACGGCTATTCCTTGAAAACTTCAATAAAAAGGCAATACTTTGATTTTTATAATACGAATATAGTACTATTTTTCAAAAGAGGCAAGGAACTAACATCAGCTGCTAAATTGATATCAGTATCTTTATAACCAAGCTCTTTGAGAATTTCTCTTAAATGGAGAAATGGACTCGAGATTTCAGTGATCCACATTGTAACCATCATTTCTGAACCACACTGCAGATATCTCATTTATGAAAACTTTCTAAATAACAAAACCCCGATTCATTTCAAGAAAAAAAAATAAACATAACATGTTAAAAAAAAAGCAAAAAAGGGTACTACCTTCTCATAAGCAAGACCCGCTACAACTCCAACAATGCTAACTAGATGATGAACAGAATTATCTATTTTTATATTCTTATCAAACAAACAACACACTAAATCATAGATTAAATAAGCTAGACTGACTGATAGAGCTCTCATCTGCACATAATATTCAACAAAACACATTACTATATGTTCAAGATTTCTGACATAGATAGCGAAATTGCAACAAAATTATCAAAACCTGAACAGGGGTTGAGTTTGAGGCCAAGGGACAAACTGGGCATCTCCAGTCTTGAACAGACATAGAAGACAAGAAAACCGCAAACAAAGCATGAATCGTCGAAACTATACGGTTACAGAAATCAAAAGACCTTTTCGGGAAAATCTTTCTTATTAACAAGAATGCACTTGTCCATGAGATGACTCCATACACAACCAAATAAATCTTGTCGTAGTGTTCCATAGTTTATTCAACTTGCTCCTTAATTCAAGTATCTAAACCGAACACCATAAGATACGTGAAGAGTTGTTCAATCAAACACACATTTGATTGCACTAAGAAGAAGATGAAAAACCAAGAGACGCAATAAATTGGAAGGTTTTGGTTGAAATAATTAGGTGGCGGTTGGCGTATATTAATTGGTGGGGATAGTGTGTGGTGGTAGGTTTGCTGTATTTACTTTCTATTTGTATATATAATAGGGACATTTTACCAGCATAAGATATAATAAACCATAAGTTCAACATCATCGATTAAAGTTCGCTTGCATGCAAAATTTGTTGTAAGGTGCGCTTCTTCTTAGTTATTAATTTGCTCAGTAATATATAAGTGTTTTGTTTGTATTCATTTTGTAGAAATTCTTGAGAAACCACATCCATCATGTGAATTTGCACAGACAATGCCTCCAAGGGTGATCCGACGGAAGTTTTAAGTATGGACAATCTAATTGAACTGATGTGTGCATCTATTAGTTAATGTAGATCATTATTGAGGTAATTTTCCTTGGTACATTTTTTTAATGCTCTAAGTCCAACGACATATGCACGTATTTGACTTGATTTCTAGGTATTCTTTTAACGACAATGATTTAATTGGAAGTAAGAAGATCATAGTGGGGACATACAAGTTACAATTTACAACTTACAAATTACTAATTACATGCCACTATGGGATAACAAATCCATATGTACGGTGTTAGGAATAAGAACATCTTAAATGATAAACCTAGGTTATAGGTTAAAAACATTGTCATATCTTCAACACATTAATATTGACCTCTAATTAAATAAGTTGTTTAATGGTTAACCTCTTTTATGAATTTTTTAATTAATTTAACTAATTGATCCACTTTTATTTAAATGTTCCATAAAACCCCCTGATTTACCTAATCGTTTTTTAAAACGTCAAATTTTAATATAAAATTTTTTAATAAATATTATTGCTAGAGATGTTCTAAGATCCAATAAACACACACAATAAAGATGCAAATAAAAAATAAGAGCACAAGTATTAAATTTGTTCACATGATAAGAGTAATCATATTAATCTACATGTGAACTAGAGAGCAATTATATTCGACTTGTAGAAATTACAACCTTCACATATACACTTTCTGCATAGGGTTACAAAGGTATATGTGTTGGTTATTTTCATAACCAAAACATAAAATACGGAAGCATAAACTTTAAATCTTAATTCTCGAATCTATTAAAATAAAACTCAAACATTAATGAAGGATTACATACCTTGTTCCATTGAGATTTTCGGATCTGAAGACTAAAATAAGTTTTCCAGTTGATCTCAAGTACTCTCTCTAAATCCTTCAGCATAGCCATCAACGAATTTGTGTGTATTGCATGTATCTTTTCATCTGCTCCTCATCACATGTTATGTGGTGGAGATCGATGACATAGATACGAACATACATCTTGTGATTGTTAAAGGTCATTGGAAATGCAATAAACATGATATTGGTTTATCAAAGTGTATGCACCTCAAGAGGAGAGTAACAGATCAGAACTTTGGAATTTCATCTCTGATATGATTTCAAGGGATCCATGACGTATGTAGGTGGTATGTGGCGATTTCAACAAGGTTTGATCCCTTGAAGAGCGAAGTGGGTCGGTTTTGTCCGCCTCAGGCACTAATAATTTCAATAATTTTATTAACGGGCTAGGCCTTATCAATGTCAATCTCAACAATAGAAGTTTCATGTAGATGGGCCCTAATGCCGCTAAATCCAGCCGACTAGACTGATTTCTCCTTTTAGCTACGTGCTTGATCTATGGCCTAATACCTCCATGATAGCCAATTACACTTCGATCATTGTCTCCTCCTCTTTGATTCTCATAGCCCAGATTATGGTGCTTCCCCCTTTAGAGTCTTTTCATCTTGGTTGTCAGAGGTTGACTTTGAAAGCATGGTGAACGAAAGATAGAGTAAGAATAGAGATAGTCTAAACATATTTTCTAAGATCGAGAAGATAGCTAGAAAGCTCAGGTGGCTGAAAGAAGATATTAAAGCTTGGAGAGGGAAAACAAATGAGCTGCGAACTTGGGAGATGGAATCTCTTTAAAAAAGGTGGTAAGTATTGACATTTGTGCGGAGTCGTTGGGCATGAATGAAGAGATGATAAAGGAGAGAACTGAGGCCATCAGTCACATAAAAGAGATTGAGACCGCAAACTTATTTGACCTAAAATAAATCGAGGTGTAAATGGAACCCCAACGGCGATGGAAATTCAACTTACTTTCAAGGATTGGTAAACTCTAACAAGAGTATAATCAAATCACTGGACTTAACATTAATGACTTATGGAACTCCAACCCCAGTGATGTTTCACAGGAATGTTTGACCTTTAAAAATAAATTCAAAGAACCATGTGCGTTGCGGCCAAATCTAAATAATATCATGTTCCGGAAACTTGACTACACTGACAGGGACTACCTTGAGATGCCATTCTCTCATGAAGAAATTAAGTCGACGATCTGGAAATTCGGAAACGAAAGTTAGTAACCACGCACACTTCTCAGACTATCGCCCCATAAATTTGATTGGATGCATCACGAAGGTCTTTTCGAAAACTCTTGCAGAGAGACCGAAACTGGTTGTGGGGAAGGTGATTAGCAATGATAAAATCATGTTTGTTAGGGTTTGCAACATCTTGGATCACCCCTTAGTTGTCAAGGAAATAATTTCTTGGGCTAAGAAGGCAAAGAAAAAATGATGATGTTCAAAAATGATCTTGAAAAAGACTTTGCTTCCGTAGACTGGAACTTTTTGGATAACACGATGGAACAAATGGGATTTGGCAGAACTTAGAGGAGTTGGATTCGGGGCAACATAATAACCGCTAAAGTCTCTATTCTCGTGAATGGAGCATCCACTAAAGGATTCAAAATGGAGAGAGGGATTAGGCAGGGGGGGCCTTTTATGGTGAGTGGTATCAAAAAAATGTGAGGGATTTGTTATGGGTCCTTTCCTATTTGTATCTTTCTTCAGGACTGAAAATAAACATCATGAAGTGAAAAATATTTTGCATTGGGGTTGCACATACATAAGTTATAGATGCAACTAATAGGTTGGGGGTGCGAACATGGTAATCTTCCTTTTATTTACCTTGGCATGCCTATTGGTGGTAGCATGAAGAGAAGTAACAATTTTGGTTGCCACTGGTGGAACGATTCAGCAGTAGATTGTCTATGTGGAAGGCGAATTGTCTGTTAATGAGGGAAGACTCACTCTTTGTAAATCCATTATGGGATCTCTCGGCTCCTACCTCTTTTCTATCTTTAGAGTGCCCACAAAGGTCCTCGCAAAACTTGAAAGTATCTGATGCCGTTTCCTGGTTGAAAACGATGAATAACATGGAGAAGGGAGGTTTGGAAATTGGCAACCTCAATGCAGTCAATATAGCCCTTCTAGGTAAATGATGGTGGCACTTTTTTGCAAGTACTGAGGGAATTTGGAAGGAGGTGATAAAAGTATATTATAGTGACAGGGGAGGTCTTGGGGAAGCCATTCATACTTACTAGAAAAACAATGTTTGGGTGGAATTAGCAGCATTAACACGGTACTGAACATGACGGGTTTAGACATTAATAACATGCTCACACATGACGGGAACAATTGGAAGTGGATTCTGGGAAAAGACGGGGTGTATACTGTGAGTTCGCTTAGAAAGGATCTAGATGATAGCATCTTGATAGTACCCCCTTAATACAATTTGGTGTAAGGTTGTCCCTAGGAAAATAAACACCTTCATTTGGCATCTATGCGTTACTCGATTGCCTAAGGTTGACAACCTCCTACATAGAGACATTCATATTCCAATGCATTTGTGCTCGTTATGCAATTGCTATCTCGAGTTTGCAAAATATTTTTTCATGCAATGTTCCACTTCTAGGCAGCTTATGGAAAAGTTAAGGGTAAAATGGCTAAAACCGTGACATCGGGGGATTTATGTCATAGACTGCGAACGAGTAAATAGTAGAAATCTTTTTGTAATTTAACTCATTGAGTTTTAGTGCATCTAATATGATATCTTATTTCCAAATTTGTAAATTGTCAAACGAATCAAATAACTCAAACTACAACACTGATTAATGCGTCTGAAAAACTAAAAATTTGTATTAAGCAGTTATGAGTGAAGCAAACACTAAAATCGTATATTACATGTTCCCCTATTTCCAAAAATATAAAGAACGTCCAAAACATAGTTTGTATACAAACGATACTACAATTTTAAGAAAACAGACAGTAAAACACTAGTTTTCTTTAATCGCGTAAAACAGAATCGATCCGTTGAGGCATTTGCACAACTCCGATGGAAATTCCGAGAGTGTTTTTGGACTCAAGCTATGAGCTAATATTTAATTTCACAATCAATATATTTTTAGCAAAAATATTTGCAGCAGTCGAAAAATTGAGCGTTACGGGCTATTTAGACGCAAAATTTTAAACACGATTTCCAGGAGTTCCGTAACTCGAAAAATTAATCCGTTTGGGTTTTTGGAATCCTTGAAATAAATTGTATCTAACGGAATGTTCAAAAGAATTTCTCAACATTGGGATCCTGATGCACCCGATTATGTGTATTTTGCACAATTTAATGGATAATGCCATCATGTGGGACTCACTAGACTTAGGAGAAGCAAACCATCAACCGTTTCTTGATTTGTGCATGTGCTTCTCTCCCTTCCATAATTTCCTTACTTGCTTACACTCTTCACCAAAAAGTACCAAGCATGGTGAAAAGTATGGCTATTATATGCATATCTATGAGTTTTCTAGCTATAAAAGGAGGCATATGCAACCCCATTTGACCACAAATCATCAACTCAAACACCTCTCAATCTCTCCCTCCATAGCTCTCTCTATTTTTCTTTACTTCAACATCACTACCACATCACCACTATCCCTCCACCACAAAACCACCACCTCAAACCACTCTTATACCTCCCTCTCTTGATCAAAATATCTCTAAACACCTTCCCCACTCTTCCCCTCCTCCCCTCACTGAAAACTACCAAGAAGAAGGAAGAAACGAGTGCCAACCACCTGGCTGCCACCCCACTGCCGCCACCTGCGATTCCTTGCCACCACCTTGCAAGCCCATTTCTGGCAAGGCTACCTATTGTAGGACCACCGTGGAGAGCTTCCCCTACCCTCCTATCCCTTCGTCTTCGTAAAAAAGGTAGATTCCAACAACAGGAGGTTGCCGGTCTCCTCCCGCTACCATTAAAACTCCACTGCCATCTTCCTCACTACCGTTCGCTACCACCTTGCTCCACTATCTGCTGCCTACTCCACATTGTAAGTGATGGCATTTAGGTAAACAAACAAAATTAAAACGCTTAAGTTTGCATGCAACCTAAATAGGATCTATGTTTTCTCTATTAAACCTATAACAAAGAACATCAAAAAGAAACCTGCAAACCCTAGGAAAATTTTGAAATTAACATTAGATGGTTTTAGGATTACATACCTTTTAGTTGTTATAACAAACAACTAGAATTCCTCTTGAAGATCTCTTGGAAGAAAGCACCACAAGTGTCACACCCTGAAACCTAAGGCGGAAACGTTCTGGGGCGGAGGACATCATGAATATCGCAACCAACGTACATAGTAAGCGTAGTAAAACACAAAACATTACATTACATAGAATTATTTCATAGTTTGAAAACAAAGAGTTACAAAGGTTATACATATATGTCATATGAAAAAAAGTTAAGACGAGTCTTCTATACGCTCCGTCTTCTCCAAAAGGATTGCTGGGTACCTGTCTAACGTGGACCCGAGAATACAAGCAATTTGAAAATCAGCATAAAGCTGGTGAGTTCATAAGCGGTTTAGTTTTGAAAAGAATGACTTCCCTTCGGTTTTCTAAAAAGTTGTTATCCAAGAAAATCCCATATTTTCTTATAAAAACAGTTTAGTTATCATTTGTTACCAATTCGATTATGAGTAGTTATGTTATCCCAGGAAAATCCCATATTTTCCTATTAGTTTAGTTTTCCATCCGTTACTTAATTCGATTACAAGTTGTTATGTTATCCCAGGAAAATCCCATATCTTCCTAAGTGTTATGGTTAGTTCATAGTTCGGATTTCGATGTATTAGTATCTACCATACTTAGTATTAGTTAGGTATTTTGATATCTTAGTTACCCTACATTCGAATGTCGATTATCTACTATATTTAGTTGTATTTTCGAATATTTGGATACACTCAGAAACGTACATTAACTGTATATTCGATGTTTTGGTGATCTCCAAAAGAGTACATTAGACGTATCTTCGAAACTCTGTCGACATCCAAAGGCGTATGTTTTCGAAACTCAGTCGATGTCCAAAGGCGTACGTTCGAATTCGTATTCGTATACCTATTCCTACTCCTATTCGTATTCGTATTCGTATTCGCATCCGTATTCATATACTTATTCCTAGCTGTACTTTCGTATCTACAGGAAGCTATATCAAGAACATTTTAATGCTTTAAGATTCATGCTTTTAACAATAATTATATGGAAATTCATTTGTGAAATATAAAATATAACATTTTAAAACGAGCTTCACAAATAACATGACGGTTTACTCTGCAAGTTGAGTGATTGGTTAATATAGTTTTCTGTGTTAAAAGCATACGAAATATGAAATAGATCAAATAAAATCATAAGTTTGAGTACAAGATTTCCTTGTACTTTTGCTTGTATTCCTCCTGAAAACATTGAAAACCACCAAAAAAGGCGTAGGGGTATGAACTCACCGATTGAAGAATGTGCTTGATTGGATGCTAAACGTTAGTTCGGGGCTTGAACGCATGTGAGGTTCCTATGTAATATGAAAAGATACACATTTGTATCTAATTAGGATTTGAACTACAATTTATATATGATTACACACTCCAAGACGCGAAAACACTTCATGACAAGTGTTTGGAGTGACCCGGGTGACATCTATGGACATATATGGCTTGGATATGGAGTTTACTCTTCAAGAGTAAACTCATAAGAGGGTTTACGGCCCTAATGACCCACTCCCCATGAGTTTACTGCTGTAAACTCATGGTGGGGTGTTCTATGGTGCTAATTGGTCTTAATTCACTTGGGAACATTGGCTAGGATCAAATCTAGGGCATATGAATGGATTAAACTCACATATGGACCATCTAATGGAGTTTACGGTAGTAAACTAGGAGTTTACGGCCGTAAACTCCCCCACACTCAATCCTTTGATGTTTTGGTGGTCCTAGGTCATCACAGTGCACATAGGAAGGTTCTAGGGTGGATTCCATGGCTTAGGAAGTGATTGGGACTTGTATTAACCTTGGAAAAGTAGTTTACGGTCTATGAAGATGTTCTTGGGAGTTTACTACCTTAAACACAGGAGTTTACAACTGTAAACTCATGTTTTTCCAAGATTCATGGGTTTTGGTGGTTGAAAGTTAAGCATACTAAGTTCTAGACCCATTTCTAAGCCATACAAGGTGTTAAGGGCACTTTAACACCCATTGAATGAGTTTAAGGTCTAAGGAGATGAGTTTACGGTCTAAGAATGTTCTTGGACCGTAAACTCAAGCTTGTCCCATTTGTGTAAGTTTTGGTGCATTTCTTGAAGGATTATAAGGTTCTATACTCTCATGGAAGCTTGTTGGAGGTGTTTAGGGGCAAACTAACACCTTGAAATGAGTTTACTCCCCATGAATAGGTGTTTACGGTCCAAGCATGTGCTTGGGCCGTAAACTCATGCTTATGCCCCAAATGATGAGTTTAAGGTGTTCTAAGTCCATGCAAATAAGTCCCTTAGTCATATCTAAGCTTCGAATGAGGTTTGGAAGGGTTTTAAGGCTCAAAACCCCTTATTACATGTGTTCACGGCCTAAGAAGGTTCTAGGACCGTAAACACATGTTTATGGTCCGATTCCTCATATTTTTCATGAATTTGAAGGCCAAAGGTCTTATACTAGGAGCTAGGATAGTTACCTTGATGATTTGGAGCTTGTTTTGGAAGATTTTGGCTTCATTTCGAGTTTTAGAGAGAGAAAGTAGAGAGAGAGTAGAGAGAGAGAGTGGAAAAGGATTCAAATGAGGCTTTTGGTCGCACCCGATTTAATTATTTTATAACTTGACGGAATAAAACTAAATTTTTTCCAAATAATAATTTGGTGCATTTTCATGAGTTTCTAATGCATTTGGACAATTATTAAGTCATAATAACAACTCAAAATAAATGACTTAATTTTTGAAATGAACGGAAACAATTCAAGACGATGAATTTTAAAAGACGGAACGGGTTACGACGAAGGAACGAACTTCGGGTTGTCACATTATCCCCCCGTTAGAGGGAATTTCATCCCGAAATTCAAAGATTAAGATACAGTTTGTGAATTGAAAAGAGATATGGATGAATCTACTGCTTCGGGTCTTCACGCTCCCAAGTGGAATCGGGTCTCCGCTTGACATTCCAGCGAACCCTCACTATCAGGATGCGGCTTTGTTTCGTACGTTTAATCCTTCGATTTATGGTTTCGATTGGTTCTTCCATGAAATTCAGAATTTCGTTGGTTTCGGTCTTATCGAAGGGATTACTATGGTTTCGCCGATTAGGTACTTCTTAAGGACAAAGACGTGGAATACCGGATGAATGTTGTTAAGTTCTGAGGGTAGTCGGAGTTTGCAGGCTACGAAATCGATCCTAATAAGGATTTCGAAAAGTTCTATGTTTTTCAGGATACGCATTTCAGAATGTAACATACCTTCTTTCTTATCGTTAGTTATCTCGATGGTAGACGTTTCGATTACTAGTTGAGGACTAGGTTTATGAAGATGTTCGAATGAATAGCTAACATATTATCTTTCAGTACTAGAATCGAAAAGGATTGCAAGCATAAAGGTTGTCGAAGAGGAATATACATGTGGCAACGGTGGGGTAGGCGGCTGCCTCACTTTGTCCTACAGCTAGGACTCTCCCGGTGTTGCCAGATGTTGCTGCCTTAGGGCAGTTTTGCTTGTAATGTCCGACTTCTCCACAACTGTAGCAGGACTGACCGATACCCGCTCTAGAAGGTTGATTGGTTGATTGTGTTGGTGCTCTGCAGCTTCGCGCGAGGTGACCCTTTTGGCCACAGTTCTTACAAAAATTTGCACGACAAGGGCCAGTGATACGATGGTGGTAACTGCACCTATTGCACCACGGAAGGATACCGGTATATCCGGTGATAGGTCCTTGGGCTGAGGAACCGATAACAGAAATAGCAGCAGGGGTAGTGGCAGTGTGAACTGCCACTATCTGTTGTTTCTTCAAGGACTCCTGGGAAGACTAACTCTTCTTCTTCTTCTTCCAAAACTTTCTTTTCTCACCACTCTTCTCTGTCGGCTCAGGAGTGGTGGCTGCTTCCTCTGGGTCATCGTTATGGTCGATCAAGGTTTGTGCTAGGCATTTGGTGCTGTCATAGGTATCCGACTTTGTAGCTAAAACGTTCCCTTTGGTCGGCTAGGTCAATCCCCAGATGAACCTCTCAACCTTTTTACTCTCCGGGGTAACCATTCCCGGACAGAGTAATGCCAGGTCATCGAATCTGGATGTGTAGGCGGCGATATCGGAACCCTTCATCTTCAGGTTCTAGAGTTCATGCTCCAGCTTCTGTATTTCACCCTGAGGGCAGTATTCTGCGAACATAAGTTCCTTCATAACTTCCCAACCCATAGCATTTGCTACAGGTAAAGTTAAGGATTTGACTCGGCCGTTCCACCAAGTCAGAGCTTTATCGGTGAATGTGCAAGCGGCGAATTTCACCTTGTCGGATTCTGAATAAGCACAGATCTCGAAGATAGATTCGATTTTCTCTAACCACCGAGTTAGGGCAATGACACCTCCAGTGCCATCGAAGAATGTGGGTTTTGCGTTCATAAAGTCCTTATAGGAACACTCCTTCCGGTGTCCCTGGCTACCTTCCTGGTTTTGGGGCTGGGGACCACCTCCTGAACCACTGGGGTTTATGTGAGATAAGACGGCTGCCACTGCAGCAGCAACAGCTGTCTGGAACATGACAGGATCAAATTGAGGAGGAGGTGGTGGTGGCGGAGGGTTGTTGTTGTTCTTTGAGCTGGGTCTTTTCCTAGGAGGCATCTTGATCTAGCATAGCCAGGAAAGAGAGGATCATAAGTCCTCTGAATTTAACCAAGAGATATGATACAAGGGATATCTCATTACGACAGATATAGAATTCCATTAAGCGATAAAGCAGGAAAGAGTTATCAAAGTGTAACATCCTGATTTCCCAAGTATATTATTTTACTTAATTATTTTGGTGTTTAAGGAGGAACTCGGCGAGTTGGAGCCAAGACTCGCCGAGTAGGGTCGCGGATGTTCATCCGGGTTCACGTCTGGACTCGGCAAGTCCACGCTGTTTAATGAAACCCTAATTTCCAGGGTTTGAGACCTATTTAAAGGGGCTTATGGCCGTCATTCGCGGCCACCAACCCCAGAAAGAAACCCTAAAGAGATTTTGAGTGTTTTGGGAGAGAGAAGAGGCCATTGTTGACCTTTGAAGCTTTGATTGGCAAGGCAAAGGAGATTCTAGCTAAGAGGAGGCAAAGGAGGTGGACATCCTTCGATTTTGGAGCTCAGAGCATCATCTTGGAGGTATATTTTGTCTTCCTTTTCTGTTGTCATGATAAACATGGGGGTTAGGGTTTCTTGACCCCTTTGTTGGTTAGATTTGATGTCCATTTCGTCCCTATTTGTGATGAGGCTTGGGATGAGATCCATAGAGGTCCAGATAAGCTTTATTCCTTAAGCTTTATGAGGATTCATGGGAGTTTTGACCTAGAGTTATGAGATATGGGGCTAAAACATCATCTAGGAGCAAATAGTCATTGTTTGAGCACCAAGGTTTGGACTTTACGTGATTATCATGCCTGGGGAGGCCAGATCTATGATTGTATGGAACAAATCTGACCTCAGAAGTGAGTTTGAGTTATGCATGGCATGGACTTGCCGAGTCTGAAGAACAGACTCGGCGAGTAGCATGAAGTTTGCCCGTAACCACTCAACAAGTGGTCTTGTCGAGTTGAGGGGTCGACTCAGTGAGTCAGGGAGAGTCAGGGGGGACTAAGTCAAGCTGGAACTCGCCGAGTTGTTCTTGAGACTCGGCGAGTTGAGTTGTTGTGGCCCCGCGATTTATGCCAGGTGAAACTCGTCGAGTCAGAGAAATACTCGACGTGTTAAGAGAGGATCCAAGGGAGTCAGTGGACACGTATAGACTCGCGGAGTCGCCCTAGTGCACTCGCCGAGTCCGGTCAAAGTTGACCGTTGACTTTCGTTGACTTTTAGGGTTTGGTCAGCGATGGGGCCTTTGGGCCAAGAGAGCGGTAAAATGGTCTTTTACCCTTAAGAGGGTGCCAATAGAGGGTTGATTCTAGTCTCGAGAGTTATATTCATGAGAGTATTTGCCTTATGTGTTAGGCGGTGGCGAGTTCGAGATTCAAGTGTGGGGATATCTGCTTTCTGCTTGCCAGGTGAGTCTTCTCACTGTACTTTACCTTGAGTAGGTAACCAAAGTTACGTGACAGAGTATTTGTATGCTATGTATGGTTGTACTGCATTATTTCTATGTGATTTATGCTGTGCATGTTTACAGAGTTAGAACCAGAAGGTTCCCAGAGTTAGAATCGGAGGGTTCACAGAGTTAGAACCGGAAGGTTCACAGAGTAGGGTCCACGGACCCACAGAGTTATAGCCTCGAGTGGATAATATGTGTTATGTGTGGTATTTTGGGGAACCCACTAAGCTTCGTGCTTACAGTGTTTTGTGTTATGTGTTTTAGGTTTTTCTCAGGATCACGGGACGGCACCGGCTCGATTGTACACACCAGAGAAAGAGTCATGTTTTGAGGATCCTGGTTTATTATGCAAGTGAAAATGGAATTATGTTTTTGTAATTCGATTATGAATGAAATTTTAAGAAAAGTATTTTTAAGAATTCAACGATTATTTTTAAATGAAAAATTGTTTTGAAATTTACGGTGTTACAAGTTGGTATCAAAGCCTTGGTTTGAGGGATTCGGATGCACCTTTGGGTAAATCTGGACTCAAACTGAGGAAGTAAGAAAAGTTTTCAAAGAAATAATTTTCTAAAGAGAATAAGAGTTCAAAGAGAAAGCGAGAAAGAGCAGTGTGTACAATCAGCCAGAGCCCGAACGGTGATTTCCCAAAATACCCTTACTTTTGTGTCATGAGATATTTATGATGCACTTTATGAGATATTATTGCATGCTAGAGACAGGCAAGGTATTTCATACCTTAGGACTAGAGTGGCCTGATTTGTGATGCCTTATCCTAGGGATTTCTGTTATATGCGATGTGCTTTTGAGTATGTGATGAGTGAGAATATTTAGTTGGAATCCTTTAGGGGATTTGAGTAGAGGAGTAATCTAGGGGAGATACCTAGATGAATACCGTGGTACTTAGCGAAAGAATAGTTAGAACCCACGAGGGGAAGATTTGCAGAGTTCGGTGGTACTTTCGAGGATGAGCAGAGCAAGCGGAGTTATCACCCAGAGTGAGTCCTATGTATTCTTCGATGCTAGAATGCTGCTTGATTCGTGCTTTGTGGAACTCTCGATGATGGGAGTCAACTACCAAGCGAATATGACGATATTTAGGAGGTAGATGGCTGGCATTATTAGGAGCTCTTCAGCAGCTGATGGCAGAGAAGTGTGGGAATCTAGGAAGAGCCTAGGGAGTAACCTTATCCAGATGAGTGCGCTGGCAGAGTAGAGAATTTCGTTGGGGAGCGAGCACGTGCGACGGAATTGGTAAACGAGAAGGTCGAGCAGCTACTTAGGAGCTCCAGGATAGTCCGTGTGGAAAGTATGGGTAGATGTGGCAGGTAGTATGGGCCCATACTACTGAAAGCAGGGGACCCATACTTGATACAGGGAGTATTCTGAAGGTTCTAATGAGCGGATTGAGGAGTGATGTTATGGTTCGAGTACCATACATCGGAGCAGATGGAGGAGTGATGTTATGGTTCGAGTAACATACATCAGAGCGGATTGAGGAGTGATGTTATGGTTCGAGTACCATACATCAGAGTAGATGGAGGAATGATGTTATGGTTCGAGTACCATACATTGGAGCGGATTGAGGAGTGATGTTATGGTTCAAGTACCATACATCAGAGCGGATTGAGGAAGTGATGTTATGGTTCGAGTACCATACATCGAAGCGGATTGAGGAAGTGATGTTATGGTTCGAGTACCATACATCGGAGCGGATCGAGGAGTGAAGTTATGGTTCGAGTACCATACATCGGAGCGGATGGAGGAGTGATGCTATGGTTCGGGTACCATACACCGGAGCATATTGAGGAGAGATGTCATGGGATGAGTACCATGGTTGGTAGTGAATGATGCTTGTAGTTCCCCGATTATCCAATCATGATTGATGAGGTAGACATTGGACGCTATGGGTTTTAGGCCAGTGGGCCATGATTGAGTTCGAATAGGCGTCCCTTGAGAGGGAGGTCGAGAGCCTTTCAGAGTATTTTGGTAAGGAGGGGAGAATTTTGGTCTGAGTTGAGCAGTCAGTCGATAGAGGAGATGTCACCTTCTATGACCTGGGTGGTGCTATTTATGTTCGTGTGCGAAACATGAGAGGCATGATGTTTAAGTTTTGGGTTTGGGGGTAAACCCTGCAGGTTGTCATTGATGATGATTTTCCATCAGAGTATCAAGTAGCATGTGTGCCTTGAGGCAGTGATTTACTATGAGCAGATACTCAGTTTGGACTGAGATAGTCGAGGATCACGTTACACCTATTTGAGTATAGTAGAGGTATCAGTGGGGAGTCCAGTCGAGTTTATCAGTCAGTGGTTTTTCTATCTATGTTGGGTATTGAATATGGGAGTGGGTCCCTGTTCTTGGGATGATCCAGGTGTTGGAACGTCGGTTGATGAGTCGAGGTGGGGGAGTATGATGATTTCGTGGTCCAGTCTATGAGTCAGTGATGTTATTGGACAGTTGAGTTGTTTGGTATTGGATTGGTACGAGACTTGGAACGACTAGAGGCAGTCGTGACAAGAAGTTCTAGAGGATTTCATCTGAGGTTCAAAGTATATGAGATCGATTGATTTCCTTAAAGGGGATTACCGGGCGTTGCGTAGCACTTTCCAGGGGCAGGTGCGTTATTGCTGGTGAAAATAGTTTGTGAGATTGTTGGTGTGTTAGATAGTGATGGTTCGAACCCTAAGTGGGGGAGAACCGGGTGGTTTATTGAGAAAAACAGAGATTTGTTCAAGAGCGGTTAGGGGTTGGATACAGAAACCTGCGGCTTGAATTCATGAGATCAGGTTCATTAGTGATCAGGGAAAGGTGCAGGGCGAGATAATGCATGTGGTATATGTCTGAGAGAAGGATGGGTGTCTCCACGACGGGTGGTCAATGGTCAGGAATCTGGTAGTGGTCAGAGTCGTTTCAAGTGGAAGACTCGTAATGATGGTATGGGCAGTTGATAACTTCTGGGTTGAAATATGGGTAGAAGATTGTCGAGTAGCCAACTCCAGGGTTGGGATGTGTATTCTTGCTTGGATTTTGAGCAGTAGTGGAAAGGGTTTCAGAGGATCATCAGTGTGTTCTGAAGAGTTAGCGCCTTCCTTGTATTCCAATTGAGTGTTTGGATGCACTGAAGTTGCGCATTGAGTGAAATAGGAAATTATTATGGGATTCAGAGGAAATGTATTGTTGTATGTGTATGGTATCGGGAGTAAGGGAATCAATGGTATAGGCAGGACATTGTGATGCTCTGTTATGGTGTTCCGTGGTTTCCGCGTATAGCGTCCCGATTTCGGAGTTATTTAGAGTCTTGAGTTTAAGACGACTAGTGATGTATCATGTATCTATGGTTCCAGTGGGAGCCCTTCATGTATTGTCATCAAGAGGGATTATTTAATGAAGTGGATCTTCGCAGAGGTAGGTTCTGTGTTATGGCGGAGCCGTAGTACTCACAAGCCAGAGAGAGAGTCGTGATACTACGGGGAGCCGTAGTATTCACCAGTCAGAGGGTGTTGTGATGCTACGGGGAGCCGTAGTACTCACAGGACAGAGAGAGAGTCATGATACTATGGGGAGCCGTAGTATTCACCAGTCAGAGGGTGTTGTGATGCTAAGGGGAGCCGTAGTACTCACAAGTCAGAGGGAGGGAGCCGTAGTACTCACTAGTCAGAGGCTGTCGTAATGTTGCGGGAAGCCATAGTACCCACTAGACGGCAAAAGAGTGTGATGAGGGAGTGTTCTCTGATAAGTGCATGATGCAGAAGAGTTTTAGGCTTGAGTAGCCCTAGTGTTGAGTTTATGGAGCCTAGTGGTTAAACCGGGGCGAGACTGGGGTCTCCGTCTCTGTCGGGAGGGTCAGCGAGGCGCACGGGAGAATATGCGTAGCAGACGCCAAAGGTTAGAGCTGATTCGATCTTCGATTGGATTGTATTTTTTGAGGAAAAAGGGAATTTCGTGACTTGCGTGTCAGTTGGCTGTGATAGCGATCACGGAAAGGAAGTTAGTGAGAGATTTTGGATCATGTTATGTGTGACCTTTGGGGGTTCAGCTGTGGGGCCAAAAGCTGACCTGGTGCTCGGTATCAAATATGAATATGAGAAATGAGCTAGAGTTTACCATGGTGATTGTCTGTGGACACTTCAGAGCGAGCGAACGATTCAGACGCTCGAGGATATGCTTCGGGCTTGTGTATTAGATATCGGGGGGGGGGGGGGATTGTGGCCCATAATTGCCCTTGGCAGAGTTTTTCCTACAACAACAGCCATCATTAGTGCATCAATATGCCACCCTTTGAGCTGTTGTAGGGAAGGAGGTATCGGATCCCATTTGCTGGGGAGAGGTAGGGCAACGTGTGATGGGAAGTACAGAGATCGTGCTTCAGACGTCAGAGCAGATACAGCAGGTCAGGTAGAGGTTGTTGACCGCTCAGAGTCGCCAGAAGAGTTATGCGGACAGGCGCCGGTCCGAGCTCGAATTTTTGGTCGGTGACTTCGTGCTCCTGAAGATCTCTCCTTGGAAAGGAGTGATCCGATTCAGGAAGAGGGGCAAGTTGGGGCCCCGATATATCGGTCCTTTTCGAGTGATCGCGAGGGTAGGCAGGGTAGCCTACCGGTTGGAGCTACCTGCAGAGCTAGGTCAGATCCATGACACTTTCCATGTGTCAATGCTGCGAAAGTGTATAGCCGATGAGTCGGCAGTAGTGCTATTAGAGGATATTCAGGTGGATGTGGGCCTGAACTACGTTGAGAGACTGGTGGCTATTCGGGATCGAAAGATCAAGGTTCTGGGGAACAAAGAGATGCCTCTGGTGCAGGTATAGTGGCAACACCAGAAGGGGTCAGAGCTTACTTGGGAGCCGGAGCACGAGATGCGTGAGCAGCATTCGGAGTTGTTTCCAGAGTGAGACTTGGAGGGCGAAGTTTGATTCTAGTAGGGGAGAATTGTAACATCCTGATTTCCCAGGTATATTATTTTACTTAATTATTTTGGTGTTTATGGAGGAACTCGGCGAGTTGGAGCCAAGACTCGCCGAGTAGGGTCGCGGATGTTCATCCGGGTTCACGTCCGGACTCAGCGAGTCCATTAGTGGACTCGGCGAGTCCACACTGTTTAATGAAACCCTAATTTCCAGGGTTTGAGACCTATTTAAAGGGGCTTATGGCCGTCATTTGCGGCCACCAACCCTAGAGAGAAACCCTAAAGAGATTTTGAGCGTTTTGGGAGAGAGAAGAGGCCATTGTTGACCTTTGAAGCTTTGATTGGCAAGGCAAAGGAGATTCTAGCTAAGAGGAGGCAAGGGAGGTGGACATCCTTCGATTTTGGAGCTCAGAGCATCATCCTGGAGGTATATTTTGGCTTCCTTTTCTGTTGTCATGATAAACATGGGGGTTAGGGTTTCTTGACCCCTTTGTTGGTTAGATTTGATGTCCATTTCGTCCCTATTTGTGATGAGGCTTGGGATGAGATCCATAGAGGTCCAGAGAAGCTTTATTCCTTAAGCTTTATGAGGATTCATGGGAGTTTTGACCTAGAGTTATGAGATATGGGGCTAAAACATCATCTAGGAGCAAATAGTCATTGTTTGAGCACCAAGGTTTGGACCTTACGTGATTATCATGCCTGGGGAGGCCAGATCTATGATTGTATGGAACAGATCTGACCTCTGAAGTGAGTTTGAGTTATGCATGGCATGGACTCGCCGAGTCTGAAGAACAGACTTGGCGAGTAGCATGAAGCCTGCCTGTAACTACTCAGCGAGTGGTCTTGTCGAGTTGAGGGGTCAACTCAGTGAGTCAGGGAGAGTCAGGGGGGACTGAGTCAAGCCGGAACTCGCCGAGTTGTTCTTCAGACTCGGCGAGTTAAGTCGTGGTGGCCCCGCGATTTATGCCAGGTGAAACTCATCGAGTCAGAGAAATACTCGACGTGTTAAGAGAGGATCCAAGGGAGTCAGTGGACACGTATAGACTCGCCGAGTCGCCCTAGTGCACTCGCCGAGTCCGGTTAAAGTTGACCGTTGACTTTTAGGGTTTGGTCAGCGATGGGGCCTTTGGGCCAAGAGAGGGGTAAAATGGTCTTTTACCCTTAAGAGGGTGCCAAGAGAGGGTTGATTCTAGTCTCAAGAGTTATATTCATGAGAGTATTTGCCTTATGTGTTAGGCGGTGGCGAGTTCGAGATTTAAGTGTGGGGATATCTGCTTTCTGCTTGCCAGGTGAGTCTTCTCACTGTACTCTACCTTGAGTAGGTAACCAGAGTTATGTGACAGAGTATTTGTATGCTATGTATGGTTGTACTGCATTATTTCTATGTGATTTATGTTGTGCATATTTACATAGTTAGAACCGGAAGGTTCCCAGAGTTAGAACCGGAGGGTTCACAGCATTAGAACCGGAAGGTTCACAGAGTAGGGTCCACGGACCCATAGAGTTATAGCTTCGAGTGGCTAATATGTGTTATGTGTGGTATTTTGGGGAACTCACTAAGCTTCGTGCTTACAGTGTTTTGTGTTATGTGTTTTAGGTTTCTCTCAGGATCACGGGACGGCACCGGCTCGATTGTACACACCAGAGAAAGAGTCATGTTTTGAGGATCCTGGTTTATTATGCAAGTGAAAATGGAGTTATGTTTTTGTAATTCGGTTATGAATGAGATTTTAAGAAAAGTGTTTTTATGAATTAAACTGTTATTTTTAAATGAAAAATTGTTTTGAAATTTACGGTGTTACATAAAGCAGATAAACTATTTTTAAAGGAATGATCAAGGAACAATGCTTTGAATGAGGATTTCTACAACGGATTGGCTCGAAAATTACTCCCATAGTATTCATGATTCGCTGCAGCGACGACGCGTTGTTTGGGCATTGGGTAAGTTTTAGGCATGTTGCATTCCACAGTCACTCCCAAGCACATGTTGGCCGTGTCTCGAATGAATATAGTTGGCCATGCTATATTGATCCTAGACATGACTACATAACTGCCCAGGTTTAACCGCAGCGTACAACACCCATTTACTTATGTTTTGTTCTACTTGTAGTTACGGATTTCGACGGTGAGTATACTTGTATACTTTTGAAAATACTTATATTTTAAAGTATACTTTTAGTTCAGAGCACTTAGGCCCCTTAATGTTTATAGTCTTATACCATGTAAGGTTTGGTATACTAGTTCACTATAAACAAGGGCTTTGATACCAATCTGTCTCACCCCGCAACCTAAGGCAGAAACGTTCCGGGGCGGAGGACGTCATGAATATCGCAACAATTGTACATAGTAAGCGTAGTAAAACACAAAACATTACATTACATAGAATTATTACATAGTTTGAAAACAAAGAGTTACAAAGGTTATACATATATGTCATATGAACAAAAGTTAAGACGAGTCTTCTATACGCTCCGTCTTCTCCAAAAGGATTGCTGGGTACCTGTCTAACGTGGACTTGAGAATACAAGCAGTTTGAAAATCAGCATAAAGCTGGTGAGTTCATAAGCGGTTTAGTTTTGAAAAGAATGAGTTCCCTTTGGTTTTCTGAAAAGTTGTTATCCAAGAAAATCCCATATTTTCTTATAAAAACAGTTTAGTTATCATTTGTTGCCAATTCGATTATGAGTAGTTATGTTATCCCAGGAAAATCCCATATTTTCCTATTAGTTTAGTTTTCCATACGTTACTTAATTCGATTACAAGTTGTTATGTTATCCCAGGAAAATCCCATATTTTCCTAAGTGTTGTGGTTAGTTCATAGTTTGCATTTCGATGTATTAGTATCTACCATACTTAGTATTAGTTAGGTATTCTGATATCTTAGTTACCCTACATTCGAATGTCGATTATCTACTATATTTAGTTGTATTTTCGAATATTTGGATACACTCAGAAACGTACATTCACTGTATATTCGATGTTCTGGTGATCTCCAAAAGAGTACATTAGACGTATCTTCGAAACTCTGTCGACATCCAAAGGCATATGTTTTCGAAACTCAGTCGATGTCCAGAGGCGTACTTTCGAATTCGTTTTCGTATACCTATTCCTACTCCTATTCGTATTCGTATTCGTATTCGTATTTGTATTTGTATTCGTATTCGTATTCGTATACCTATTTGTATTCGTATTCATACTCGTATTCGTATTCGTATTCGTATTCGTATTCGTATTCGTATTTGTATTCGTATTCGTATTCATATACCTATTCCTATTCCTATTCGTATTCGTATTCATACTCCTATTGGTATTCGTATTCGTATTCGCATCTGTATTGGTATACTTCTTCCTAGCTGTACTTTCGTATCTATAGGAAGCTATATCAAGAAATTTTAACGCTTTAATATTCATGCTTTTAACAATAACTATATGGAAATTCATTTGTGAAATATAGAATATAACATTTTAAAATGAGCTTCACAAATAACATGACGGTTTACTCTGCAAGTTGAATGATTGGTTAATACAGTTTCTGTGTTAAAAGCATACGAAATATGAAATAGATCAAATAAAATCATAAATTTGAGTACAATATTTCCTTGTACTGTTGCTTGTATTCCCCCCTAAAAACATTGAAAAACACGGAAAAAGGCGTAGGGGTTTGAACTCACCGATTGAAGAATGTGCTTGATTGGATGCTAAACGTTAGTTCGGGGCTTGAACGCGTGTGAGGTTCCTATGTAATATGAAAAGATACACATTTGTATCTCATTAGGATTTGAACTACAATTTAGATATGATTACACACTCCAAGACGCGAAAACACTTCATGACAATTGTTTGGAGCGACCCGGGTGACATCTATGGACATATATGGCTTCGATATGGAGTTTACTCTTCAAGAGTAAACTCATAAGAGGGTTTACGGCCCTAATGACCCACTCCTCATGAGTTTACGGCCGTAAACTCATGGTGGGGTGTTCTATGGTGCTAATTGGTCTTAATTCACTTGGGAACACTGGCTAGGATCAAATCTAGGGCATAGGAATGGACTAAACTCACATATGGACCATCTAATGGAGTTTACGGCAGTAAACTCCCACACACTCAATCCTTTGATGTTTTGGTGCTCCTAGGTCCTTACAATGCACATAGGAAGGTTCTAGGGTGGATTCCATGGCTTAGGAAGTGATTGGGACTTGTATTGACCTTGGAAAAGTAGTTTACGGTCTATGAAGATGTTCTTGGGAGTTTACTACCTTAAACACATGAGTTTACAACCGTAAACTCATGTTTTTTCAAGATTCATGGGTTTTGGTGGTTGAAAGTTAAGCATATTAAGTTCTAGACCCATTTCTAAGCCATACAAGGTGTTAAGGGCACTTTAACACCCATTGAATGAGTTTAAGGTCTAAGGAGATGAGTTTACGGTCTAAGAATGTTCTTGGACCGTAAACTCAAGCTTGTCCCATTTGTGTAAGTTTTGGTGCATTTCTTGAAGGATTATAAGGTTCTATACTCTCATGGAAGCTTGTTGGAGGTGTTTAGGGGCAAACTAACACCTTGAAATGAGTTTACTCCCCATGAATAGGTGTTTACGGTCCAAGCATGTGCTTGGGCCGTAAACTCATGCTTATGCCCCAAATGATGAGTTCAAGGTGTTCTAAGTCCATGCAAATAAGTCCCTTAGTCATATCTAAGCTCCAAATGAGGTTTGGAAGGGTTTTAAGGCTCAAAACCCCTTATTACATGTCTTCACGGCCTAAGGAGGTTCTAGGACCGTAAACACATGTTTATGGTCCTATTCCTCATATTTTTCACGAATTGGAAGGCCAAAGGTGTTATACTAGGAGCTAGGATAGTTACCTTGATGATTTGGAGCTTGTTTTGGAAGATTTTGGCTTGATTTCGAGTTTTAGAGAGAGAAAGTAGAGAGAGAGTAGAGAGAGTGGAAAAGGCTTCAAATGAGGCTATCTCAACTTTATATATGCTCAAAGTTTGGGACACGGTGGAATTCTACCCGATATTGTTGTTAAGCGAGGCTTTTGGTCGCACCCGATTTAATTATTTATAACTTGACGGAATAAAACTAAATTTTTTCCAAATAATAATTTGGGGCATTTTCATGAGTTTCTAATGCGTTTGGACAATTATTAAGTCATAATAACAACTCAAAATAAATGACTTAATTTTTGAAATGTTTCTGTGTTAAAAGCATACGAAATATGAAATAGATCAAATAAAATCGTAAGTTTGAGTACAAGATTTCCTTTTACTTTTGCTTGTATTCCTTCCTAAAAACATTGAAAAACATGGAAAAAGGCTTAGGGGTATGAACTCACCAGCTTTATGCTGATTTTCAAACTGCTTGTATTCTCAGGTCCACGTTAGACAGGTACCCATCAATCCTTTTGCAAAAGACGGTGCGTATAGAAGACTCGTCTTAAATTTTGTTCATATGACATATATGTATAACCTTTGTAACTATTTGTTTTCAAACTATGTAATAATTCTGTATAATGTAATGTTTTGTGTTTTACTACGCTTACTGTGTACATTGGCTGTGATATTCATGACGTCCTCCGCCCCGGAACGTTTCCGCCTTAGGTTTCGGGGTGTGACAACAAGTGTCATGCTTCTATTGGAATCACACCCAAACTAGCAAGATAATGAATTAGAAGAGAGGAGAGAATTTTGTCCAATGCTTATGGAGGGAAGACATGGACGAAATCAAGGCCAGGGAACCCATTTTATAGTTTAGGAAACTTTGTGCCAAAGCTAGTGTTTAAAGGGATATGCCCTAGATCCTTTGCTTGGTGACCAAGCATACCATAACACTTGTCTAAGGGGCCTTGGACGAAATCTCATAGGGCTTCCGTAGCGATTTTCGTCCACCTCTTCCAAGGGGTTCTAGAGTCTTCCTTTCTCAACTATTAATAAATAACAAAACAGTCATTATACTTTTAATTAATCTAATTTATCGCAAAACTAATTCCAGTTAATTTTTGATTAATTATTAATTAAATAATATAATTTCTAATTAATATATTATTTTCATAATACATTAATAAACCATATATTTAATTAATTATTCACATAATAAATTAATTTTTCTCTGTCTAAAATCATGTCTGATTGCTAGGTTTGAGGGCATCCCAAAAGGACTGTGCTACTATCAATTCAAGTATATACCAATTTTGGTTATGGGCTTAGACACCTAATCCAATAGTCTTCCACTTGGATAAGTCAATAACTATAATTTCTAGTATATCTTTTGAGTCGATCAGCAAATTGTAGGTTCCAAAACTTGTTGTCGAACTTTGACCCAATCAGTTACGTGTCCTAAGATAAGTGATCATATAGTCCTCTGTTCTACAAGATATTATTCGAACATGAGACATGTAATATAATCAATCTCATTCTCGAATACTTTTGTTTCCCTATTTCTGATTTGTAACTACATAAAACTTCTAATTGAACACATCAATTTAGTCATGTCCGGTCCTGACACTATAATTCAACACCAAATCACTGAGGGGACCAAAGATATTTCTTTTCCCATTAGGGAAAAAGGAATGAATAAACTTTGACTTATATGCTTGTACCATTACTCACCAAATCATGCATGGCAATATGTTTTATAACATCAAGTTACTGATGCGTTTACGTATTATCAATGCACAACCGACTTGTGAACTACAACTTATATATCTATGTTTCAAGTTTATAAGATACTATCATCTCATAATTACTCGTGATTAATTCCATGAAGTAATTCTTTGAGCGTGGTTTAATCCAACACTTAAATCTCCATTTCCATGTACTCATGAACATTGTAGCAATACCATTGCTATGTCTTAAACTCCTTAGACAATCTACAATTCAATTCCTGATAGTCTTAACTCACTACTTACTTCCAAGAGTATGAACGACTGTGGAGTTTGAATAATCGAATTATCCGGGAAGTAAAAAATGCAAAAATGAAACACAAGAATAAACAATTGCAAAAAGGCAGCAACCAAACTCATAAATAATTCTCTATTATTTAATCACCAGAAGTCAATTACATTTACTTTGTTACAAGTTTCAAAAACACTATCTAACTACTATAACTAATATCATCTCTTAGAACTATGCTCTTGGCATGATGAATGTGTTTATCCCTACTCAAACCCTTTGTATGTGGATTTGCAGGATTCTCTTCAGATGATATCCTCCTTACAGTAACATGACCTTCTTCTACTCTATGTCTAATGAAATGTACTTTCTATCGATATGTTTTGATCTTCCATGATCTCTTGGTTCCTTTGTCAGGGCGACCACCCCTTCATTATGACAGAAAAGTTCCATCGACTCCTTAATAGTTGCAACAAATCCAAGATTTCCGATGAAGTTTGTCAACCAAATTGCTTCCTTCGATGCTTCGCTTGCCGATATGTACTCTGATGCACAGTTAGAATCAACCACTGTCTCTTGCTTGGAACTTTTCTAAGTAACTGCTCCTCCATTTAAGGTAAACACCCAACCAGATTGAGAACGAAAGTTGTCTCTATCTATTTGAAAGTTGGCGTCACTATATTCAATTACTCTTAATGTATCACCGCCACCAAGTACTAGAACCCAGTCCTTAGTCCTTCACAGATACTTAATAATATTCTTAACTGCTATCGAATGAGCTTTACCTGGATTTCGTTGATAACGACTGACCATGCTCAAAGAAAAGGACACATTAAGGCTAGTACATGTCATATAACATACATGGTAGATCCTACGTCGGAAGCGTATGGAACCTTACTCATTTCTTCTATTTCCAAATCTGTACTTAGACTCTGAGTCTTACTTAGTTTGGTATTACTCTGGATGGGTTTTTCTCCTTTCTTGGAATTTTCCATACTAAAAAGTTTTGGCACCTTTTCCAAATATGTATTTTGACTAAGTCCAGTTAGTATTTAACTCCTATCCTTTAGTATTCATATCCCCATAATATAGGTAGCCTCACCTAGGTCCTTCATAGCGAAACACTTTCCAAGCCAAAACTTAACCTCATGTAAAGTTGATGTCACACCCCCAAACCAAGGATGGCGGAAACGTCCGGGGGTGGAAGACTTCATGTATAGTATCACAACAATAGTATAATAGTGTTCAAAGTAAATACAACCAACATAAATATAATTGAAAAAGTTACATCATAGTATAAGTTTACATGTTTCTAAATCAATAACATTATGTTGACAAAATGAAATGTTTAACGCTTTAGCGTCCCATCCTCAAAAGCAGTCGTTTACCCGTTTTACCGATTTCCTGAGAATACAAGTAGATTTGAAAAAGTGTCAACAATTAAGTTGGTGAGTTCATAAGCTTTTGAATGAAACGTTGAAATCCTTTCTTTGTAAAAGTAATATTTGTTCCAGAAAAGAAATCCAATCTTTTCCTTTCTAAATCGTAATGTAGTCTTAAATGCCAAGACTAATAATGTACTAGTATTTTCCATATAAGTTGAAAATTATGCAAGTTTAAATCGACATACACTCGTTTAATTGAAGGAAAACCCCATAAATCTTATGTTTTGTTAATACCCTATGTGAGTTATTATAACCATACTATGACTCAGACGGCCTTGCAATACGACGTTCTTCAGGCGTCACAAAGTTAAATGACACTTGTCACCCCAGACCTGCCGGTCTAGCTGTTGCATGCAACTCAGGTGTGGGTTTGTCAGACCCAATACCCAATATAGATCTATACATAACTATCACACTCTCCCTACAAGAGACTCTGGTTACAACTTATAGGACTTTTGATTTCGTTACTTTGGAAGTAACGTGAAGCGAATGTCTCACAAATCTATTCATTAACGGATTTACGTGAACTGAACTGAAAACCCCCTTTTTGTATAAACCCGGTACTTTGTATTCATACCCCGTTTATATGAACTGAAAACCGTTGGTAATGAGTTTGAAATGTAAATGAAACATAAACTATACCTATTATAGTTTAACATAATTGTTTATAATGTATATGAAACATAAACTATACACTATACCTATTATAGTTTAACATAATTGTTTATAATGTATATGAAACATAAACTATACTTACCATAGTTTATCATAAGTGTTTGTAATGTATATGAAACATAAACTATACTTACTATAGTTTATCATAAGTGTTTGTAATGTAAAAGAACCCCTTTCTATGTAAGTCAAATGTATAGCAAAAATATAACTATGTTTATCATGCCTTGTCTTGTACTATTGGTAATGATGGAGGATTCTTACAAATCAGTGAGTATTTTTTGTTATATAATTATACCACAACAACAAACACATGTAAAATATGAAATCCTCAAAGATTAACACTTTGCTCAACATGTTACAAAGTGTGATGTAAGTTATAAGCTGTTAACTTGTTTCTAACATTTCTACACTATTTTGGAAAAATCATAGAGAAATCATAAGAAGTCGAAAACTAAATCCGTAAAGTATAAGAGTTTAGAAAATGTTTCTAGTTTGTTCATATATTTTATGATGATTTTTATAAGTCTCTAACTGGTGTGAAAACGTTCGTATTCACATATTGGTCCGAATTCGTAGCTACAGTGATAGGTAGTTTTGTAAAAATCACCATAGATTGTAGAAAAATTGTGTGAATATTTGCAAGTAGTCAATTTAAAGGTATAAACCAGAAATATTAGAATCTAATACAGTTTTGAAAACTAAAAAGTTTAAGATGTTAAAAACAGTCCGTGAATGAAGATTAACTTTTCTGTTGAAAGCTGATGTTTGAGTTTAGTTAAGTTATTGGTGTTTTAACTTGTATTCCCCCCCCCCACCAAAAAAAAACTTGAAGAAAACATGAAAGTGTGGGGGTATGAAGTCACCTTGAGTGATTTCAGTAGTTGGATGATGAAGAAAAGGAGTTTCCAAGTCAAGAACACTTGGGAGGTACTTGAGGATTCGAAGATCTAGTAACAAATATGATGATATTTGTGTAAGGAATCCATGATTTGAGTGAAAGGATGAAAGCTAATCAAATGTAGGATGAAGTTACTTACGAAAGTTAGAGGTAAATGCTCAATAATATCCTTCAATTTCGAGTTTTAGAGAGAGAAAGTGAGAGGGAAATGGGTTTGATTCTTCTTGAGAAATAGTGAATCATGTTGGAAGTGCAGTGAAGATTTCCAACCATTTAATCTAATTATGGGCTGGTGAAATAGTGTGAAAGGACAACTAGTTGAATAAGTATGGAGAAATAGTGACTGAGGGTTGTCCTATGAAGGTAGGGGGGGGGGGGGTTGCTTGTGTCGTACACTAGATAAAGTCAACACTCTATCACAAAATTTAACTTAATAGATTTTATTCTTGGACAAGGATTTCCCCCAAAATATGATAAAAAAATGAATATTTAGGGTCTCTTATGTTAATATACGAGTTTGGGTGAAAATCCCGTGTTAAAATCACGAAAAACGGGCTTAAAATGGAGTTGGGGTCGAAAACTGGGTGAAACATGCATTTTAGCGAAGCCTCTCGGATTGGACCGAAGTTTGGTCCCTCAATAGCAAGGACCGAAAGTGAACTGGTCAGGTAAGGGAGCGAAGGCGAAATGGGCCGAAAGAGGGTTCGGTCTGAAGGGACCTTCGGGTTCGGTTCAGCAGGGTTCGGGTTCGGTCCAAGGAGCTTCGGTTCCAAGAGGGTTCGGTTCTAATGGGGATGCTTCGGTTCTAATGGGGAGGCTTCGATCCTTTCAGGCTGATTTTCGTGTCAACTCCCCGTTTTACGCAGTTTTTGGCTATGTTTAGGTTCAGGATGCCCCCCAATCATTATAAAAAGTTGAGGGAGTTTTTAAGAGAGATTTGGGAGAGAGAGATTGATAAAGAGAGATGAGAGAGACTTCGTTTGTGACCTTTTTGGATGTTTAGCTTTGCAACACAAGGTTCGTACACCCCGTTAAGCTTCGTTATGATGGTTATATGCCTCGAGGGGTATGGAATAATGTTTTATCGAATAGTTTCATCACTTACCCCGATTAAGGTTTAGAATTTCTGAACGTACAAACTTTCTAAGTGATAGCTTCTTATTAAAATAACGAATTGTACATTGGTAACATAATGTAAACTGTAATATACAAGGGTTAGATGAGTTGACCGGTTTGACCTGTTGACTTTATTTGACTTTGACTTGATCGGAAATTGACGGTTGTCACATCATCCACCCGTTAGAAGGAATTTCGTCCTGGAATTAGCGTTTTACCTGGGACTTCAAGAATTTAGGAAGAGATGTGGATAATTTTGTTTCATTTGATCCTTGCGTTCCCAAGTGAATTTGGGTCCTCGTTTAGTGTTCCAACGGACCTTCACGATAGGAATACGACTTTGCTTTGTTCTTTTGATCTCCCGGTCCATGATTTCAACCGGTTCCTCCACGAAGTGGAGACTCTCGTTAACTTCAATTTCATTGAGTGGTATCACGAGAGTCTCATCGGACAGACACTTCTTTAAGTTCGATACGTGGAAGGTAGGATGTACGTTATTAAGTTCCTGTGGTAGGCGAAGCTTGTATGCTACTGGGCCAATCCTAGAATGGATTTCAAATGGCCCGATGTACCTTGGATTTCGTTTTCCATGTTTACCAAAACGTATCATTCCTTTACATGGTGAGACCTTTAGTAGAACTCGATCACCAACCTGGAATTCCAAGGGTTTACATCGCTTATCAGCATAGATCTTTTTTCGATCCCGAGATGCTTTCAGTCTTTCTTGAATTTGAACGATCTTTTCTGTTGTCTCCCTTATGATTTCAGGACCAATGAGGGTGCTATTATGGACTTGCCCCCTAGCTAGTTGTGTGTTGCCTACTTCAGCCCATTACAGTGGTGATCTGCACTTGCGGCCGTAGAGGGCTTCAAATGGTGCAACCTTGATGCTAGTGTGATAACTGTTATTGTACTAAAATTCGACAAGGGGTAAATGGGTATCCCAAGCTTTACCAAAGTCTATCACACACGCCCTAAGAAAGTCTTCTAGGGTCTGAATGGTCCTCTCACTTTTCCCGTCGGTTTGTGGATGATAGGCTGTACTCATGTCCAACCTAGTTCCAAAGGACTTCTGAAGTGACTGCCAGAATTGCATGGTAAATCGACTATCCCTGTCTGAGATAAAGGACTTTGGTACCCCATGCAATCTCACAATTTCCTTGATGTACATATTGGTCAGCTTCTCTATCTTGTCGTTCTCTTTCATTGGTAGAAAGTGTGTTGACTTGGTCAGTATGTCGACGATTACCCAAATGGTATCAAGCCCGCCCGTGGTCTTAGGTAGCTTGGTTATGAAGTCCATGGTTATCCATTCCCATTTCCACTCAGGTATATCAGGCTATTGTAGTAGTCCTGCGGGTTTATGATATTCTACCTTGACCTTGGTGCAAGTCAAACACTTGCCCACATAGGTAGCAATTTCGGCTTTCATGTTTGGCCACGAGTACAACTTCTTGAGATCCAGATACATCTTATTTGAACCTGGGTGGATGGAGTATCGAGTCTTGTGTGCTTCGTTCATGACGACGTCTCGGAAACCACCGAACTTCGGTGTCCAGATTCGGTTCATGAGGTAACGAACTCTGTCGTCTTTGACTTCTAGGTTTTTATCCATTCCTTTTAATGCCTCACCCATCACATTTTCCAGTGTAAGGCCTCCAGTTGAGCCTCCTTGATTTGTATGGACAGGTGTGAATGGATTGTCATCGTTAATGACTTTACTCGACGACTTGAATATTCCTTCTGCTCAGGGCATCGACCACCACATTGGCCTTGCCCGGATGATAGTGAATCTCGCACTTGTAATCATTTAGTAGTTCTACCCATTGCCTTTTGTAACAAACCATTATTTCAAACTTATGTAATAGTGTAGGTCAATTTGTACTTCTTTTTAAATAAATAAAGAGAAATTTTGGCATACTATGTATACTTACATAATTGACCCTCAAAAATAAATTATTAAATAATCTCAATTGGGTTGATCCAAGTGATAGATATTGTAACAAGGTTTCCAAAAATATAAAGAACACTAAAATCCGAGTTATAACGAAGAAGTTATGACCAATCGAAAATCCGCGGCAAAACCGGCAAAACACTATTCAGTGTAAAAACTAAATTTTTAATAAAAGGCTTTCTAGCCTTAACAATCTAAATGAAAGTTATAGTTTATGTTAAACCGAGAACTTTCATAAAAAGAACGCCAAAATCTGACTTCGTATGAGGAAGTTTTGATTTTTCTAAGTTTCAGTATAGCAGTGTACAGCTAAAAACTCGAAATAAAGATCAAGTGGTTTTTAGCCGACACAACCTAAACGAGAATTGAAGGTCTCGTCATTAGTAGTACAACAGTAAAAAGATAGACAAAAACGGACGTCGTATGAAGAAGTTATGAATTTATAACGGATTCACGTCCCGGTTTGTTTAAAATAATACTATTAAAAATAAATTCAAAATTAGCCGATAAAGTCTAAATGAAAATCGCAGAGTATAATTTTACCTACGCGTGCATATAAAGAACGTCAAAAACGGAGTGCGTATGCAAAAGTTATGAATTTTACAAGTTTTGGCAAAAAAATAAAGAAAAATAGCAAAAACCGGGAATATTCGCATGAACAGTAACTACCACATCACCCTCGCATGCAAGCCTCCACGTGGCATCTTCTGATTGGACCGCAGCCTCGCGTGTCACCTCCTGATTCGACCAAGTCCAAGGTCCACTTAGAACCGGACAGCCTCGCATGAGAAACACCGGAGACACCCCTCGCACGCTCCTCGCATACGCCTCGGACTATCTCCTTCGCACGTGTCGTCTTTCCATTGGACCGAGGGTTGGTCCAATCCGAGCCACCCAGCAGCGAGCCTCCGGTCCGAAGAACTTTCCTTGCCTCGCCATCTGTCAAACGCGTGTCACCCTCGCACATCTTCGGGTCCGAGCCTCCGGGCTATATATAGCATGCGAGGGCTTCTGAATATTTTCACTTTTTCACCCTAAATTTTACCCTCTTTCACCTTTTCCACTCCGTTAAGCTCATATACAGCCCCTAAAGCCCTGGTATCAAGACTCGAGCCTGAAGTAAGCCATGAAGCCCCGGAATTCTCGAGAATTCATCCTCTCTCCTGTCAAAACTCTGCCCGATTTAAGCCGGTTTTTCGCCAAACAAACTAATTTCCGGGAAACGAAACGCTGCCCGTATTACCACCTATCAAGTGAGTTCATACCCCCGTATTTTCATAATTTCTACTGTTTTAAGGGGGGGAATACAAGTATAACACAACAACTTTGTGTTATAAATAAATGATTTCAAATCACGATAAAATGATTTTGAAGCATCAAAAATACTTCAAATATGGAACTCTTTTATAAACTTATATTTTTCCCAAATATACATATTTGTATATATAATTTAATATATATAAGATTTAAAAGGCTTAGGACTAATAATTCATTCTACGTCCTTTCCCTTGTTTGGATATGGACTTATAGTACCGGTTATTTGTTCGAAGGTCGTTCAAATTTTACTTATATATAAAATTGTATATGTATATAAAAAAAGTTATTTCATCAGTTTAATTAACCTTTGTAACATGTTGAGTAAAGGATTACATGCAAAAATAGTTATTTACCAATTCATAAAGTACACATAAATTATAATAGGTATAATTTATGATACATAGAGCAATATTTCATATGAATACACTGTTTTACATGCAACAAGGGTTTTAATTCAAAACAAATCAAGGGTTTACACTTATCAAATACATGTTCGGGATACTAAGTCAAGAACATACTGTCAATCATTTATTTCAGAATGATTGGGTTTTCATACCTAATATACATGTAATGTTTATATGCTTTTTATGAGACATTCAATTCAGGTTGTTTAATTCATTTTAGACAACCAAAGTAAAGCCCTAACATTATAACCAGAATCTCCAGGCTGGGGATCGAAAAAAGTTGTTTGTAGATCTATATCGGGATTGGCAACCCCGCACTCAGGCTGCTAGCTTTAGTCAGGCATACACGCCAATGAGTGGCAATTGTTATCAGCAGTTTAAGCGCTCATCAGGCGTTTGTTTCAGGCGTTCATGTCTTAGTATGGTTATAATAACCCATTAAAAAGATATTAACAACACGTTAGTGTTTAAACAGCTAAACGTAAATACATCTTCAAAGTACCAGTTTACAAAATGCAAAGTACAATGGTATACTATAGTTTTCAATAACAGCTGGTGAAGCCAGGCACACTCTCAAATACAAGTTTTGCAAATACATTGGTTTACAAATAGGACGTTTTATGGGAATAAAACTACTTTTCACATACCACATAAAATATGGGATTTTCTAGAAGTGTTTTTATATTCAAAATACAAAGACACCCGTTCAAACATAAAGACTTATGTACTCACTCAACTTATTGTTGATACTCTCTTTTCAAATTACTTGTATTATCAGGGAAATAATAACAGGTACTCCCCGAGCTTTTTGAGAAGATGGAGCCATTAGGAATCTTATCTTCTTCTTTTGTATAACTATTTTGGTTTCAATATACAATGATTGAACACATGTAAATATTATACTTTTAAATACAATGGTTGTTTGTGCTTTGATTACTATGATACATATGTTGTGATACTACAAATGAAGTCCTCCACCCCCGGACATTTCCGCCGTCTGGTTTGGGGGTGTGACAGATTGGTATCAGAGCATTGTTTATAGTTAACTCAGTTTATCAATACATAAAAGATATACAAACTATAAATACATTGGGGCTGATAGCTCTGACTACAAGTATACTTTTAAGAATTCTAAGTATTTTTACAAGAAGTATACTATCCCTCATACCTATAAGTACATAGTCATAAGAACTTAAAAGTATTTGGATGTTGAACATTACAGTTAAACCCGGGCAGTTATGTAATCATATCTAGAATTAATATAGCCTGATCAACTATATTGATTTCAGAGATGACCAACATGTGTTTGAGAGTGATAGTAGTGTTGTGACATGTCTAAAACTTACCAACTACAAAAGAAACTTTAAGAACAGAAAATAAAATATTATAAGAATATTATAAACATCGAGATGCTTTAGTTTTTTTTTTTAGGCATTTCTCATAACCTTATTCTCGTATAGACACAATGGCAGGACATCATCTACCAGGGGACCCTTATTTTCCAAATCATGGCAATCAAGGATGGATAGTGGAGGATCCGGAGGAAGATCCGGAGGAGGATCCAGAAGAAGACTCAGATGAAGAACTATTTGAGGACAACGAATCAAGCGATATAGATACAGAGCCACAAGTCTGCAACCCGGGGATACTTCCCCCGAGACAAGAGGAAGCAATACCCATACCCGAGTGGGGCCAATACATAAACCATTGGAGTCGACAAGACGGCCAACGCCCTCCCTACGGAATGGCACAGGGTTTTTATAACGTCTCAGAAGGAGGAACAGCTGATAGAGCTCTTCCAGTTATAGTGAACCGAATTGCCCGACAATTCGATCAATCAAGGATGTCAATCAATCGCATCCTAGAAGTGAATGCGGCTGCGCAGGCTAACGCTGCCGATATCCTTCGTCTTGACGAGATGCAAGATGATACCCAACACCATACTGAAGCCCTTCAAAGGCAACTTAATGCTGCTGAATCAGAGATCAGAGAACTGAGGGAGCATCAAGCTACCCAAGAAAGGCGCTGGAAATCACAAGACGAAGCGAAACCCAGTAACCGTCGTAGCAACCGCCGCAAGTAGTGTTACACTACTTTCTAGTTTAATTTACTGAATGTATAGACTACTTTCAGGATATGTATACATCAAGTATCAATAAAATAATAAGCACTTTACTTCAACAAGAGTTATTACAATTTACATAAACATTCCATTCCAAAGTTTTGGGATTTTGGATATGTTCCATTGTTATTTTTCATACTTGTCAAATACGACCGCGAAAAATTTTATTTTCGGTAGGCCGGTTTGTTGTCGATACTTTTGCAATATTGTGGTTTATTAAAGATCTACTTTAGGGTTAAGTATCCAAATTACATATACTTAATATACCAACACAATCGACATGTACTTTCATACTCTTTGAAAAATAATCACTTCAATTTAATCTATCCAGTTGCAAGTTGTACTTGCAATGGACATCCATTTTCAATTCTTTACAAGTTTCTTTTTGATTTAAGTGTTTAAGTTCAGAGATATCAAATTCATATTCATTCTTGATATCTCACTATCTTTTTATCTATTGACTTTTATAGAAAAAGATGCCTCCTCGTAGGAATCCAAGACGTAACAATGAAACGGAAGCACTGACGCCATCTCCACCACCACCCCCTCAATTCGATGCTGCCATGTTCCAAGCGGCAGTCATGGCAGCTGTAGTGGCTGCCTTATCTCATATCAATACTCCTGGTGCTAGTGGGTCGGGAGCTGGTCCATGTTCTTCTAACCTTGCCAAGGGTCATGAGCACTCGAGAGAGTGCACTTATAAAGACTTCTCGAATGCCAAACCCAGGACCTTTAATGGAACTGGAGGAGTGATGGTTTTAATGCAATGGATTGAGAAGATAGAAACAGTCTTTGAAATTTGCTCCTGTCCAGAGGGTAGCAAAGTTAAATTTGCTGCCTTTACTTTCTTAGATAGGGCCCTAACATGGTGGAATGGCCATGTTAAGTCACTAACTTTGGTAGTGGCTAATACTATGAGCTGGGAGAACCTAAAAACCATGTTGATGCAGGAATACTACCCACGAGGGGAAATTCAGAAACTGGAGCAAGAAATCTGGGGTCTTACCATGGCCGGTGTAGACATAACAACTTACACGAATCGGTTCTGTGACTTGGCGATTCTGTGTCCGGAGATGATTGCTCCAGAGAGCAAAAAGATTGAAAGGTATATTAGGGGATTGTCGCCCCAGATACAAGCAAGTGTCATTGCATGTAAACCTGTCACTTTTGACAGTGCCAAGGAAATGGCACAGTCACTTATTGGCCATGGAAACTGTCAAAACTCTGTGGTTACTGCCCCGGAACAACCTAGGGAGAACAACAAGAAGAAGAAGAAGGGTTGGAACAAAAGGAAGGGAAAATCTCCTCTGGAACCTTCAAAGAAGCAACAAATAGTGGCAGTCCATGCTACTACTGTACCTACTACCATACCTACTAATATGCCTGCTGTTGCCCCTAACCACCCAGCACCAACTAAACCCTATGCCGGTAGCCTCCCTAAATGCAACAAGTGCAATTTTCACCACACCGGAAATTGCCCTGAAATGCAGTGTCGTAACTGCAACAGGAAAGGGCATACTGCCCGATTCTGTTGAACACCGCCTCAACCCCTTAACCAAGTACCTGCCACTGGAGTAAGTCGAGCATGCTACCAATGCGGTGATGTGGGGCATTTCAAGAGAGATTGTCCAAAAGCTGGAAATACCGATGGGGTTGGGAGAATTCTAGCACTAGGTCACGAAGAAGCGGTGGCAGACCCTGCTGTGGTCACGGGTATGTTCCTTCTCAACAATACTTATGCATGCATTCTTTTTTATTGTGGTGCCGAGAGGAGCTTCCTGAGCCATAAATTTAAACATCTACTAAATCAAAACTCCCAACCACTAACTGAAACCTTCACAGTAGAAATGGCTAACGGGAAATCCGAATCCACCAATGATATATACATAAGATGTACCCTTACCTTAAATGACTTGTCTTTCCCAATAGACCTTATGCCGGTCTCTATCAAAACTTTTGACATCATAATAGGTATGGATTGGTTGTGCCCCAACCATGCCAACATCCTATGCTATGAAAGAGCTATTCGTTTGAACTTGCCAACTAACGAAACTCTTATTATCTATGGCGACAAACCCGGAATGAACCTTTAGATCATTTCATGCATCAAGGCACAGAAATACCTTCGCAAGGAGTATTGTGCATCCCTAGCTCATGTGGTAGACAAAAAGCAAGAAGTGAAAGACATCGCAAGCATTCCTGAGGTCTGCAACTTTCCCGATGTATTTCCCGATGATCTTCCAGGGGTGCCTCCCGAACGACAAGTCGAATTCCGAATCGACTTAATCCCTGGAGCTACCCCCGTAGCCAAATCCCCTATCGTCTTGCACCTTCTGAAATGCAAGAATTATCCAGCCAGCTTAACGAACTCCTAAGCAAAGGTTTCATAAGACCAAGCTTCTCACCATGGGGAGCACCGGTTTTGTTCGTAAAGAAGAAGGATGGATCATTCCGCATGTGTATAGACTATCGTGAGCTAAATAAACTTACCATCAAGAATCGATACCCTCTGCCTCGCATTGATGACCTGTTCGACCAACTTCAAGGGGCGAACTACTTCTCGAAGATAGACTTAAGATCCGGGTATCACCAGTTACGAATTTTGGAGGAAGACGTTCCCAAAACCGCGTTCAGAACTCGTTATGGTCATTACGAGTTTATAGTGATGCCATTCGGATTGACGAATGCACCTGCAGTGTTCATGTACCTAATGAACAGAGTGTGTCGTCCATTCTTGGACAAATTCGTTATAGTCTTCATTGATGATATCCTTTTCTACTCAAAGAGCAAAGAGGAACATAGCCAACATCTTCGTCAAATATTACAAACTCTTAGATCGGAGAAGCTCTATGCGAAGTTTTCAAAGTGTGAATTTTGGATCAAGAAGGTAGATTTCCTAGGTCACGTGGTCAGTTCAGAAGGAATACATGTCGACCCTTCCAAAATATAGGCAATTGAAAACTGGTCAGCACCTAAAACACCTACAGAAATCCGTCAATTCTTAGGTCTTGCTGGCTATTATCGCAGATTCATTCAAAATTTCTCTCGAATAGCTAAGCCTCTTACTACTCTGACCCAAAAGGGTGTAACTTTTAGCTGGGGAGAAAAGCAAGAAACAACGTTTCAAATGCTGAAGCGAACCTTGTGTAGTGCACCGATCCTGTCTCTCCCTGAAGGAATAGAGGATTTCGTAATATACTGTGATGCTTCTAATCAAGGTCTTGGATGTGTTCTTATGCAAAGAGGAAAGGTTATATCCTATGCCTCAAGACAGCTAAAGACACATGAAGTCAACTATACAACACATGACCTTGAACTAGGAGCAGTGGTGTTTGCTCTGAAGATCTGGAGACATTACTTATATGGCACGAAATGCACAATATTCACAGACCATAAAAGTCTCCAACACATCTTTGATTAGAAAGAGCTGAATATGAGACAACGACTATGGGTGGAGCTACTGAACGATTACGAGTGTGAAATTCTTTATCACCCTGGTAAAGCAAACGTAGTAGCTGACGCCCTTAGTAGAAAAGAATACTCGGGACGCCGGGTAAAGTCGTTGACCATGAAAATCCATTCGCATCTGTCCACGCAGATCAAGGAAGCTAAACTTGAAGACTTGAAAACCGAAAACGTAGCAGGTGAAACTCAGAGAGGAATGGATAAGAACTTCGAAGTCAGGGATGATGGAGTCTATTATTTCATGAACCGGATCTGGACACCAAAGTTCGGTGGTTACAGAGATGTTGTTATGAATGAAGCACACAAAAACCGATAATCCATCCACCCAGGTTCAGACAAGATGTATCTGGACCTTAAGAAGCTATATTGGTGGCCTAACATGAAGGCCAAAATCGCTACCTTTGTGGGCAAGTGCCTTACTTGCGCCAAAATTAAGGTAGAGTACCAGAAACCTTTAGGCTTATTACAACAACCTGAAATCCCTGAATGGAAGTGGGAGCGGATTACAATGGATTTCATAACCAAGTTACCCAAGACATCAAGTGGTTATAATACTATTTAGGTAATCGTCGATCGATTAACCAAATCCGCACACTTCTTACCAATCAAGGAGATTGACAAGATGGAAAAGCTAACCAGAACATACCTCAAGGAGATTGTTAGACTACATGGTGTACCAATATCTATTATTTCAGACCGAGATAGTAGATTCACCTCTCGTTTTTGGCAGTCTTTACAAAAATCTCTGGGAACTAGGCTAGACATGAGTACAGCCTACCATCCACAAACTGATGGACAAAGTGAGAGGACGATTCAAACGTTAGAAGATATGTTATGAGCTTGCGTGATAGACTTTGGAAAGGCATGGGATATTCATTTACCCCTTTTTGAGTTCTCTTATAACAACAGTTATCACACTAGCATAAAAGCTGCTCCATTCGAAGCCCTCTATGGCCGCAAGTGCAGATCCCCTCTGTGCTGGGCTGAAGTGGGTGACACGCAGCTAGCTAGAGGTAAAACTCTTGACAGTGTTCTCACTGGTCCAAAAATTATTCAAGAAACTACCGAAAAGATCGTACAAATTCGGGAACGACTTAAAGCTTCCAGAGATAGACAGAAAAGCTACGCAGACAAAAGGAGAAAACCCTTGGAATTCCAGGTTGGCGACCGAGTTTTGCTAAAGGTCTCACCCTGGAAAGGCATGATACACTTTGGAAATCATGACAAACTGAACCCAAGGTATATAGGACCATTCGAGATTCTTGCCTGAATCGGCCCTGTAGCTTACAAACTTCGATTACCCCAAGAACTAAGTAACATTCATCCTACCTTCCACGTTTCGAACTTGAAAAAGTGTCTTTCCGACGAGACTCTTGTGATACCACTCGAGGAAATCGAGTTAAACGAGAGCCTCAATTTTGTGTAAGAACCCGTAGAGATACTAGACAGGGAAGTTAAGAAAACCAAACAAAGCCGCATCCTGATAGTGAAGGTTCGCTGGAATGCAAAGCGGGGACCTGAATTCACATGGGAGCGGGAGGATCAAATGCAACAAAAATACCCACATCTTTTTCCCTAGTCTATCTGTAAAGTAAATTTCGGGACAAAATTCTCTCTAACGGGGGGATAATGTAACAAACCATTATTTTAAACTTATGTAATAGTGTAGGTCAATTTGTACTTCTTTTTAAATAAATAAAGAGAAATTTCGGCATATTATGTATACTTACATAATTGACCCTCAAAAATAAATTATTAAATAATCTCAATTAGGTTGATCCAAGTGATAGATATTGTAACAAGGTTTCCAAAAATATAAAGAACACTAAAATCCAAGTTATAACGAAGAAGTTATGACCAATCGAAAATCCGCGGCAAAACCGGCAAAACACTATTCAGTGTAAAAACTAAATTTTTAATAAAAGGCTTTCTAGCCTTATCAATCTAAATGAAAGTTATAGTTTATGTTAAACCGAGAACTTTCATAAAAAGAACGCTAAAATCTGACTTCGTATGAGGAAGTTTTGATTTTTCTAAGTTTCAGTATAGCAGTGTACAGCTAAAAACTCGAAATAAAGGTCAAGTGGTTTTTAGCCGACACAACCTAAACGAGAATTGAAGGTCTTGTCATTAGTAGTACAACGGTAAAAAGATAGACAAAAACGGACGTTGTATGAAGAAGTTATGAATTTATAACGGATTCACGTCCCGGTTTGTTTAAAATAATACTATTAAAAATAAATTCAAAATTAGCCGATAAAGTCTAAACGAAAATCGCAGAGTATAATTTTACCTACGCGTGCATATAAAGAACGTCAAAAACGGAGTTCGTATGCAAAAGTTATGAATTTTACAAGTTTTGGCAAAAAAATAAAGAAAAATAGCAAAAATCGGGAATATTCGCATGAACAGTAACTACCACGTCACCCTCGCATGCGAGCCTCCACATGGCATCTTCTGATTGGACCGCAACCTCGCGTTTCACCTCCTGATTCGACCAAGTCCGAGGTCAACTTAGAACCGGACAACCTCGTATGAGAAACACCGGAGACACCCCTCGCATGCCCCTCGCATACGCCTCATACCATCTCCTTCGCACGTGTCGTCTTTCCACTGGACCGAGGGTTGGTCCAATCCGAGCCACCCAGCAGCGAGCCTCCGGTCCGAAGAACTGCCCTCGCCTCGCCATATGTCAAACGCGTGTCACCCTCGCACAATTTCGGGTCCGAGCCTCCGGGCTATATATAGCATGCGAGGGCTTCTGAATATTTTCACTTTTTCACCCTAAATTTTACCCTCTTTCACCTTTTCCACTCCCTTAAGCTCATATACAGCCCCTAAAGCCCTGGTATCAAGACTCGAGCCTGAAGTAAGCCGTGAAGCCCCGAAATTATCGAGAATTCATCCTCTCTCTTGTCAAAACTCTGCCCGATTTAAGCCGGTTTTTCGCCAAACAAACTAATTTCCGGGAAACGAAACGCTGCCCGTATTACCACCTATCAAGTGAGTTCATACCCCCGTATTTTCATAATTTTTACTGTTTTAAGGGGGGAATACAAGTATAACACAACAACTTTGTGTTATAAATAAATGATTTCAAATCGCGATAAAATGATTTTGAAGCATCAAAAATACTTCAAATATGGAACTCTTTTATAAACTTATATTTTTCCCAAATATACATATTTGTATATATAATTTAATATATATAAGATTTAAAAGGCTTAGGACTAATAATTCATTCTACGTCCTTTCCCTTGTTTGGATATGGACTTATAGTACCGGTTATTTGTTCGAAGGTCGTTCAAATTTTACTTATATATAAAATTGTATATGTATATAAAAAAAAGTTATTTCATCAGTTTAATTAACCTTTGTAACATGTTGAGTAAAGGATTACATGCAAAAATAGTTATTTACCAATTCATAAAGTACACATAAATTATAATAGGTATAATTTATGATACATAGAGCAATATTTCATATGAATACACTGTTTTACATGCAACAAGGGTTTTAATTCAAAACAAATCAAGGGTTTACACTTATCAAATACATGTTCGGGATACTAAGTTAAGAACATACTGTCAATCATTTATTTCAGAATGATTGGGTTTTCATAACTAATATACATGTAATGTTTATATGCTTTTTATGAGACATTCAATTCAGGTTGTTTAATTCATTTTAGACAACCAAAGTAAAGCCCTAACATTATAACCAGAATCTCCAGGCTGGGGATCGAAAAAAGTTGTTTGTAGATCTATATCGGGATTGACAACCCCGCACTCAGGCTGCTAGCTTTAGTCAGGCATACACGCCAATGAGTGGCAATTGTTATCAGCAGTTTAAGCGCTCATCAGGCGTTTGTTTCAGGCGTTCATGTCTTAGTATGGTTATAATAACCCATTAAAAAGATATTAACAACACGTTAGTGTATAAACAACTAAACGTAAATACATCTTCAAAGTACCAGTTTACAAAACGCAAAGTACAATGGTATACTATAGTTTTCAATAACAGCTGGTGAAGCCAGGCACACTCTCAAATACAAGTTTTACAAATACATTGGTTTACAAATAGGACGTTTTATGGGAATAAAACTACTTTTCACATACCACATAAAATATGGGATTTTCTAGAAGTGTTTTTATATTCAAAATACAAAGACACCCATTCAAACATAAAGACTTATGTACTCACTTAACTTATTGTTGATACTCTCTTTTCAAATTACTTGTATTATCAAGGAAATAATAACAGGTACTCCCCGAGCTTTTTGAGAAGATGGAGCCATTAGGAATCTTATCTTCTTCTTTTGTATAACTATTTTGGTTTCAATATACAATGATTGAACACATGTAAATATTATACTTTTAAATACAATGGTTGTTTGTTCTTTGATTAATATGATACATGTGTTGTGATACTACAAATGAAGTCCTCCACCCCTGGACGTTTCTGTCGTCTGGTTTGGGGGTGTGACACCTTTGCCTCATGTTGAGCTCCTTTTGATTGAGAATGTGTTGAAGGCTCTTATGATCAGTAAAGATAGTATACTTAGTTCCATAAAGGTTGTACCTCCAGATCTTTAGGGGGAACACTACTGCTCCCAATTCTAGGTCATGCGTGGTGTAGTTGACCTCGTGCGTTTTCAATTGCCTCGATGCGTAGACAAAATGACCTTCCCTCGCTGTATTAACACACACCTAAGACCCTTGTTTTATGCGTTGCAGTAGACTACAAAGTCTTTGGTTCCTTCTTGTAGACATAAAATCGGGGGGCTGCACAGGGCCTGCTTTAGTGTTTGGAAAGCGGTTTCTTGCTTCTCTCCCCAGATAAAACTCACACCCTTTTGGGTCAGGGTGGTAAGTGGTTTGGCAATCTTTGAGAAATTTTGGTTGAACCTCCGGTAGTAACCAGCGAGGCCTAAAAATTGACGGATTTCTGTAGGCGTTCTTGGTGCCGACCAGTTCTCTATCGCCTTGATTTTGGAGGGATCCACGTGTATGCCTTTCTTGCTAACTACATGACCGAGAAAGTCCACTTCTCGAATCCAAAATTGGCATTTTGAAAATTTTGCATATAATTTCTCCGCCCTTAGTGTCTCCAATACCTTTCGTAGATGTTGGCTATGTTCTTCCTCACTATTCGAATAGACCAGGATGTCGTCTATGAACATAATCATGAACTTGCCTAGGTAGGGTCGACACACCCGGTTCATTAAATCCATGAACACCGCGGGTGCATTTGTTAACCCGAAGGGAATTACTACAAACTGGTAGTGACCCTACGGAGTCCTAAATGTCGTCTTGGGAACATCCTCCTCCTGGACCCGTAGTTGGTGGTATCCCGAACTTAGATCGATTTTTGAAAAGTAATATGCTCCTTGGAGTTGGTCAAATAGGTCGTCGATTCGGGGTAGAGGGTATCAGTTTTTGATGGTAAGCTTATTTAACTCACGGTAGTCGATGCACATTCGGAACGATCCATCCTTTTTCATTACAAATAGAACTGGTGCTCCCCAAGGTGAGAAACTGGGTCAAATGAAGCCTTTGCTCAACAGTTCGTTTAGTTGGCTGGATAGTTCTTGCATCTCGGATGACGCTTGGCAGTAAGGCGCTTTTGCTATGGGGGTAGCTGCCGGGAATTAAGTCGATTCAGAACTCGACTTGTTATGCAAGTGGAACTCTGGGAAGGTCTTCTGGAAATACGTCCGAGAAATTACAGACCTTCGGAACCTCCTTGATGTTTTTCACCTCTTGTTTGTTATCCATGACATGGGATAAGAAGGCGTGATATTCCTTTTGGAGACACTTTTGAGCCTTGATGCAAGAGATGATTTGTGTAAGTTTGCACTAGGCTTGTCGCCGTAAATAACGAGAGTTTCGCCGCCCGACAGATTAAGGCAAACGTCCCTTTCGTAGCACAGAATGTCAGCACGATTTGAGCTTAACCAATCCATGCCGATGATGATGTCAAAGCTTTTTATTAAAACCGACAATAGATCAATATTGAATGAGTGATTTTCTAGAGTGAGGGTACACCCTGAGTATATGCCATTAGTGATTTATGTTTTTCCATTTTCCATTTCTACAACGTATGTTTCTTTTAATGATTGGGGGTTTTGTTTTAATAATTGTTTGAATTTGTGGCTAACGAAACTCCTATACACCCCACTATTGAATAATATGCATGCATATGAGTTATTGAGGAGAAACGTGTTGGATAAGGTGTCTAAGTCCATAACTATTTCGGGTCAGTACTTGACCCGACCCGGCATGGTCCATTTGGGTTGCATGGCACCATGCAATTGGATAGACTAAATGAGAGTAATAACACTTGGAGATTATTAATATATTATAAGTTCTAATATATTAATAATATTATTTGATTAGTTTGATCAAGAATTAATTTAGAATAAATTAAGTGATCAAAGGATAACTAATTAAATATATGGGTTGATTATGTAAATCATTCATATCTTGTATAGTGGGCTAAGAGGCTCCATGGATTATCAAGTTGGGTTCCACCCATAGGATGCTCCATGGGAGTTACAAACCCATGGGTCATGGAAATGAAGGGTCATGACACATTAGGGTTTACATGGTGTAACCCTAGATGTGTCAACACTATATAAGAGTCCCATTCTCCACAAAATCGACGCACATAAGAAACTAGCGGGCTTGGCCGATTTTAAGAAGTGTGTATTCTCTCAAAAGTCTTTCCAAGAGCATTTGGTGTTGTGTGAAGCATTTAAGGCATCACACTTGGGGTGCTAGGCTCACAAGGTTTCAAAGAACATAAGCAACAACAAGGTAAGTTATTCTATCTTTCATTCAAGTTAAAATTGTTCCCCATGTATGCTAGATAGGAATATAACCTTGGAAATTCAACTTTGCATGACAATTAGACAAACATAAATCCAAGGTTATTAGGGTTGCATGTACACTTAGGAAGTGTTAGAATGCTAAAAACCCATCAGTGGTATCAGAGCCTAGGCTTGTTTGTTTGTTATTTGTGCTATAAAGTTGAAGAAAGTCGAAAAACTTACTGTCTGACTGCTGGACTCGTCGAGTCCATGGGGGGACTCGTCGAGTTCACTTGTATCTTACACCTACTCGTCGAGTAGGTTAATGCACTCGGCGAGTAGAGTCGACAGAGTGCAGATTTTCGACTTTAGTTGCTGGAAATGGATTAGAAACATTACCCTAAACTGTTTTGGTACTTGAAAACGTGTTTTAGTTGGTGTAATGTCTTGCTAATTCATTTACAACAACTAGTTATCCAAATTACAAAGTTTTAAGTGTAGTTTTGATTCATGAAAGTGCTTATGTTCATGTTCTTGATCTTATGATGTTTAGATGATCATAGGAATTATTTGTAACCTATGTGGTAGTTTAATTCTTGATCATAATGTGTTTTAATGGAGTCCATAACTTGTCCTCAAGTTATGGAAAACCAAAAGTCACTTGAGTTAAAAACCATTAAAAGAACACAAGAGTTAGAAAAATGAAGAGTCTTCATTTTATTACTCTATTAAACTCATAAGCTACAAGAAATGAAAAGTTTTGAAAGTTTACAAAACTTGCCCTCAAGTTTTGGAACAAGTAAAGTCAAGTTAAAACTTTAGTTCCAACCCTTAGAATTTTAAAAGTTAAAATTCAACCCTTATACTTATATTATTATGATTTAATTATATATATATATATATATATATATATATATATATATATGTATGTATAAGAACAAAGTCGTCTTACCGCTAGTACGCCTCATTCACGAAACCGGTCTATAAGGTGGGTATAAGGTTGTTGCCTATAAAATGGCAACTTAATGGGTGTCCACTCTCACCCACCGCTTGCTTGACCGGTGGAGGGTCGTTAGCCGAACGAGTAAGACAAGGAATTATAAATTCTCATTAAAAGTATGATGAATATTATAAAGTAACTAAATCTTTTATTAAATTCCCAATCTTAGTTACTTTAGGAAAAATGTGAATAAGGTGCTAATCCATGAAATTACACTTTACACTTTGTTTAAGTCATTGGTGGAGCGTGTGTGGTTAACCGGCACACTAACTTGGACTTATCAAGGTAGGTAAAGGGTGACTTAAGGTTTATTATAGTATCGGTGGAGCGTGTGTGGTTTACCGGCACATCGATTGAGTGATAAACTTTAAGGGTACCAAGTGATTTGCATGGTTACTTCACACCTCGTTTTGTGATCCTCGGTATCCCAGTCACAAAACTTGGAGGGCACACTCGAGATTGAAACATGCCTTTGAAAAGTTCATTGAATCTCAAAGAATCTAGGAATTTCTAAGAACCAATCAAAAACCTAATATCTAATATTTCGGTTTTCGTGGTGGAAATTGGTGAATCGTCATTCACCTACCTTTCAAATATGTTATAGCTTGGATTGCGGCATACCTCTTCCAAGTTATAATATATTGTGATTGGATCCTAGCCTTAATATTGCATTTGGGTGTTTTATTAAGGACTCTTCTAATATCTAAACTAATCTTGTCCATTTCTTTCAGATGTCTTCAAACAATGCTGCTTCTGGCTCTAACCCTAATAGCTCCTTTACCCTTATGAACTTGTGTGGGAAAGTCACCTTTGATGGATCCAACTTCAATGAGTGGATCAGAAACATCAGGATGATTACCCGCTACGAGGACAAAGAATATGTCCTTGACAAGGAGCTTAAGGAGATTGATGAGACCACTGCAACTCCTCAGGAGATCGCTGACTTTCAGGCACATGAAAGGGATGCTACGAAAGTGGCATGCATCATGATGGCCACGATGACAGCGGAACTCCAAAAGTCTTATGAGGATTTCTACCCTTATGAAATGCACCAGGATTTGATGGAAAGATACCATCAAAGTGCACGACAAGAGAGGTATGAAATCATCTGCTCCATGATAACAGCCATGATGAAGGACGGGGAATCCGTCACAAGCCACATGCAGAAAATGCAAAGGTATGTGGATCGTTTGTTGAAGCTTAATGTGAACTTCCCTGAGGAGCTTGCAATAGATATCCTTTTGCACTCCTTACCATCGTGCTATGATCAATTCCGCACGACATATCACATGAATAAGGAAGAGGTCACACTCAGCAAACTTTAGGGACTTATCAAGACCGCATAAATAGGTCTTAAGGGGAAGTCGGTTGTTAACTGTCCTACTCCAAACTCTACTCCGGCTTTGGCAATTGGGAAAAGTCAAGGGAAGAAGAGAAAGAGCTCTTTTAAGGGTACCAAGGCTCGGACCCTTGATGGCTCTTCTTCAAGTGGAACCAAGAAAGGTTCCATCACTCCTTCTTCTGACCCAAAAGAGGCTGAATGCTTCTATTGCCATGAAAAATCACATTGGAAGCGAAACTGCCCAAAATACCAGCAAGATGTGAAGGATGGGAAAGTTAAACCCAACCATGCAGGTATTTACACTATCATTTCTAAAAACTCACCCCATTCTAAATCTTGGGTCCTTGATACCGGTTGTGGTATTCATATTTGTTGTGACTTGTAGGGACTAAGAAGAAGTGAGAATGTGGAGCAAGGAAGAATAAACTTAATCATGGGGAATAGGAAAGCTTTACCTAATAAATGTTGTTATTCGCCAGGAATGGCAAGAAATATTAATTCCTTTCATGCTTTGTACAAACAAGGGTTTACCTTTTCATTTAATAATGAAGTTGGTTGTATTGATGCTTTCTTTAATAATGTTCTTTATTTTAAAGCATTACCTTGTGATGGTGTGTATGAAGTTGTATCTGTTATAGATAACTTAGGAAATAATGTTTTGTGTATTGATTCTATTAATAATAATAACTTGGATAAAGCATCATTATGGCATTGTTGTCTTGGACATATAAGCAAGAAACGCATAGGCCAAATCCAAAAGGATGGAGTCTTGGAGTCATTTGATCTAAAGTCAGATGATAGTTGCGAATCATGCTTACTTGGAAAGATGACAAAGTCACCCTTCACAGGTTCTTGTGAGAGGGGTGAAGGTTTGTTGGACCTTGTACACACGGATGTGTGTGGACCATTCAAACATGCCACAAGGGATGCTAATCGTTATTATTTGACTTTTACTGATGATTACAGTAGATATGGATATGTCCACTTGATCAAGCATAAGTCAGAGACTTTTGAAAGGTTTAAGGAATTTAAACAGGAAGTCGAGAATCAATTGGGCAGGAACATTAAGATGCTTCGATCCGATCGTGGTGGTGAGTATCTTAGTTTAGAGTTCCTTGACTATCTAAGGGAATGTGGGATAGTCTCACAATTGACACCTCCCAGGACACCACAGTTGAATGGTGTGGCTGAGAGGCGTAATCGAACCTTGTTAGATATGGTTCGTTCCATGATGAGTCGAGCTTCGCTACCAATCTCATTCTGGGGGTATGCCTTAGAGACTGCCGCCCATATCCTTAATCTAGTCCCTACAAAGAAAGTTGCCAAAACTCCTCACGAGATGTGGACTGGTAAAGTACCCAAACTAGACCACATCAAGATTTGGGGTTGCGAGGCTTTTGTGAGACGCGAGACTCATGATAAGCTCGAACCCCGAAGCGAGAGGTGTATTTTCATCGGCTACCCACAACAATCCTTTGGTTACCTCTTCTACAGACCTAGTGAAAATGTGGTATTTGTAGCTAGGAGGGCTTTCTTTAGAGAGAGAGAATTCATAAGACAAGGAAACAGTGGGAGGCAAGTTGATCTTGAAGAAATTCAAGAGTCAAGCGGTGAAGGAACTTCAAACCCTAGCACTCAACTTGAGGAGGAAACTCCTGTTGAGCTAATTGACAAGTCTGTACCTCTGAGGCGTTCCACAAGGGTTAGGAATGCTCCTGAGCATTACTATGGATTCCATATTACTGCAGAAGGAGATACACTTATCAGTGATGAGACATTGATAGGTCTGGATGAACCTAACAGTTACGCGGAAGCCATGGCAGGCCCTGAGTCAGCCAAGTGGAAAGAGGCAATGGACAGCGAAATACAGTCCATGTATGACAATCAAGTTTGGAACTTGGTTGAGAATGTACCAGGTCGTAAGACAGTAGGGTGCAAATGGGTCTTCAAGAAGAAGACTGACATGGATGGTAAAGTACACACTTATAAGGCTAGATTGGTTGCAAAGGGGTTCTCTCAAATTCCTGGAGTGGACTATGATGAGACCTTTTCTCCAGTAGCCAAGATTAAGTCTATTCGGGTTCTGTTAGCCATAGCTGCATTTCATGACTATGAAATATGGAAAATGGATGTCAAAACCGCTTTCCTTAATGGAAAGTTGGCTGAAGATGTTTACATGAGTCAGCCAGAGGGTTTTGTCAGCAACGAGTACCCTAATAGAGTGTGTAAGCTTGGGAAATCCATTTATGGATTAAAGCAAGCACCTCGCAGATGGAATCTTTGCTTTGATGAAAAGGTCAAGGAATTTGGCTTTTCTAGGAGTGAAGATGAGTCTTGCGTGTATGTCAAGGCTAGTGGGAGTATAGTTAGGTTTTTGGTGTTGTATGTGGATGACATACTACTCATAGGAAATGACATCCCAACCCTGCAGGAAGTTAAGTCCTAGGTTGGGAAGTGTTTCTCTATGAAGGACCTAGGAGAAGCTACCTATATTCTAGGGATAAGGATCTTGAGAGATCGGAGAAAAAGACTAATTAGACTTAGTCAGAGTACCTACTTGGATAAGGTGCTGAAGAGATTCAGCATGCAAAATTCCAAGAAAGGAGAGTTACCCATCCAGAGTAACACCAGATTGAGTAAGACACAAAGTCCTAGCACTGAGGCTGAGATAGCAGAAATGAGTCGAATACCTTATGCTTCGGCTGTAGGATCGATCATGTATGCTATGACGTGTACTCGACCTGATGTAGCCTTTGCCCTGAGCATGGTTAGCAGGTATCAGGCGAACCCTGGCAAGGCACACTGGACTGCGGTAAAGAATATCCTCAAGTACCTACGGAGGACTAAGGACTGGGTCCTTACCCTCGGTGGGAGTGATGACTTGAGAGTTGTGGGGTATAGTGATGCTAGCTTTCAAACTGATAGGGATAATTTCCGCTCTCAGTCGGGCTGGGTCTTTACTCTAAATGGAGGAGCAATTTCTTGGAAGAGTTCCAAGCAAGAGACAATGGCTGATTCAACTTGTGAATCAGAGTATATTGCAGCTAGCGAGGCGGCAAAGGAGGTGATATGGCTGAAGAACTTCATTGGAGATCTTAGAGTTGTACCAGCTATAAAAGAGCCAATGGAAATTTTCTGTGATAGTGAAAGTGCTGTTGCCTTAGCCAAGGAACCAAGGGATCACGGGAGATCCAGACACGTCGACAAAAAGTACCATTTTATCAAACATCGAATAGAAGAAGGACTCCTCGTGGCAAAGAGGGTATCATCGGATGAGAACCCAGCAGATCCCCTCACGAAGGGACTGACTCGGGTTAAGCATCTCCAGCATGCTCGGAGCATAGGGCTGAAGGATGATATTAGATTTAGTAGTTAGATAACCCATAAATTTGTAAAGTGTAATTGACATTAGATGATGAATAAAAGGTGTTTTATTTATGAGTAAAGTGTTGCTATCTCTTGTCGATCGTTTACTATATTTCTTTTGCATGTTTTGACTTCCAGAATAATTTTGTTTGGTATAACATATTATTCAAACCTCCACAGTCGGTCATATGTCGGAAGTAGGTATGAATCAAGACTGTCATGATTGGTTGCAGAGGTCTAAGGTGTTGGACAAGGCTACAACAATCATGAGTGCTCATAAGTTCTGAGCATTGGACTCAACCCACGCTCACTGGAATCACTTCATGGAATTCTATCTCGAGTGATCGTGAGACGGTAATATCATATAAGTCTTCAAACCTAGAGATATGATTTGGTACTTACAAGTTGGTTATGCATTGATTGTATGAAAACACATTGGTAACTCGATGTTATAAAACGTGCTTTTGTGTGTAATTCAATGAGTGGTAGAACAAACATATGAGTCGAAGTTTATCTGTTCCTTCTTGGATTAGAAGCTGATATCTGGGCCCCTCGATGATTTTGTTTTGACCTATGTACCGGGCCCGGTCAGAACTAAGTTGATGTGTTCAATTAAGTTCTTTGTCAAACAAATCGGAAATCGAGAAACAAACTGCTGGACAATAAGTAAGACATCGTTCCATGTATTTGTCCGGCTGATATCTAGAACGGAGGATTATATGATCCCTTATCTTAAATGGCGTACCATCATCTTCTCAGTTCCGAGAGACCTTGAAAGAGCTACGATTGCCGGTCGGTTCCTGAAATACTGAAGTTATAGTTATCAGACTTATCCAAGTGGGAGACTGTTGGATAAGGTATCTAAGTCCATAACTATTTCGGGTCAGTACTTGACCCGACCCGGCATGGTCCATTTGGGTTGCATGGCACCATGCAATTGGATAGACTAAATGAGAGTAATAACACTTGGAGATTATTAATATATTATAAGTTCTAATATATTAATAATATTATTTGATTAGTTTGATCAGGAATTAATTTAGAATTAATTAAGTGATCAAAGTATAACTAATTAAATATATGGGTTGATTATGTAAATCATTCATATCTTGTATAGTGGGCTAAGAGGCTCCATGGTTTATAAAGTTGGGTTCCACCCATAGGATGCTCCGTGGATGCTCCATGGGAGTTACAAACCCATGGGTCATGGAAATGAAGAGTCGTGACACATTAGGGTTTACATGGTGTAACCCTAGATGTGTCAACACTATATAAGAGTCCCATTCTCCACAAAATCGACACACATAAGAAACTAGAGGGCTTGGCCGATTTTAAGAAGTGTGTATTCTCTCAAAATTCTTTCCAAGAGCATTTGGTGTTGTGTGAAGCATTTAAGGCATCACACTTGGGGTGCTAGGCTCACAAGGTTTCAAGGAACATAAGCAACAACAAGGTAAGTTATTCTATCTTTCATTCAAGTTAAAATTGTTCCCCATGTATGCTAGATAGGAATATAACCTTGGAAATTCAACTTTGCATGATAATTAGACAAACATAGATCCAAGGTTATTAGGGTTGCATGTACACTTAGGAAGTGTTAGAATGCTTAAAACGTACCGGTAACCACCATGGAATCTTCCCTCGTTTCCCCCTGACCTAAGGCCAAGATTCTTCTAACACCGCCAGTGTTTGCGTTTTTAGCCTTTGGGCAATCCCTCTTGAAGTGCCTCGTTTCCCCACAGCCATAGCAGGCTTGACTTGCTCCGGTGTTGGTGACTTGAACGATGGGTTGGGCTGGCGCTTTACAGACTCGAGCCGTATGCCCCTTCTTGTTGCAATTACTGCAGTGCATTTCTCGACAAGCACCAGTGTGGTGGAAGTTGCACTTGTTGCACTTGGGAAGGGTTCCAACATATTGCCTCTGTGGTGCCGGAGTGGAAGGAGTAGTGACATCATGGATGGTAATAGTTTGTTGCTTCTTGGTTGGATCCTGAGCCGGTTGCTTCTTTTTTTTGTTCTAGAACTTCCTCTTGTTGTTTCCACTTTTGGCTTGATCGGAGGTGGTTGTCACATTGACATGGCTGGCCCGATGATCGATGAGTTATTATGCCAACTCCTTAGCACTGTCAAAGGTGGTTGGCCTTGAGGCCAACAAGCTATTTTGAATCTGGGAAGATAGTCCCCAGAGTTATCGTTCCACCTTCTTTCTTTCCAGAGTGACCATCGCCGAACATAGTAGTGCTAGATCATTGAATCGGGAAGTATAAGCCGCAATGTTAGAGCCTGACATCTTGAGACTCCACAGTTCTTGCTCTAATTTTTGCACTTCACCCCTCGGGCAATACACCTTCAGCATCATAGTTTTCAAGTCTTCCCAACTTATAGAATTAGCCACAACGAGTGTCAGTGATTTTATGTGCCCGTTCCATCAAGTAAGGGCCCTGCCAGTGAAGGTGCAAGCTGCGAATTTGCCTTTCATTTCTTTGGGGCATGCACAAATCTCGAAGACAGATTCGGTCTTCTCGAACCACTGCATCAAAGCAATGACACCCCTGCTTCCATTGAAAGAATCGGGTTTGCCGTTTGTGAAGTCTTTATAGTAACATTCTCTCGAACGTCCTTGGCTATCTCCTTGAGTAGAGTTATTAGTTCCGCTCCCTGTTCTCCTGGCACCGTCAGTGCTGATTTGGGACATAGCGCCTGCTACTGCGGCCGTAACCGCAGCCTGTAACATAACATGATCATACTGGGGAGGCGATGGTGGTGGTGGATTTGTCAGCATCCCGCCAACGGGTCTAGCAGATATACGAGGTGGAATCTTTCTGCCATAGAGTTTTAAAGACAACATGTATGTAAGTCTTTTAGTAATGGTTATAATTCGAGTGCCGTAGAACTAGGTTATTAGTTTTCAAGTATGGTATTTCGCGTTCTTCCAATGTTTATAAATAATTCATAGCAGGAGTTTATGTAATTAAACTTATGAATTTAGTAGTAATGACTCAAATGAAATCTTGTAATCTTTGTTCCATGTCTGATCCACTCATAAGACCACTCGATGTATCCCAGTTGTGTGTGACTAAGGTTTAATAGACCGCGAATTTAATAAGTCCGTCCTAAGTCCACAACTAAACAAGGAACAGGACCGAAGGCGGACTCACTATTTCTAAGTCGATCATCTCTTAATTACACATAATCTTAGGGTATATATATCAAATAATTCCCCGAGTTATCATAAACAAATTGCTTATAATGTTATGTCATGAATTTGGAGGAGAACTCCCAATGAAATAAAATGCATGCCAATTTTCATTAATATAATTTAGTACATGTTCTTAGGGATAATTTGACCTTATAGAAGGTCTACATTTTATCAATGTAACAACAACTTTTGGCAGCACATAGGCCTTTTGACTAGCATAGCCACTTTGACCCAGGGTCAAACCTACTTATAGGAAAGAGTAGTCCTAACACATACTCGTAAACCTAGTTTATAACAAAGTGTGAGTAGTGCAAGCACTACTCAATGCGGGTGGTATCAACTAGTCCGTTGTGGCCTTGTGATGAGGTAGAGGCTCCCTGAAGCTCTGCAATCCGGATTTCAGCCGCGATCACTCTCTCCTTGAGAGCTACGTGCCTCACCTGGTACTCCCTTACCTCCGCCCGAGTGGCGGTAAGGTCCTCGATGAGTTGGTCCATGTGATAGAAGTCCCTTTCCAAATCCCTAGTGCGTGCATTGGTGGCTTCTGCGACCGTGTTGAGGTCCTGAACTTGATCTGCCGTTTCCCTATTCTGTTTCCCCAGATTCATGATTTGTTGAACCATGATGGGGAGGGCTCTATCAGCCGGTCCCTCGTGGCTGAGGTCATAGTAACCCCATTGATCTCCATATGGTGATCGTTGGCGTTGTTGTTGGCTCCACCTCTTGACCACTGTTGCCCAACGAGGTTCATGCCCGTTGTAGCCGAAACGGATCGTAGGCACCCTGGTGATGTAAGGAGGGTTGATGACTTCCTCCTCTACTTCCTTTTCTTCTTCTTCATCGTCCATTTCTTCTCCTCCTTAGGTTCTTCTTCCTCATCGGGTTCTTCTTCTGCCTCAGCCTCTTCGGGGTCTTCCTCAGGATCCTCCTTGATCATTTTCTCGGGTTCTGCCTCGATCCATCAAATGTTTCCTTCATTAGGGAAGTAAGGGTCTCCAGGTAGATGAAATCCTACCATGTCGTCTGTACGAGAAAAGGGGTATAAGATATATGAAATGAATTTAGGATCTCGAGTTATAAATTTCCAAAATACTCCTATAGTATTTTTAAATGTTATGTTTGGTTTTTACTGCATTCATTATAGGGTGATGTTAGGTTGTTAGATTTGTTGCCCACTACGATTATCTCCCAAGATATGCAAGTCACTTCTTGGACAAATATAGTTGATCAGGCCACGTCCATCCCAGACTTGACCACACATCCCAAGGCATATTTGTAACGTACAACTCCTCCTCTTTTACTTTATGTTATTCGTAGTTATGACACTATGCGAGCATGTATGCATGTACTTATACTTTTAACAAGAAACTATTTATTTCTAAAAGTATATTTATTTGAAAATGTTTAATCAGAGACTTTAGTCCCAATGCATTTATAGTTTGTATATCTTATGCGGTTCAATATACTTAGTTCACTATAAACAATGCACTGATACCAATCTATCACACTCCCAAACCAAGGATGGCGGAAACGTCCAGGGTTGGAGGACTTCATCTATAGTATCATAACAATAGTATAATAGTGCTCAAAGTAAACACAACCAACATAAATATAATTGAAAAAGTTACATCATAGTATAAGTTTACATGTTTCTAAATCAATTGTATTATGTTGACAAAATGAAATATTTAACGCTTTAGCGTCCCATCCTCAAAAGCAGCCATTTACCTGTTTTACTGATTTCCTGTCACACCCCCAAACCAGAACGGCGGAATCGTTCGAGGGCGGATGACTTCATGTAGTATGGAAACAGTTGAATACATAGTAATGAAAGTAAACATAACCAACATATATATAATTGAAAATGTTACATCACTTGTAGGTATTACAGTTTCCAAAATATCAATTACAATATGTTGTCAAAATGAAATTAAACTAACGCCGCAACGTCCCTTCTTCAAAAGCAGTAGTTTACCTGTATTACTGAATCCCTGAGAAATACAAGTAGGTTTGAAAGAGTAGGTCAGCATTTAAGCTGGTGAGTTAAAAAGTATTTAGTGACAACGTTTAAATAAAATCAAATGAAATTTGATTGTAGATGTTCGAAAAACTCCTAGAAAATCCAATATTTCCTACTAGTATAAAAGTAGTCTTCTACAAAGACTCGACTGTTTTGAAGGTTTGCCTTTATAAATCCAATATCCGTTCATAAGTGTGTGGTAGTTTAAAAGTTCCAACACTGAAATGCAATTGTTTTTTTCATGCCTAGAGTAGTAAATTTGTGTAAGTATAAAATCACTAAGGCATTTGATAACCCGATAAATCAATAAGTTCTTAATACTCCATGTGGGTTTTATAACCATACTAATGACCCTAACTGCCTGTAACAACGTGCTTCATGCGTTGAAATGTTATGACATTTGTCACCCCAGGCCTGCGGGCCTAACTATAGCTAACAGCTTAGGTGCGGGATTGTCAATCCCGTATAGATCTATACACAAGTATCACGCTCCCCTACAAGGGATTATGGTATATAATACAGGACTTAAAATTCATACTCGAAAGTACGTGAAATGTCTCACAAAACTTAGTATAAAACAGATTTACGTATGAAAATGTTCATTTGTTCTTGAATATGAAAGTATCTCTTTGATATAGTGTTTCTAGTATGTAAATGTTCATGATTTCCTCGTAAACTATACCTATTATAGTTATTCAAAGTGTGTGTTTCGTTTGTATAGTAAATCCTAGTGTAATGCTCACTTGTTATGTAAAGTATAACATCTGAAGTGACATCAATGATCACATATACTTAAAGTATAAATAAAGGGTTTGATTCGCATATATATATATATATATATATATATACACACACACACACACACACACATATAAACATGTTTTATTTCCAAAAGACAAGATGTTATCGTGAATATATATTGCATACAAAAGTTCCCATGTAGTAGTTATGAATCACATATGATTCACTTGATAGAAAAGAGTATATAGTGAAACTTTATGTTACACACGATAATAAACGTGTGTTTACTTGTATTCCCCCACCCCCTCTTTAAAAGTGTATAAAAGCATTGATAAACATTTGAAAGTATAGTTTATAGGGGTATGAACTCACTTGATTGATTGGGAAAAGCAAGATGAAAATCGAGCAGAACTTCGGCTTGTGAAAGTCGATTTTTCTCTGGATTCTCAGGAATCTCGGGAATCTCGGGAGATTAGAACCTTCCTTCGGAACTTGAGTGTGAAAACCGGGGCTTCGGGAGCGTAACCGCAGAGTTTCAGCACGAGAGATGGAAGAATGGAGCACCTAAACCCGCCACCTCAAGAGTTCTATTTACAGGGGGTATTTTTGAGTGCCACGTCGTGGCAAACGGTGTGCCACGTCATGGAAAAGGGTGTGCCACGTCGTGGGGAGCAATTCTATCCTCTTCCGTTGATTGGACGCCCTCAGTCACTTGCCGGGTCGCGGCAAAACTGTGCCACGTCGTGGCAAGCCTGATTGCCTCGAATTTTGGACCCCAAACTTTTAAAATCGATAACTTTCGCGTACGAGCTCCGTTTTCGACGTTCTTTATATGGACGCATAGCTAAAGATATGATCTACAAGTCTCGTTTAGACTTCATCGGCAAATTTTGATTTATTTTTAATTATTTATTTTTAACGGGTCGGGACACGAAAAGTCCGTGTAAAATCCATAACTTCTTCATCCAATGTCCGTTTTCGTCAGACTTTTCGCTGTTGCGCTATTTCAAGTTTTTGGTTGTTTTGGTCAAAAGTCTCTCGAGCTCTATTTCGAGTTTTTAGCTGTCTACTGTTATATCTGGATCTTGGAAAAATCATAACTTCGTCATACGAAGTTAGATTTGGCCGTTCTTTCTGTGTACGTTCACAGTTTAATGTTATCTATCACTTTCATTTAGATACTTAAGGCTAAAAGCTATTGTATTGAAACTTCGTGTTTTTCGTTTAATCGGTGTTGCTGGTTTTGTCGGAAATCTTAGAATGGTCATAACTTCTTCGTTATAACTCGGATTTTAGTGTTCTTAGTATTTCTGTAAACTTTGGCAAAATATCTAACATAATAGATATTCTTATAAAGACTTTTACATATTTCATTTTTGAAGTTAATTTCATTATTTTAAAGGTAGCTACAATACTTGACTTTTTAGGTCATTACATAGAGTCGAAATATCGGGTTGTCACATCATCCCCCCGTTAGAGGGAATTTCGTCCCGAAATTTAATGTAAGAAAAAAAACACTTGCGGATTAGGGAAAAAGATGTGGGTATTTGTGTTTCATATGATCTTCGCGTTCCCAGGTGTATTCAGGTCCTCGCTTTGCATTCCAGTGGACCTTCACGATGGGGATGCGACTTTGTTTTGTTCTTTTTATTTCCCTATCCATGATTTAAATTGTTTCTTCTATAAAGTGGAGACTCTCATTGATTTCGATCTCATCTAAATGGATGACGAGGGTCTCATCGGACAAACACTTCTTCAAGTTTGACACATGAAAGGTAGGGTGTACGTTACTAAGTTCTTGCGGTAGACGAAGTTTGTAGGCTACCGGGCCGATCCTTGCGTCTCGAATGGTCTGATATACCTTGGGTTTAGTTTTCTACATTTTCCGAAACATATTAACCCTTTCTAGGGTGAGACCTTTAATAGTACTCGGTCCCCGACCTGAAATTCCAAGGGCTTCCGTCTTTTGTCCGCATAACTCTTTTGTCTGTCTCTTGAAGCCTTTAGTCATCCCTGAATTTTTACAATCTTCTCGGTTGTCTCTCTTATGATTTCTGGGCCAGTGAGAGTGTTGTCGGGTAGTTGTCCCTTGGCTAGTTGTGTGTCACCTACTTCAGTCTAGCACAGTGGTGATCTGCGCTTCCGGCCATAGAGGGCTTCGAATGGACCAACTTGAATGCTGGAGTGATAGCTATTGTTATATGAAAATTCAATTAGTGGTAAATGGGTATCCCATGCATTACCAAAATCGATTACACAAGCTCTTAGCATATCTTCTAGGGTTTGTATGGTCCTCTCACTTTGACCGTCGGTTTATGGATGGTAAGCAGTACTCATGTCGAGCCTTGTTCCTAGGGATTTTTGTAACGATGGCCAGAATCGCGAGGTAAACCTACTATCTCTGTCAGAGATAATGGATATTGGTACACCGTGCAGTTGTACAATATCTCGGATGTATGTTCGAGTTAGCTTCTCCATCTTATCGGTTTCCTTTATGGGTAGGAAGTGTGCGGATTTGGTTAACCAATCGACAATTACCCAGATGGTCTCTAGTCTACCTATTGTCTTGGGTAATTTGGTTATGAAATTCATGGTTATCCGTTCCCACTTCCATGGTTATCCGTTCCCACTTCCACTCGGGTATTTCGGCTTGTTGTAGTAATCCTGATGGTTTCTGGTATTCTACCTTTACTTTGGCGCAAGTCAGACACTTGCCCACATAGGTAGCTATCTCTGCTTCCATGTCCGGCCACCAATACAGTTTCTTGAGGTCCAGATACATCTTGTCCGAACCTGGATGCACGGAGTATCGAGTCTTATGCGCCTCGTTCATGACCACGTCTTTGAATCCACCAAACTTCGGTGTCTAGATTCGATCCATGAAGTAACGAACTCCATCCCCCTTGACGTCAAGATTGTTGTCCATTCCTCTTAGGGCTTCACCTGCCACATTCTCTGTTTTCAAGGCTTCCCTCTGAGATTCCTTGATTTGTGTGGATAGATGTGAATGGATCGTCATGGTTAGGGATTTCACTCGGCGGCCTGAGTATTCTTTTCGACTAAGAGCATCAGCTACTACGTTTGCTTTTCCTGGGTGATAGCGAATCTCGCATTTGTAGTCTCTAAGCAGTTCAACCCATCGTCTCTGCCTCATGTTGAGTTCTTTTTGGTTGAGAATGTGCTGGAGGCTTTTATGATTGGTGAAGATCGTGAATTTCGTGCCATAAAGATAGTGTCTCCAGATCTTTAGCGCGAAAACGACTGCTCCTAGTTCAAGATCGTGGGTAGTGTAGTTGACTTCGTGCGTCTTGAGTTGTCTTGAGGCGTAAGCGATGACATTACCTCGTTTCATTAGTACGCATCCAAGACCTTGATTAGATGCATCACAGTAGACCACGAAGTCTTCTGTTCCTTCTGGCAAGGACAAAATAGGTGCGCTGCATAGAGCTTGCTTCAGTGTTTGGAATGCAACGTCTTGTCTTTCTTTCCAATCGAAAGTAACACCCTTTTGGGTCAGGGTGGTAAGTGGTTTCGCAATCTTCGAGAAGTTTTGTATGAACCTTCGGTAGTAGCCAGCAAGGCCCAAGAATTGTCGAATTTCTATTGGGGTTCTTGGAGCTGACTAGTTCTCGATTGCTTTGATTTTGGAAATGTCCACGTGTATTCCATCTTTGCTAACCACTTGACCTAGGAAATCTACCTTTCGAATCCAAAATTCGCACTTGGAGAATTTTGCGTATAGCTTCTCTTTTCTTAGCGTTTCCAACACTTGTCGGTGGTGTTGACCGTGATCCTCTTTAGTCTTTGAATAAATGAGTATATCGTCGATCACAAACTTGTCCAAGAATGAACGACATACTCGGTTCATTAAGTCCATGAACACCGCTGGTGCGTTTGTTAATCCAAAGGGCATCACTACAAACTCGTAATGACCATAACGAGTTCGAAAAGCTATTTTAGGAACATCTCTTTCCAAGACTCGTAGTTGGTGGTACCCGGATCTTAAGTCGATCTTTGAGAAATAACTCGCTCCTTGGAGTTGGTCGAACAAGTCGTCAATGCATGGTAAGAGATATCGGTTCTTGATAGTGAGCTTGTTGAGTTCCTTGTAATCGATGCACATGTGGAGAGATCCATCCTTCTTCTTTACGAACAAGACTGGTGCTCCCCAAAGTGAGAAGCTCGGCCTGATGAACCCTTTTTTGAGTAGTTCGTTTAGTTGGATGGATAGTTCCTACATCTCTGCCGGTGCTAGACGGTATGGCGACTTGGCTACTGGTGTAGCTCCAGGAATTAAGTCGATTCTGAACTCGACTTGACGTTCTGGTGGAACTCCGGGAAGATCTTCAGGGAAGACATTGGGAAAATCGCAGACTTCTGGAATGTCTCTAATGCCTTTCGTTTCTTTTTCCTTATCTACAACGTGGGCTAAGAAGGCATGGTACTCTGTACGTAGGTATTTTTGGGCTTTGACGCAAGATATGATTTCTAAATTGGTACTGGGTTTGTCACCATAAATGACAAGAGTTTCGCCGTTTGGCAGATTTAGGCAAACGGCTCTTTCATGACAAAGTATATTAGCATGGTGTAGACTTAACCAATCCATACCGATGATGACATCAAAGCTCTTTATAGTGATTGACATTAGATCAATTTGGAAAGAGTGTTCGTTTAGAGTTAATGTGCAGCCTATGTACGTATTGTTCGTGCTTTCTGTTCTACCGTTTTCCATTTCTACTGTAAATATCTTATTGAGTGTTTTAGGGTTCTGTTTTAGTACGTGCTTGAATTTATGACTCACGAAACTCCTCTCCACACCACAATCAAAGAGTATGCATGCATAAACGTTATTGAGGAGAAACGTACCCGTAACCACAGTGGGATCAGCTATTGCTTCGTTTTGCCCTATTGCCAGCACTCGTCCCGTGCCGCCAGCATTCCTTTCCTTAGGACAGTCCCTCTTATAGTGTCCAGCATCACCACAACCATAACACGTCTGGCCCACACTGACCCCAGGGACTTGGGTGATTGGTCGTGCCGGTGCCCTATAGAAACGGGCAGTGCGTCCCTTCTGGTTGCAGTTGTTGCAGTGTATCTCCCGACAATTTCCATTGTGGTGGAAATTGCACTTGCTGCACTTCGGGAAGTTCCTAGCATATCGCTTTACTGGTGTGGGGTAACAGGAGCAGTAGTGGGGGCAGTAGCAGCATGGACTGTCACAATCTGTTGTTTCTTGGAAGGTTCTTGTGAAGGTTGACTCTTCCTTTTGCTCCAGAACCTCTTCTTGTTGTTGTTGGTATTGTCGTTGTTGTTGTTGCTTCCTCTGGGTTGCTCCGGTGCGGTGGTTGCGAAGTTTTGGCAGACCCCATGGTCCACGAGAGCTTGTGCCAACTGTTTGGTGCCATCGAAGGTGAGTGGTTTGGAAGCTAGAACACTTCCTCGAATTTGGGGTGACAGTCCCCAGATGTATCTTTCGATTTTCTTGCTCTCTAGAGCAAGCATCACTGGGCAAAGAATTGCCAAATCACTATACCTATTGGTATAGGTCGTGATGTCCGAGCCTACCATAGTAAGGCCCCAAAGCTCCTGTTCGAGCTTTTGTAATTCGCCCCTTGGACAGTACTCTTGCAGTAATATTTGTTTTAGATTCTCCCAGCCCATAGAGTTAGCCACTACTAGTGTTAGTGAATTTACATGGCCATTCCACCATGTCAGAGCTCTCTCAGAGAAAGTACAGGCAACGAACTTCACTTTGCTCCCTTCTGGACAAGAACAAATCTCGAAAACTGCTTCAGTTTTCTCTATCCACTGTGATAGAGCCATTATCCCTCTAGTCCCATTAAAACTAATTGGTCTGCTATTCATGAAATCCTTCTATGTACAATCCTCCGAACGAACTTGACGTTGGCCATTCGTAGAACTATTTACTCCCCACTAGAACCATTGTTACTCATTTGGGCCATTGCCGCTGTTACTGCAGCTATTACAACAACTATCAAGGTGGCATTTTCCGTCGGGGGAGGTGGTGGTGGTGGAGGTGGTGCGTTGTTGACACGACGTGTAGATCTACGGGGCGGCATTGTGCTGATAAGGAAAAATAAAAGATCATAAGTCTTGGTGGTTGAGAGTTGATTGACAATGAGTTAACTATCTTTAATAGTTCGAAATTTTGGTTTGACCAACACAGGGCTTTGAGTTTGTTTTACCAATGGAGTTAAAATAATAAATAAACAAACTCATGAACTCGACTGAAATGCACACATTTAACACACGAAAGAGATATGCCCTATATATATATATATTAAACATATGGTTGTGTTACATGCGAAGTTAGAAAATTTTGACCTTTCTAAAGGTCTCCGATTACGGGAAGTTAAAGAAAGTAAAACTTTTAGCCTATGGTCCTGTTCTATATCAAAATTTTGGGATCAACAAGCACTACATGCGACGTAGGTTGCACTTGGAGCTTGACTCCGCGTCTGATTGCTTTGCCTCCATAAGGCGCCTATCTAAGGCGGCATGCTGTTCCCTCAGCTCAGAGAGGGCTGAAATCATTTGTGCTTAGAACGCGTCGGCGCGGAGTTGGGTGTCATACTGCAACCTTTCCAGCTGACGGATGTCGGAAGTGTGCACCTGTACTTCCACGTTGAGTTCCCGAATCCGGCTAGCTTAAACCCCGGATTGATAGGACTGGTTGGCTAGCTTACCCACCATGACTGGGAGTGCTCGATCGGCTGAACCTCTGCCGCGGACATCGTAGAAATCCTGACACATGCCGTAGGGAGGACGTATCCCTTGTTGTTGGCTCCAATGGTGGTGGTGACTTCCCCAAACGGGAGTCGGTCCCTGAAAGTTTCACACAAAGACAGGAGGTTGTGCGGGTGGTGGGCTGACTATCACTGGTTCTGAGTCTATCCCAGAGTCATCCCCTTCATCCAACTCGATAGGTTCTTCATCCTCTTCGGGATCTTCTTTGACCCATCCCCCGTTACCTTGGTTGAGATAGTAGGGGTCTCCGCGTGGAATGAATCCATCCATGTGTCTATATGAGAATAGGGTTATAGAAATTGGACAAAACTTGAAACATGTAAAACTAAGCATGTCGATTAAACTATTGCACGTACCAAATACTCCTATAGTATTTAAATTTGTATGTTTGATACTAATGTTTATTTTGGTAAGTTTTGACTTGTTGCTCACTACGACCATTCCTCGACACACGTTAGTCAAATCTCGGATAAATATAGTTGATTAGGCTATATTCGTCCCAAATCCGATTACATATGTCGAGGCCTAATCGTAGTGTCCAACTTGTCTTAATACTTCTTGTATAGTTCTAACCATGAAAATATATTGTTGCATGCATATAATTGTATTTTTATGATCCAAAACAATCTAAATTAGATGAAACAAAGTTTTAGGTGTAAAAACGTTTTATCAGAGACTTCAATTCCCTTTGCATTTATAGTTTGTATATCTTATATGGTTCGATATACTTAGTTCACTATAAACAATGCTCTGATACCAATTTGTCACACACCCAAACGAGAACAAAGGAATCGTTCGAGGGCGGATGACTTCATGTAGTATCAAAACAGTTGAATACATAGTAAAGAAAGTAAACATAACCAACATATATATAATTGAAAAAGTTACATCATTTGTAGGTATTACAGTTTCCAAAATATCAATTACAATATGTTTTCAAAATGAAACTAAACTAACGCCGCAGCGTCCCTTCTTCAAAAGCATTAGTTTACCTGTATTACTGAATCCCTGAGAAATACAAGTAGTTTTGAAAGAGTAGGTCAGCATTTAAGCTGGTGAGTTCATAAGTATTTAGTGACAATGTTTGAATAAAATAAAATGAAATTTGTTTGTAGATGTTTGAAAAACTCCTAGAAAATGCAATATTTCCTACTAGTATAAAACTAGTCTTCTACAAAGACTTGACTGTTTTGAAGGTTTGCTTTTATAAATCCAATATTCGTTCATAAGTGTGTGGTAGTTTAAAAGTTCCAACACTGAAATGCAATCGTGTTTTTCATGCCTAGAGTAGTAAATTTGTGTAAGTATAAAATCACTAAGGCATTTGATAACCCGGTAAATCAATAAGTTCTAAATACTCCATGTGAGTTTTATAACCATACTAATGACCCAGACTGCCTGTAACAACGTTCTTCAGGCATTGAAATGTTATGACATTTGTCATCCCACGCCTGCGGGCCTAACTGTAGCTAACATCATAGGTGCGGGATTGTCAATCCCGTATAGATCTATACACAAGTATCACGCTCCCCTACAAAGGATTATGGTATATAATACAGGACTTAAAATGCATACTCGAAAGTACGTGAAATGTCTCACAAAACTTAGTATAAAACAGATTTACGTATGAAAATGTCCATTTTTTCTTGAATATGAAAGTATCTCTTTGATATAGTGTTTCTAGTATGTAAATGTTCATGATTTCCTCGTAAACTATACCTATTATATTTATTCTAAGTGTGTGTTTCGTTCGTATAGTAAATCCTAGTGTAATGCTCACTTGTTATGTAAAGTATAACATCTAAAGTGACATAAATGATCACATATACTTAAAGTATAAATAAAGGGTTTGATTCTCATATATATATATATATATATATATATATATATATATATATATATATATATATAAACATGTTTTATTTCCAAAAGAAAAGATGTTATCGTGAATATATATTGCATACAAAAGTTCCCATGTAGTAGTTATGAATCACATATGATTCACTTGATAGAAAAGAGTATATAGTGAAACTTTATGTTACACACGATAATAACCGTGTGTTTACTTGTATTTCCCCCCCCCCTAAAAGTGTATAAAAAGCATTGATAAACATTTGAAAGTATAGTTTATAGGGGTATGAACTCACTTGATTGATTGGGAAAAGCGAGATGAAAATCGAGAAGAACTTCGGCTTGTGAAAGTCGATTTTTCTCGGGATTCTCGGGAATCTCGGGAATCTTGGGAGAGTAGAACCTTCCTTCGGAACTTGAGTGTGAAAACCAGGGCTTCAGGAGCTTAACCGTAGAGTTTCAGCACGAGAGATGGAAGAATGGAGCACCTAAACCCAACACCCCAAGAGTTCTATTTATAAGGGGTATGTTTGAGTTCCACGTCGTGGCAAAGGGTGTGCTACATCGTGGGGAGCAATTCTATCCTCTTCCGTTGATGGGACGCCCTCAGTCACTTGCCGGGTCGCGGCAAAAATGTGCCACGTCGTGGCAAGCCTGACAACCTCGAATTTTGGACCCCGAACTTGTAAAATCCATAACTTTCGTGTACGAGCTCCGTTTTCGACGTTCTTTATATGCACGCGTAGCTAAAAATATGATCTACAACTATCGTTTAGACTTCATCGGCAAATTTTGAATTTATTTTGAATTATTTATTTTTAACGGGCGGGACACGAAAAGTCTGTGTAAAATCCATAACTTCTTTATTCGATGTCCGTTTTCGTCAGACTTTTCGCTGTTGCGCTACTAATGTTGAGACCTTCGATTCTCATTTAGGTTGTTTTGGTCAAAAGTCTCTCGAGCTCTATTTCGAGTTTTTAGCTGTCTACTGTTATATCCGGATCTTGGAAAAATCATAACTTCCTTATACGAAGTTAGATTTGGACATTCTTTTTGTGTACGCTCACGGTTTAATGTTATCTATCACTTTCATTTAGATACTTAAGGCTAAAATCTATTGTATTGAAACTTCATGTTTTTCGTTTAATCGGTGTTGCCGGTTTTGTCGGAAATCTTAGAATGGTCATAACTTCTTCGTTATAACTCGGATTTTAGTGTTCTTAGTATTTCTGTAAACCTTGACACAATATCTAACATAATAGATATTCTTATAAAGACTTTTACATATTTAATTTTCAAAGTTAATTTCATTATTTCAAAGGTGGCTACAATACTTGACTTTTTAGGTCATTACATAGAGTCGAAATATCGGGTTGTCGCATTTCCTGAGAATACAAGTAGATTTGAAAAAGTATCAACAATTAAGTTGGTGAGTTCATAAGATTTTGAATGAAACTTTGAAATCCTTTCTTTGTAAAAGTAATATTTGTTACAGAAAAGAAATCCAAGCTTTTCCTTTGTAAATTGTAAATGTAGTCTTAAATGCCAAGACTATTAATGTACTAGTATTGTCCATATAAGTTGAAAATTACGCAAGCTTAAATTGAAATAAACTCATTTAATTGAAGGAAAACCTCGTAAATCTTATGTTTTGTTAATACCCCATGTGAGTTATTATAACCATACTATGACTCAGACGGCTTCGTAATACGGCGTTCTAAAAGCGTCGCAAAGTTAGATGACACTGGTCACCCCAGACCTGCCGTTCTAGCTGTTGCATGCAACTCAGGTGTGGGTTTGTCAGACCCAATATAGATCTATACACAACTATCACGCTCTCCCTACAAGAGACTCCGGTTACAACTTACATGACTTTTGATTTCGTTACTTTGGAAGTAACGTGAAGCGAATGTCCCACAAATTTATTCATTAACAGATTTACGTGAACTGAACTGAAAACCCCCTTTTTGTATAAACCCGGTACTTTGTTTTCACACCACGTTTATATGAACTGAAAACCTTTGGTAATGAGTTTGAAATTTAAATGAAACATAAACTATACCTATTATAGTTTAACATAATTGTTTATAATGTATATGAAACATAAACTATACTTACCATAGTTTATCATAAGTGTTTGTAATGTATATGAAACATAAACTATACTTACTATAGTTTATCATAAGTGTTTGTAGTGTAAAAGAACCCTTTTCTATGTAAGTCGAATGTATAGCAAAAATATAACTATGTTTATCATGACTTGTCTTGTACTATTAGTAATGATGGAGGATTCTTACAAATCAGTGAATATTTTCTATTATATAATTATACCACAACAAGAAACACATGTAAGCTATGAAATCCTCAAAGATTAACACTTTGCTCAACATGTTACAAAGTGTGATGTAAGTTATAAGCTGTTAACTTGTTTCTAACATTTCTACACTGTTTTGGAAAAATCACAGTGAAATCATACGAAGTCAAAAACTAAATCCGTCAAGTCTGAGAGTTTAGAAAACGTGTCTAGTTTTTTCATATATTTTATTATGATTTTTAGAAGTCTCTAATTGGTATGAAAACGTTCATATTCACATACTGGTCCGAATTCGTAGCTACAGTGATAGGTAGTTTTGTCAAAATCACCATAAATTGTAGAAAAATCGTGTGAATATGTGCAAGTAGTCATTTTAAAGGTATAAACCTAAACTATTAGCATCTAATACAGTTTTGAAAACTAAAAAGTTTTAGATGTACAAAACAGTATCTGAATGAACATTAACTTTTCTGTTAAAAGCTGATGTTTGAGTTTAGTTAAGTTGTTGGTGTTTTAACTTGTATTCCCCTCTAAAACTAGAAGAAAACATGAAAGTGTGGGGGTATGAACTCACCTTGAGTGATTTCAGTAGATGGATGATGAAGAAAAGGAGTTTCCAAGTCAAGAACACTTGGGAGGTACTTGAGGATTCGAAGATCTAGTAACAAATATGATGATATTTGTGTAAGGAATCCATGATTTAATTGAAACAATGAAAGATAATAAAATGTAGGATGAAGTTACTTACCAAACTTGGAGGTAAATTCTCAAGAATAGCGTTCAATTTCGAGTTTTAGAGAGAGAAAGTGAGAGAGAAATGGGTTTGATTCTTCTTGAGAAAAAGTGAATAATGTGGGAAGTGAAGTGAAGATTTCCAACCCTTTGATCTTATTATGGGCTGGTGAAATAGTGTGAAAGGATAACTAGTTGACTAAGTGTGGAGGAATAGTAACTAAGGGTTGTCCTATAGAGGTATGGGGGGGGGGGTGGGGTTGCTTGTGTTATATACTAGATAAAGACAACACTCTATCACAAAATCTAACTTAATAGATTTTATTCTTAGACAAGGATTTCCCCCAAAATATGATAAAAAATGAATATTTAGGGTCTCTTAAGTTAATATACGAGTTTGGGTGAAAATCCCGCGTTAAAATCACGAAAAACGTGCTTAAAATGGAGTTGGGTTCGAAAACCGGGTGAAACATGCATTTCAGCGAAGCCTCTCGGATTGGACCGAAGTTCGATCCCCTAGAAGCGAGGACCGAAAGCGACTAGTTTGGTAAGCGAGCGAAGGAGAAATCGGCCGAAAGAGGGTTCGGTCCGAAGGGACCTTTGTGTACGGTTTAGCAGGGTTTGGGTTCGGTCTAAGGAGCTTCGGTGCCAAGAGGGTTTGGTTCTAATGGGGAGGCTTCGGTCCTTATGGCTGATTTTCATGTTAACTCCCTGTTTTGCGTAGTTTTTGGCTAAGTTAAGGGTCGGGATGCCCCCAAATCATTATAAAAAGTTGAGGAAGGTTATGAGAGAGATTTGGGAGAAAGAGAGATTGATAAAGAGGGATTGAGAGAGATTTCGTTTGTGACCTTTTTGGATGTTTAGCTTTGGATCACAAGGTTTGTACACCTTGTTAAGCTTGGTTATGATGGTTATATTCCCCCGAGGGGTATGGAATAATGTTTTATTGAATAGTTTCATCACTTACCCCGATTATGGTTTAGAATTTCTGAACGTACGAACTTTCCAAGTGATAGCTTCTTATTAAAATAACGAGTTGTACAATGGTAACATAATGTAAACCCTAATATACAAGGGTTAGATGAGTTGACCAGTTTGATCTGTTGACTTTATTTGACTTTGACTTGATCAGAAATTAAAGATTGTCACAGTTGAAATATTGTTTCCTATAATAAGTATGTTATCAACATACAATACTAGGAAGGTAACTATACTGGCACTTGCTTTGACATATACACAAGACTCATCTTCACTTCTAGAGAAACCGAACTCTTTTACTTTCTCGTCAGAGAATAGATTTTATCTGCGAAATGCTTGTTTCAATCCATATATTGATTTCTCAAACTTACACACTCTATTTGGAAAATTTTCATCAAAAAACCCCTTTGGATGACTCATGTAAACATCCTTAGTCAACTTCTCATTAAGGAAAGACGTTTTGACATCCATCTGCTAAATTTCATAATCATGAAAGGGAACTATTGTTAGCATTATCCTAATAGATTTTATCTTAGCCATTGGTGAGAAGGTATCTGTCACACCCCAAAACCGGAACGGCGGAAACGTTCTGGGGCGGAGGACGTCTTGTACAGTATCATATCAATGCATACTAGTAAACAAGCAACATCATCCATTGCATTAATCAATTTTAATACAAGTGTGTTCTGTATATAGTTATAAGACACCAAAAATGAATAATTAAAATAAAGACAAGTCTTGAACAAGCTTCGTCTTCTCAAAAGCCTGGTCCAGATGTACCTATCTACTGGTGACCTGAGAATACAAGTTATTTTGAAAGAGTAGATCAACATTAAAGCTAGTAAGTTCGTAAGCATTTTAGTGTCATTGTTTGTATGAAAGTGTTTGAAAATGTTTGATGTAAATGTTTTTAAGTGTTTGTAGTAAATGTTTGTATCTCTAGAAATCCTAAATTTTCTACTAAGAAGTAGCCTTCTACCAAGGCCCAATTGTTACGTATGTTGTTTTGTTTGTAAAAGTGTGTATCTTTCCCAAGTATGACTATCATTACCAAAATATAGTTTACATTACCGTTTATGTGAGAAGATCACAATGTGAATGCAATGGGAAGATAACGATGTTCAGTAGTATTGTATATAAGTAACTACCAATGTACTAACTACCTTAAGCCGGTTTGTTTAATTAATGTAAAATGTGATATGATTGTACCCATACTTGATTGACTAGTAAAACACGATGTTTGAAGTCGTCGAAAATGGTATGACATTCGTCACCTGTAGACTTGCAGGTCTCACTGTAGCTAGCAATAAGGTGTAGGATGGTCAATCTCATATAGATCTATACACAAAGTCACACTCTCCCACCAGGAGACTTTGGTTACAAAACATGACAGATTAGTATATTGCCATGCCATGAAGTAGTGGCTCACATTAGTGTTATACTATTCTTGTATTTGTATGGTATGATCTATCTGTTCTAGTGTATCGTATGTTCTCTTTGTATAGAATGTTCCTCCTTGTTTCTCATTATAGTATGTTTGAACTGACTCATGTATGAGCTGACTCTTGTATGTTTCATTGTACTAGAAATAGTGAGTAGTAGTCCTCTAAAGTATACTTATTATAGTTTACTAGCCATGTTGTTTGAATGACTGAGTATGTTTGTACACTTTTGCTAACCAAAGGTGTTGAATGATGTAAGAACTTTTATATCTATACACATATACTTAATATATAACTAAGATTCAAACGACCCTCAGATAAACAACTGATACCCTAAGTCCACAACCAAACAAGGAATAGGAAATAAAGTGAGTTATCAGTCCTAAGCCCTTTCAACCTCATTTATATAACTATAATAGTTCTACTTGTATTCCCCCTCCCCATAAAAGCATTTAAAATCATTTAAAAGATAAGTTAGGGGGTATAAACTCACATGGTAGAAGTGACTATTTGAAGAAAACGATACTTTGCTCGGGCAACATTTCGATCGGAAAGATGTGGATTTCTCGGAAATCTCTGGAACTTCGGGACTTCAGGCTTCCGTCAGGGCTTCGACACATAACCGGGGCGTCAGGGTAGTCTCGGGATGCTTAACACAGTGTAAAAGTAGAAAGGGAAGTAGAGTTGAGCAACCTAAACCCGAGACCTCCGGTTTCTATTTATAGGAGGTGATTTTGGATCTCACGTCGTGAGCATGGAGTGGCTCACGTCGTGAGGTCGATCCTATCCACCTAATGAATTGACTTCTGACATCCCAACACTGGAAATCTTATCCATCCCTGGCTCACATCATAAGCATGGAGTGGCTCACGTCGTGAGTCCTCTGATAGGGTGGGAATTCGTGCCCCGGACTTCGGAAATTCATATCTCTCACATACGAGTTCTGATTTTGACGTTCTTTATATCCACGCATAGGTGATTTCATGCTCTACAAATTTCGTTTAGACTCCGCTGACTAATTTTGACTTTAACTTTTATTATATTATTTTAAGTAGGTCGGGACAAGAAAATTCCGTTAGAAATTCATAACTTCTTTATCCGATGTCCTTTTTCGTCTGTCTTTTTACCATTGAACTACTATTGTCGTGATCTTCGATTCATGTTTAGGTTGTGTCGGATAAAAGTCACTCTATCTTTATTTCGAGTTTTTAGTTGCCTACTACTATATTTGAAACATAGAAAATTCATAACCTCCTCATACGAAGTTAGATTTGGACGTTATTTTTATATACGTTTACGGTTTAATGATATCTATGACTTTCATTTAGATACCTAAGGCTAAAAATCATTTCATTTAAATTTCGCTTTTTCTGCTTAACAGTGTTTTATCGGTTTTGTTGCGAATCTTCGATGGGTCATAACTTCTTCATTATAACTCGGATTTTAGTGTTGTTTATATTTCTGAAAACCTTGTTACGATATGTATCACTTTATATATATATATATATATATATATATATATATATATATATATATATATATATCCTAATTGATACTTTTGAACATTTCATTTTTATGCTATTCTTATTATTTCAAAAATAGGTTACAATACTTGACTTTAGATCGTTATGTTGACTTGAAAAATATCGGGTTGTTACTGTATCATCATAGTCAATCCCTAGGTTTGAATAAATGTCATTATAACCATTCGTGCTTTGAATGTCTGTACATTACCATCCATGTCAGTATTCTTCTTGAAGATCCATTTGCAATCAAATGTCTTCCGACCAGGTTTTTAATCAACTAAATTTCAAACTTTGTTGTCACACATGGAGTTGATCTTGTTGTCCACTGCCTCTTTTCATTTGGCCGCTTCAGGGCTTCCCATTTCTTCCTTGTAGTTAGCAGGAACAACCAAATTTACCAGTGTAATATCACTGATAAACGTATCACCATCTATAGTTATGTGGAAATCATATAACTTAGGTGGCATGCTAACTCTACTAGCGAGATGAAGAGGTAATGAATTGTTAACTGGTTCAACTGAAATCTCTTCCTCTGGTTGAACCATAGCGTCTTCAGAGGTTCCTTCATGGGTTGACTCTTGAATCTCGTCAAGCTCAATGGTACTCCCTGTTGGATAAGGTGTCTAAGTCCGTAACTATATTTAGTATGTACTTGACCCGACCCGCCATGGTCCATTTGGGTTGCACTTCACTGAAACAATTTATATGGATAAACTTTTGAGAATAGCATATTTATGATTTATTAATATATTGTTAGTAATAATATATTAATATGAAATCATATTATTTAATTAGTATTGATTAAGAATTAATTTAGAACTAATTTATGTGATCAAAAGGAACTAATTAAATATGGACTCTTACATATATATAGCATGGGTCAAGTTCATTTAGGATGGGCTAAGCTTGCATGGATAGTCTATGGAGTTTTTAACCCATGGATCCTATGGAAATGAAAGGTCATGGGTATTAGGGTTTACATGGATGTAACCCTAATCCTCCGTACTATATAAAGAGGTCTTTGGCACATGAAATGATACTAGTGTGTGAGTACAAAGGGTGGGCCGATTTCTACTTGGTGCATATTATTCTATCAAGTCTTCCAAGGTGTTTTGGTGATTTATGATTCCAATTGAGGCATCCACATTATTGGTGCTAGGCTCTCAAGACTCCAAGCAATCAACCACAAGAAAGGTATGTTATTCTACTAAAGTTTTATATTACAAGTACCCCATAACATGCTAGTTAGGATGAGAACCTTGGAAAATCAAATTTGCATGCATAATAGAGAAAACATAGATCCAAGGTTTCTAGGGTTACATGTACACCATAGGAGTGTTAGAATGCTCAAAAACCTTCAGTGGTATCATAGCCTAGGCTTGTTTTCATTATACTTGATGCAAAATGCTTGAAAAAGTCAAAAAAATGTTCAGTATTCAGTGAACTCGTCGAGTCCATGGGGGACTCGACGATTCCATGTGTTAATTCATCCTACTCGTCGAGTAGGTTCTTGTACTCGACGAGTAGGAGGCCATGTGTGTAGTTTTTCGAGTTTTACTGGTTGAAATGGCTAGAATCATTACCCTAAACTGTTTTGGACTTATAAAACCTTTTTTTTGATGTAGTAATGATTATGCTAATCCATTTTCAATGGTTATTATCAAATTTTCAAGTTTTATATGTGTTTATATTATTCTTGAAAATGTTGATATGAATGTTCATACTTATGAGTTTTAGTAGATCATAGGAATTATTCGTAAATTGTTTGTTAGTGTTATTCTTGTTCTAAATTGTCACACCCCAAAACCAAGAACAGCGGAAACGTTCTGGGGCGGAGGACATCATGATAGTATCACAACATAGTAAATGTAAATAAGCAAACAACATCATCCATTGAATAAAATATATAATTTTAATACAATTGTGTTCTGTACAATTATAGACACCAAAATAATGTAACTAAAAATAATAAGATGAGTCTTGAATACGCTCCATCTTCTCAAAAGCTGGCCTCGGTACCTGTCTACTGATGACCTGAGAATACAAGTTATTTTGAAAGACTTTATCAGCATTAAGCTGGTGAGTTCATAAGTATTTTAGTGTCAATGTTTGTTGTCAAAAACGTTTGAACCTGTCTCAATGTATATGTTTGTAAAAAAAATGTAAGTAAGTGTTTGAAAGTGTTTGTAAAAGTTTGAATCTCTCAGAAAATCCTATATTTTCTATTATAGTAACCTTCTACCAAGGCTTAACTGTTTTGTATACTCGTTTGTTGTAAAAGTGTGTAATTTCCCAAGTGTAACTATCATTTAATAAAATATAGTTTGTACATCAATGCTTAAGTGAGGTTATCACTAAAATATGTAATGGGTAAATCATTGTAGTACTGTAGTTTTGTATAATAGGAACTACTGCTGTACTAACTACCTTAAACCGGATTTATATTAAGGTATAATGTGATAAATTGCACCATGCTATCGACTGGTAACAATGACATAATGAATGGTCGTAATAACGAAATGACGTTTGGCACCTGCAGACCTGCAGGTCCGGCTATAGCTAGCAGCAAGGTGTAGGATAGTCAATCCAGTATAGATCTATACGCAAACTCACGCTCTCCCTCCAAGAGAATTCTGGCTACAACTCGGGCCATGCCATTTAAGGCATGCTCTGACACAGTGGATCACAATTGTTAACGTGTTCATGTATATGTAATGTTTCTTGTTCTAGTATAATTGTATATGTTCTCCTTCTAGTATAGATGTATATGTTCTGTTTCTAGTATAGTTGTATATGTTCATGTTTCTAGTATAGCTGTATATGTTCATGTTTCTAGTATAACTGTATATGTTCATGTTTCTAGTATAGCTGTATATGTTCATGTGTTACCCTGATGGTAACTAACTATTGATGTACTGATAAGTATGAATATGGAAGTACTTTTATGTCTATACATGTATATATGATATATAACAAATATTGAAACGACCTTCGGATGGTCACCAGAAATCCCACCAGACCACATCCAAATCGAGAAAAAGGAAATAGGGTGGATGGCCTTCCTAAGCCCTTTAAACATTGCTTATATATCTATACATATATGGGCATGCAATTGATAATTTAAAAGCATAAATAAGTTTTCATAAGACATTTGAAACATAACCATTATTTCAAGAAAAGATCGACTTGATGTCGATCTATAAAACAATTTGAAGGCATAAGTTGATAAAACGGTTTAAGTATAAGAAACATTTGTTTGAATCACGGTTTGTAAATAAGTTTGGATAGTAAAAGGGTTTGTAAAACATTTCAAAGTAAAGCAGTTTGATAAACAATTTGAACAGTGGTAAAAATCATTGGTTTCCTAGTTATTAGTCACATGTGATTAAATGCAATCACATGTGATTGAAGCAATAACTATAAGTATTTGACTTGTATCCCCCCATAAAGTATTTAAAACATTTAAAATCATTTCAAAGTTTGATTAAAGGGGTATGAACTCACTTGTGGTGAGCTGTTTGAATTGCAGTGTCGGATACCGTGCTAGGTGGCAACGTTGACTTGTTTACATGCACGAGCCTAGTTATCATATAATAAGCATATATATAACTAATTAGCCAAATAATAACTTAAAAAATAAGTTAAGACACTTAGGAACATGTAAACACTTTTCATAAGTGTTAAAGGTCCTAATGGTTGCATCTAAGTTGCTACGGAACAAGGCAAAAGGGTTTGAAGCATCAAATGACCTTGTATAAGAGTTCACCACCCAAAAAACCCCACCTTTGGAGTTTACGGCCGTAAACTCATGGTTTTATGGCCGTGAACTCCTCACTTGGTGGTTTTGGGTGTTTTAAGGTGCTATCTTGATCCTAGAATAAGCCTAGCCTTGCTGGAATAATCCTTGAAGTAGTTTAAGGCCCTAGAATGCTCCATAGAGGAGTTTACGGCCTAATGACCATATCCCCTAGAGTTTACGGCCGTAAAATCCTATGGGGTGTTGGTTTTAATTCATTTGAGGCACTTGCACATGTAGGATAGCTTCCATGTTTTTATCTAAGGCTAAAGGGGACAAGAGGCACACATTTGTGCCTTCACTTGGAGTTTACGGCCCAAGTGATGTTCCTTGGCCGTAAACTCCCTTTTAGGGATGTTTTTGATGTAGTTTAATCCCCATTCAAGTCTTATGTATTCAAGGGTGATAGTCTTAAGGCCTTAGGGGTGTTTAGAGTGCATTTTACCCTTGGAAAAGTGGTTTACGGCCCAAGAGCATATCTTGGCCGTAAACTCCTAAAACTTAATGAGTTTGGAGTGTTTTGAAGTCCAAAATAGCCACAAGCATTAGAGGGTAATTGTCCTTAAGCTTTAGGGGTGGTTTAGGGCACTTAAAGCCCTTGAAAAGGGGTTTACGGCCCAAGAAATGTCCTTGGCCGTAAACTCTTATTACTTGTGTTTCTTGAATGATTTCTAGTCTCTAATGATCATACACTAAGTTCTTAAATAGTTGCTTAACAAGAAAATGGGACTTGGTAGCCTTAAAGCTCCATTTTGGAGTTTACTCCCCAGGAACGTTCTTGGGCGGTAAATTCCCGGATCTTGCATTTTAAACATGTAATTGATGTTATAAAGCATATAACAAGTAATGAAACACATCTAGGAAAGTAGACTCACAATCTGGGATGAAAATCCGAAGATCCGTGAAAGAGAAATTTTCTTTTCTCTATTTGGAATTGTGAATAATGAATTAATTTAATTCAGAAAACTATTTATAGTCCTGAAATATTTTGGCAGAAAATATTTTTAATCTGGAAATAGGACTGTAACATTATGAAAATTGGAATGCTCAAATTGCACAAAACCAGGAGCATCCACTCTCCTGATATCTCCTTAAACGTAAACCCTTAATGTACACAAACTTGTTCGGAAAAGTATGAAAATCACTGAAACTGGACTAGCTTCTATTGAATAGATAATGTTCGTACAAATGGAAATTTTGGGGTTGTCACATCATCCCCCGTTAGAAGGAATTTCGTCCCGAAATTAGAATTTAAGCCAATATGAAGTTACAACAATTAAGCGAAAAGATGAGGGTATTTCAGTTTCATCTGATCCTCGCGTTCCCAAGTGAATTCTGGTCCTCGCTTGGTGTTCCAACGAACCTTCACGATAGGGATACGGATTTGCTTCGTCTGCTTGACCTCACGGTCCATGATCTCTACAGGTTCTTCCACGAAGTTGAGGCTCTCGTTGATCTCGATCTCGTCGAGTGGAATTACAAGAGTCTCGTCGGATAGACACTTTTTCAAGTTAGATACGTGGAATGTAGAATGTACGTTACGAAGTGTGTCGGGTAGGTCAAGTTTGTAAGCTACGGGGCCGACTCTGGCAAGAATCTCGAAAGGCCCTATGTACCTCGGATTAAGCATCCCACGCTTGCCGAAACGTATCAAGCCTTTCCAGGGTGAGACTTTGAGAAGGACTCGGTCTCCCACCTGAAATTCCAAAGGTTTTCTTCGTTTATCGGCGTAGCTCTTCTGTCGGTCTCTTGAGGCTTTCAATCGTTCATGGATCTGAACGATTTTATCTGTCGTTTCCCGAATGATTTCCGGACCGGTGAGAGTACTGTCGGAAGCTTGCCCCCTAGCTAATTGGGTATCACCCACCTCAGCCCAGCACAGAGGGGATCTGCGCTTTCGGCCGTAGAGAGCTTCGAATGGAGCAGCCTTGATGGTCGTGTGATAACTGTTATTATAGGAAAATTCGACAAGGGGTAAATGAGTATCCCATGCTTTCCCAAAATCAATCACACAGGCTCGCAACATATCTTCCAGTGTTTGGATGGTCCTCTCACTCTGTCCGTCAGTCTGTGGATGGTAGGCTGTGCTCATGTCCAGCCTTGTTCCTAGGGAATGTTGTAGTGATTGCCAAAATCTTGAGGTGAACCTACTATCTCTATCAGAGATAATGGACATAGGTACACCATGCAGTCGTACAATTTCCCTAATGTATGTTCTCGTAAGTTTCTCCATCTTGTCGGTTTCTTTGATAGGAAGGAAGTGTGCAGACTTGGTCAATCTATCAACGATGACCCATATGGTGTCAAGTCCACCCGTTGTCTTGGGCAACTTGGTTATCAAATCCATAGTGATCCGCTCCCACTTCCATTCCGGGATCTCTGGTTGTTGCAATAAACCAGAGGGCTTCTGGTACTCGACCTTAACCTTTGCGCAAGTAAGGCATTTACTTACGAAGGTAGCAATCTCTGCTTTCATATTAGGCCACCGGTATAGCTTTTTAAGATCCAGATACATCTTATCTGAACCTGGGTGGACGGAATACCGAGTGTTGTGCGCCTCGGTCATGACCAAGTCTCGGAAACCACCGTGTTTCGGGGTCCAGATCCGGTTCATGAAATATAATGCTCCGTCACCCTTGGCTTCTAAATTCTTGTCCATTCCCCTAAGGGATTCACTCGTCACCTTTTCAGGCTTCATGGCTTCAAGTTGAGCCGCCTGAATTTGCTTCAAAAAATGTGAATGGATGGTTATTGACAATGACTTGACCTTGCGACCAGAATATTCCTTCTGACTTAGGGTGTCTGCTACTACGTTGGCTTTACCCGGATGATAACGAATATCGCATTCGTAATCACTGAGTAGCTCGACCCACCGTCGTTGTCTCATGTTGAGCTCCTTCTGATCGAATATATGTTGTAAACTCTTGTTGTCGGTAAAGATAGTGCTCTTCGTTCCATACAAGTAATGTCTCCAGATCTTCAGAGCAAACACTACTGCTCCTAGTTCAAGATCGTGGGTCGTGTAGTTAACCTCGTGTGTCTTCAACTCTCTCGAGGCGTAGGCGATGACCTTTCCTCGCTGCATCAGAACACATCCGAGTCCTTGATTTGATGCATCGCAATAGACTACGAAGTCCTCTATTCCTTCGGGAAGGGATAGTATTGGCGCAGTGCATAAGGCTCGTTTGAGCGTTTGGAACGCTCTTTCTTGTTTCTCTTCCCGGTCAAAGGCCACACCTTTCTGGGTCAGGGTCGTAAGAGGTTTCGCTATTCGGGAGAAGTTCTGAATGAACCTGCGGTAGTAGCCAGCGAGACCTAGAAATTGACGAATTTCAGTAGGCGTCTTAGGTGCTGACCAGTTCTCAATGGCTTTAATTTTGGATGGGTCCACGTGGATTCCCTCTTCGCTTACCACGTGTCCTAAGAATTCGACTCTTCGGATCCAAAATTCACATTTCGAGAACTTCGCATATAGTTTCTCCTTTCGTAAGGTCTCTAGAACTTGTCGCAGATGATCGCCATGCTCTTTCTTACTTCGGGAGTAGATCAGGATGTCGTCAATGAAAACGATGACGAACTGATCCAAGTAAGGTCGACATACTCTATTCATCAGATCCATGAAGACTGCGGGCGCATTGGTCAATCCGAATGGCATCACCACGAACTCGTAGTGTCCGTAACGTGTTCGGAAGGCTATCTTCGGCACATCCTCTTCTAGCACTCGTAACTGGTGATATCCGGATCTCAGATCAATCTTGGAAAAATAGTTCGCCCCTTGCAGTTGGTCGAATAGATCATCTATGCGTGGCAGAGGGTAACGATTCTTGATCGTCAATTTGTTGAGTTCCCTGTAGTCAATACACATACGAAATGATCCGTCTTTCTTTTTAACGAACAAGACCGGTGCTCCCCAAGGTGAGAAACTCGGTCTTATAAAGCCCTTGCTGAGCAGTTCGTTAAGTTGACCAGAGAGTTCCTAAATCTCAGCTGGTGCTAAACGGTAGGGCGACTTGGCTACTGGGGTAGCTCCTGGGACTAAGTCGATTCTGAACTCGACCTGTCGTTGCGGAGGTAACCCGGGTAGTTCTTCTGGGAAAATGTCGGGGAAGTCGCTCACTACTGGGATGTTCTTTAGTTCTTTCGTTTCTAGGTTCGTGTCGACGACGTGAGCAAGGAATGCGTGGTATTCTTTGCGCATATATTTCTGTGCTTGAATACTTGAGATAATGCGAAGACTCACACCTGGTTTGTCGCCGTGGACTATAAGAGTTTCATTAGACGGGAGGTTTAGACGGACTGCTTTCTCGTAGCACATGATGTCGGCGCGATGAAGACTTAACCAATCCATGCCGATAATAACGTCGAAACTTTTTATTGAGACCGGCAAAAGGTCGATTGGGAATGAATGGTTATCTAAAGTTAGGGTACAACCTAAGTATATGCTATTTGTACTTTCAGTTTTCCCATTGGCCATTTCTACTGTGAATTGTTCATTAAGTGCGTGTGGTTGTTGCTTAAGCATGCGAACAAATTTGTGGTTTACGAAGCTTCGCTCCGCTCCACTATCGAACAGAATGCATGCATAGGAGTTATCAAGGAGGAACGTACCAGTCACCACTGTCGGGTCAGCAACTGCTTCCCCGTGGCCTATAGCTAGTACCCTCCCTGCTCCTCCAACATTCCTCGCTTTGGGGCAATCCCTTTTAAAGTGGCCTGTTTTGCCACATCCATAGCAAGTTGGGCTCGCGCCTGAGCCAGGAACTTGGGAGATCGGTTGTGCCGGGAACTTACAGAAACGGACGGTGTGTCCTTTTCTGTTGCAGTTAGAACACTGCATTTCACGGCAGGCGCCGTTGTGGTGGAAGTTGCATTTGTTGCACTTCGGCAAACTTCCAGCATACTGCTTCCCTGGAGCAGTAGCAGCAGTAGGGTTTACCGCGGCATGTACTGCCACGATTTGCTGTCTTTTGGCAGCTCGTTGTTTCTTCTTCTCATCCCAGAATTTCCACTTAGTGTCAGCGGGTTTGGAGGGTTCTGGGATGGCTAGGGTGGTTGTGGTTGCAGGGGTTTTGACTCCATGGTCAATGAGTCTTTGTGCCAAACGCTTGGCACTGTCGAAGGTAGCGGGGTTTGATGCTAAGACATTCCCCTGATATGGAGGCACTAGCCCCCATATGTACCGTTCGATCTTTTTCCCCTCAGTGGGAACCATATTGGGGCAGAGGGCCACCAGTTCGCTAAATCGGGTAGTGTAAGCGATCACATTGGTGCCCTTCATGGTCAGGTTCCAGAGTTCATGTTCCAACTTCTGGACTTCGCCCCTCGGGCAGTATTCCTCAGTCATGAGGTCCTTCATCGTTTCCTAGCCAATGTCGTTAGCCACGACGAGTGTTAGGGCTTTAATGTGGCCGTTCCACCACATTAGGGCTTTTCCCTCAAAGGTGCATGCGGCATATTTCACTTTGCACGTAGCAGGGCATGAACAGATTTCGAAGACTGATTCAGTCTTCTCGAGCCATTGCGAGAGGGCAATGACTCCACCGGTGCCATAGAAAGGCTTTGGCTTGCAGTTTGTGAAATCCTTGTAGGAGCACTCTCTCAAGCGCACAGGGATTTCGATCGGAATAGATTCAACAGGGGTTCCACCTCTGCTGGCGTCGGATGAGTGATACTGAGCCATGACAGTTGCCACTGCTACAGCTACGGCAGCATTCAGGGCTGCAGTATCGATGACCGGAGGTGGTGGAGGCGGTGGAGTTGCAGGATTATTCCTATTCCTGGGAGATTTGCGAGGAGGCATCTTTCAGCTATAAGTTTATAAAGATAAGAAAGATGGTAAGAATCATTTTGTAAGCAACGTGAGAGTGACACATGGACTAACTAACCATAGCCCAACAGTTTGATGAGTGTTTGAAATCACAATAAGAAATATTAGTAGGAATACACAAGTGTACAGATTTTTTCCACAGATTAGTACTGAATTACTGATGTAATAAGTTCAAGGAAAATCGACCTAACAGTAGGTCTTACATCATACCAAATGGATAAGGTTGAAAGTTCTTAGGTTCCTAATTAGAGTACTGAAAGTTAGGAATATTTTACATACAAGTGCTACATAGAGCACAGATGTTCAAGGCTATTCCTTAACCAAAAGACAGAGATGTACTAGACATCATCTAACGGCGATGGGAATTCCCCGGGCGAGCCTTGAGGTCGGACACTTGACGAAACACCTCTTGAAGGTGTCAATCCTGAGCCCTCTGATGAGCTCGAAGCTCCAAGACCTCTGCTCGGGAGGCAGCCAGCTGTTGCTGTAGGGTTTCGTTGGTTCTCCGGGTCCGCTCCATGTCTTCTTCAAGACGGAAGATGCGGACTGTATTGAAACCTGAATTGGCATCAATCTCCAGACCCGGTCGATGGCTGCTCGACCTTGCTTGACATTACGAGCTATTCTGCGGATAATGACCGGCAGAGCTCTGTCAGCAGAGCCACCATCGCTGATGTTGTAAAAGGTTCGGTCCCCAAAGTATGGTAAGGGTTGACCCTACTCATCACTCCAACGATTCAAGTTGTTTGCCCACATGGGAGTAGGACCTGGAAACGCTGGTCGAGGGTTGTTGCTCGGGGCTTGACCTACAAGCGGTAGGTTGTTGACTTCAGGCTCGGAGTCAGATCCTTCAGAAAAGCCTTCTGCGAGGTGATAATCGAAAGGGATTGGATGCTCATCTTCGGGCTCTTCATCGATCCACTCGGCATTGCCTTCATTCGGAAAGTACGGGTCGCCGTGATGGAATCCAGCCATTTAAATCTACACGAGAAGAGAGGTATAAGAATATAGTATACATGTAACTAGTATTACAAAATACACCTATTGTATTTTAAGTTTAAGTTCTACTGATCTTCTTGTGGTATTGTTGGTAAGTTTTTAGACTTGTTAACATATCACAACCATTCTAGGTCATATACTAATCACTCCTAGGACCAGCATAGTTGATCAGGCTATGCCATTCCCAGGACTGACCATACATCCCCAAGCTCACTTGTGATATTTAACAATCGTAATACTTTTGTTCTTGTCATTGTGACACTGATTTTAGTATGAATGCAGACTAGTATACTTAATTAAATATTTTAATATTTAAAGTATAGACTCTTGGTCAGAGTGTTTTTAATCCCTTTTGGGTTTATAGTTTAGTATATCTTTTATGGGTTGATATACTTGATTCACTATAAACAATGCTCTGATACCAATCTGTCACACCCCAAAACCAAGAACGGCGGAAACGTTCTGGGGCGGAGGACGTCATGTATAGTATCACAACACAGTAAATGTAAATAAGCAAACAACATCATCCATTGAATAAAATATATAATTTTAATACAAGTGTGTTCTGTACAATTATAGACACCAAAATAATGTAAGTCAAAATAATAAGATGAGTCTTGAATACGCTCCATCTTCTCAAAAGCTGGCCTCAGTACCTGTCTACTGATGACCTGAGAATACAAGTTATTTTGAAACAGTTTATCAGCATTAAGCTGGTGAGTTAATAAGTATTTTAGTATCAATGTTTGTTGTCAAAAACGTTTGAACCTGTCTCAATGTATAGGTTTGTAAAAAAAATGTAAGTAAGTGTTTGAAAGTGTTTGTAAAAGTTTGAATCTCTCAGAAAATCCTATATTTTCTATTAAAGTAACCTTCTACCAAGGCTTAACTATTTTGTATACTCGTTTGTTGTAAAAGTGTGTAATTTCCCAAGTGTAACTATCATTTAATAAAATATAGTTTGTACATCAATGCTTAAGTGAGGTTATCACTAAAATATGTAATGGGTATATCATTGTAGTACTGTAGTTTTGTATAATAGGAACTACTGCTGTACTAACTACCTTAAACCGGATTTATATTAAGGTATAATGTGATAAATTGCACCATGCTATCGACTGGTAACAACGACATAATGAATGGTCGTAATAACGAAATGACGTTTGGCACCCGCAGACCTGCAGGTCCGGCTGTAGCTAGCAGCAAGGTGTAGGATAGTAAATCTAGTATAGATCTATACGCAAACTCACGCTCTCCCTCCAAGAGAATTCTGGCTACAACTCGGGCCATGACATTTAAGGCATGCTCCGACACAGTGGATCACAATTGTTAACGTGTTCATGTATATGTAATGTTTCTTGTTCTAGTATAATTGTATATGTTCTCCTTCTAGTATAGATGTATATGTTCTGTTTCTAGTATAGTTGTATATGTTCATGTTTCTAGTATAGCTGTATATGTTCATGTTTCTAGTATAACTGTATATGTTCATGTTTCTAGTATAGCTGTATATGTTCATGTGTTACCCCGATGGTAACTAACTATTGATGTACTGATAAGTATGAATATGGAAGTACTTTTATGTCTATACATGTATATATGATATATAACAAATATTGAAACGACCTTCGGATGGTCACCAGAAATCCCACCAGACCACATCCAAATCGAGAAAAAGGAAATAGGGTGGATGGCCTTCCTAAGCCCTTTAAACATTGCTTATATATCTATACATATATGGGCATGCAATTGATAATTTAAAAGCATAAATAAGTTTTCATAAGACATTTGAAACATAACCATTATTTCAAGAAAAGATCGACTTGATGTCGATCTATAAAACAATTTGAAGGCATAAGTTGATAAAACGGTTTAAGTATAAGAAAAATTTGTTTGAATCACGGTTTGTAAATAAGTTTGGATAGTAAAAGGGTTTGTAAAACATTTCAAAGTAAAGCAGTTTGATAAACAATTTGAACAGTGGTAAAAATCATTGGTTTCCTAGTTATTAGTCACATGTGATTAAATGCAATCACATGTGATTGAAGCAATAACTATAAGTATTTGACTTGTATCCCCCCATAAAGTATTTAAAACATTTAAAATCATTTCAAAGTTTGATTAAAGGGGTATGAACTCACTTGTGGTGAGCTGTTTGAATTGCAGTGTCGGATACCGTGCTAGGTGGCAACGTTGACTTGTTTACATGCACGAGCCTAGTTATCATATAATAAGCATATATATAACTAATTAGCCAAATAATAACTTAAAAAATAAGTTAAGACACTTAGGAACATGTAAACACTTTTCATAAGTGTTAAAGGTCCTAATGGTTGCATCTAAGTTGCTACGGAACAAGGCAAAAGGGTTTGAAGCATCAAATGACCTTGTATAAGAGTTCACCACCCAAAAAACCCCACCTTTGGAGTTTACGGCCGTAAACTCATGGTTTTATGGCCGTGAAATCCTCACTTGGTGGTTTTGGGTGTTTTAAGGTGCTATCTTGATCCTAGAATAAGCCTAGCCTTGCTGGAATAATCCTTGAAGTAGTTTAAGGCCCTAGAATGCTCCATAGAGGAATTTACGGCCTAAAGACCTTATCCCCTAGAGTTTACGACCGTAAACTCCTATGGGGTGTTGGTTTTAATTCATTTGAGGCACTTGCACATGTAGGATAGCTTCCATGTTTTTATATAAGGCTAAAGGGGATAAGAGGCACACATTTGTGCCTTCACTTGGAGTTTACGGCCCAAGTGATGTTCCTTAGCCGTAAAATCCCTTTTAGGGATGTTTTTGATGTAGTTTAATCCCCATTCAAGTCTTATGTATTCAAGGGTAATAGTCTTAAGGCCTTAGGGGTGTTAAGAGTGCATTTTACCCTTGGAAAATGGGTTTACGGCCCTAGAGCATATCTTGGTCGTAAACTCCTAAAACTTAATGAGTTTGGAGTGTTTTGAAGTCCAAAATAGCCACAAGCATTAGAGGGTAATTGTCCTTAAGCTTTAGGGGTGGTTTAGGGCACTTAAAGCCCTTGAAAAGGGGTTTACGGCCCAAGAAATGTCCTTGGCCGTAAACTCCTATTACTTGTGTTTCTTGAATGATTTCTAGTCTCTAATGATCATACACTAAGTCCATAACTAGTTGCTTTACAAGAAAATGGGACTAGGTAGCCTTAATGCTCCATTTTGGAGTTTACTCCCCAAGAACGTTCTTGGGCGGTAAACTCCCGGATCTTGCATTTTAAATATGTAATTGATGTTATAAAGCATATAACAAGTAATGAAACACATCTAGGAAAGTAGACTCACAATCTGGGATGAAAACCCGAAGATCCGTGAGAGAGAAATTTGCTTTTCTCTATTTGGAATTGTGAATAATGAATTAATTTAATTCAGCAAAACTATTTATAGTCCTGAAATATTTTGGCAGAAAATATTTTTATTCTGGAAATAGGACTGTAACATTATGAAAATTGGAATGCTCAAATTTCACAAAACCAGGAGCATCCACTCTCCTGATATCTCGTTAAACGTAAACACTTAATGTACACAAACTTGTTCGGAAAAGTATGAAAATCACTGAAACTGGACTAGCTTCTATTGAATAGATAATGTTCGTACAAATGGAAATTTCGGGTTGTCACATAAATGCCAATTGATGGAGTCCATAATTTGTCCTCAAGTTATGGATTACCAAAAGTCACTCTTTAAAGAGTCATCAAAGAGCCATATGTTACATAAAATGAAGAGTCTTCATTTTAATAGACCATTAAAGTCATAAGTTATGAAGTTGAAAAGTATTGAATAGTTTCAAAACTTGCCAACAAGTCTTGGAGTTTGTAAAGTCTCACACACACTTTAATTCCAAACCTTAGAGTTTTAAAAAGTTAAAATTCAACCCTTATACTTTATAGTATTATAAGTTAATTATATATATATATATATATATATATATATATATATATATATATATATAAGATCAAGTCAGTCTTACCGTTAGTAGGCCTCATTCACGAAGCCGGTCTATAAGGGGTTATAAGGTTGTTGTCTATAAAATTGCAGCTTAATGAGTGTCCACTCTCACCCACCGCCTCCTTGACTGGTGAAGGGTCGTTAGCTGAATGGGTAAGGAAAGGACTATAATTCTAATTAAAAGTATAATGATAAATATAAAGTAACTATACCTTTTATAAATTCCCAATCTTAGTTACTTTTAGGAAAATGTGAAATTGGTGCTAACCCATGAAATTACACTTTGTACCTTACCAAGTCGTTGGTGGAGCGTGTGTGGGTAACTAGCACACTAACATGGACTAGTAAGAGTGGCAAAGGGTGACTTATTCTTTATCATAGATCGGTGGAGCGTGTGTAGGTAACCGACGTATTGATTAGGTGATAAAGATTAAGGGTACCAAGTTAATTAGTATGGTTATTCACACCTTGTTTGTGATCCTCGACATCCCAGTCACAAAATTGAGAGGGAACAATCGAGATTTAAACATGCCATTGAAAAGTTTAATGAATCTCAAAAGATCTAGGAGTTTCAATCCAGTTTAAACCTAATAATTCATTTTGTTTTTCATGGTGGAAATTGGCGAATCGTCATTCGCCTACCTTCAAATATTCTATAGCTTAGATTACGACATCCCTCTTCCAAGTTATAAAGTATTGTGTTGGGTCCTAGCCTTAATATTACATTTGGGTGTCTTATTAAGGATTCTATATCTAATCTAAACTTGTCTTTCTTATTTTCGGAAGTCTTCCAAAAATGGTGCTTCTGGCTTAAACCCTACCGGCTCCTTCTCTCTCATGAACCTTTGTGGGAGAGTCATATTTAATGGTTCAAAATTTAATGATGGGATCATGAACATCTGGATGGTCATGCATTACGAGGACAAGGAATATGTCCTCGACAAGAAGCTGAAAGAAATTAATGAGTCTACTGCTACTCCACAGGAGATCGTTGACTTTAGGGCACATGAGAGAGATGCCACGAAGGTGGCATGTATCATGTTGGCCACAATAATAGCTGAACTCCATATGTCCTATGAGGACTTTTACCCTTTTGAGAAACACATGGACCTGATGGATCGCTACCATCAGAGTGCTCGTCAAGAGAGGTATGAAATCATCTCTTCCATCATAACAAACCGAATGAAGGATGGTGAATCCATCATGGGTTACATGCAGAAAATGCAAAGGTTTGTGGACTGTTTGCTGAAGTTGAATGTGAACTTCCCTGAGGAGTTGGCTATTGATATCATACTGTACTCCTTACCGACTTGTTATGATCAATTCTGAATGACCTATCACATGAACAAGGAGGAGGTCAGACTCAGCAAACTTCAAGGACTTTAGAAGACCGCCGAAACTGGTCTTAAAGGTAAATCGGTTGTTACTACTCCTACACCTAACACTGCCCCTATTTTGGAAATCATGCAAAGTAGAGGGAAAAAGAGGAAGACCCCTTCGAAGGGTACCAAAGGAAAGTCTCTTGATGGCTACTCTTCAAGTGGAACCAAAGGTGGTTCCTTCATTCCTTCTTCCAACCCAAAGGAAGCCGAATGCTTCTATTGTCATGATAAGGGGCACTAGAAACGAAATTGTCCCAAGTACCTGCAAGATGTTAAGGATGGGAAGATCAAACCTACCCATTCAGGTATTTACACTATATTTTCTAATAAATCACCGCATACTAATTCTTGGGTCCTTGATACAGGTTGTGGTATTCATATATGTTCTGATTTGGAGGGCCTAAGAAGAAGTGAGGATGTGGAGCACGGAAACATAAACTTGATTATGGGGAATAGGAAAGCTTCACATGTCACCAAGATTGGAGTTTATTCTTTGTTTCTAAGTAGTGGGTTAATGTTAGATTTGAATAAGTGTTGTTACTCGTCTGAAATGGCGAGAAATATTATTTCTTTTCACGGTTTGTAAAAACAAGGGTTTACTTTTTCATTTGATAATGAATGTGGTGGTATTAATGCTTTTTATAATAATGTTCTTTATTTTAAAGCATTACCTTGTGATGGTGTATATGAAACTGTGTCGGTTGTAGACATTTTAGGAATAATGTGTTGTGCATCGATTCTTCCACTAGTTCAGATAAGTCATCCTTGTGGCATTTTCGTCTTGGACATGTCAACAATAAGCGCATAGGCCGACTTTAAAAGGCTATAGTCTTGGAATCATTTGACTTAAAGTCAGATGATAGTTGCCAGTCTTGTTTGCTTGGAAAAATGACAAAGTCACCCTTCACTGGTACTTGTGCTAGGGGTGAAGGTTTGTTGGACCTCATACACACAGATGTTTGTGGACCCTTTCAGAACCGCCAAAAAGGATGCTAACCACTTCTATGTGACTTTTACTGATGATTACAATAGATATGGTTATGTATACTTACTCAAGCATAAGTTAGAAACCTTTGCAAAGTTCAAAAAGGATAAACAGGAAGTGGAGAATCAGCTGGGCAGGAACATTAAGATGCTCTGAATCGATCGTGGAGGAGAGTATCTTTATACAGAGTTCCTGGACAATCTTAAGGAATGTGGAATTGTTTCACAATTGACACCTCCCAGAACACCACAACTTAATGGTGTGGCTGAGAGGCGCAATCGAACCTTGTTAGAAATGGTTCATTCAATGATGAGTAGAGATTCGTTACCAATCTCATTCTGGTGGTATGCCTTAGAGACTGCCGCCTATATCCTTAATCTAGTCCCTACCATGAAGGTTGCCAAAATACCTCACGAGATGTGGACTAGGAAAGTTCCCAATTTAGACCACTTCAAGATTTGGGGTTGCGAGGCTTTCGTGTGACGTGAGACTCAGGACAAGCTCGAACCTCGTAGTGAGTGTTGTATTTTCGTCGGCTACCCTCATAAATCATGTGGTTACCTCTTCTAGAGACCCAATGAGAATGTGGTCTTTATGGCAAAGAGATGGGTCTTTCGCGAGAGAGAATTTATAAGACAAGGAAACAGTGGGAGGCAAATTGACCTTGAAGAGGTTCAAGAGTCAAGTAGTGAAGGAACCTTAAACCCTAGCAATCAACATGAGGAGGAAATTCCTGTTGAACCAACTGACGAGTCTGTACCTCTGAGGCATTCCACTAGAGTTAGGAATGTACCTGAGCATTACTATGGTTTCCATATTACAACAAAAGGTGATACTTTTATTAGTGATAGTACACTGGTAAAATTTGGATGAACCTAATAGCTATAGGGAAGCCATGGTAGGCCCCGAATCTGCTAAATGGAAAGAGGCTATGGACAACGAGATTCAATCCATGTATGTTAATTAAGTTTGGAACTTGGTTGACAATGTATCGGGTCGTAAGACGGTCAGGTGCAAATGGATCTTCAAGAAGAAGACCGGCATGGATGGGAAAGTGCACACTTATAAGGTGTGACTGGTTGTAAAGGGCTTCACTCAAACTCAGGGAATTGATTATGATGAAACCTTCTCACCAGTAGCAAACATTAAATCTATTAGGTTTATGCTAGCCATTGCTGCATTTCATGATTATGAAATATGGAAAATGGATGTCAAAACCACTTTCCTTAATGTGGTTACCTCTTCTACAGACCCAATGAGAATGTGGTCTTTGTGGCAAGGAGAGGGGTCTTTCGCGAGTGAGAATTTATAAGCCAAGGAAACAGTGGGAGGCAAATTGACCTTGAAGAGGTTCAAGAGTCAAGTAGTGAAGGAACCTTAAAACCTAGCAATCAACATGAGGAGGAAACTCCTGTTGAACCAACTGACGAGTCAGTACCTCTGAGGCATTCCACTAGAGTTAGGAATGCTCCTGAGCATTACTATGGTTTCCATATTACAACAAAAGGTGATACTTTTATTAGTGATAGTACACTAGTAAAATTTGGATGAACCTAATAGCTATAGGGAAGCCATGGTAGGCCCCGAGTCTGCTAAATGGAAAGAGGCTATGGACAACGAGATTCAATCCATGTATGTCAATCAAGTTTGGAACTTGGTTGACAATGTACTGGGTCGTAAGACGTTCAGGTGCAAATGGATCTTCAAGAAGAAGACCGACATTGATGGGAAAGTGCACACTTATAAGGTGTGAGTGGTTGTAAAGGGCTTCACTCAAACTCAGGGAATTGATTATGATGAAACCTTCTCACCAGTAGCAAACATTAAATCTATTAGGGTTATGCTAGCCATTGCTGCATTTCATGATTATGAAATATGGCAAATGGATGTCAAAACCGCTTTCCTTAATGGAAAGTTGGCTGAGGATGTTTACATGAGTCAGACAGAGGGTTTTGTCAGTGCAGAGTACCCTGATAGAGTGTGTAAGCTTGAGAAATCCATTTATGTATTAAAACAAGAATCTCACAGCTGGAATATTTGCTTTGATGAGAAAGTCAAAGAGTTTATTTTTTCGAGAATCGAAGATGAGTCCTATGTGTATGTCAGAGCTAGTGGGCGTATAATTAGATTTTCGGTACTGTATGTGGATGACATACTCCTCATGGGAAATGACATACCAACTTTGCAGGAGGTTAAATCCTGGCTTGGGAAGTGTTTCGCTATGAAGAACCTTAGAGAAGCTGCCTATATCCTAGGGATAAGGATATTGAGAGAAAGGACTCAAAGACTAATTGGACTTAGTCAAAGCACCTATGTGGACAAAGTGTTGAGATAGATGAGATGAGTCTATTACTATATGCTTCTGCTTTTGGCTCGATCATGTAGGATATGACTTGTACTCGCCCTGATGTGGCCTTTGCTTTGAGCATGGTCAGCAGATATCATGGGAACCTTGGCAAGGCTTACTGGACTGCAGTGAAGAGCATTTTCAAGTACCTGCGGAGGACTAAGGACTGGGTCTTTACCCTTGGTAGGAGTGATGACTTGATAGTAGTGGGGTATAGTGACGCTAGCTTTCAGATGATAGGGATAATTTTCATTGTCAGTCGGCTGGGTCTTTACCATGAATGGAGGAGTAATTACTTGGAAAAGTTCCAAATAGGACACAGTAGCTGATTTGACATGTGAGTCAGAGTACATAGTAGCGAGTGAAGTGATGAAGGAGGCGATATGGCTGAGGAAATTCATCGGAGACCTTGGAGTTGTACCAGGTATGAAGGAGCCTATGAAATTTTCTGTGACAGCAATAGTGCGGTTGCCTTAGCCAAGGAAACGAGAGATCATGCAAATCCACACACATTGAAAGAAAATATCACTTCATAACTATGCAGTTATAGCGGTTCAAAATCAAATATCGGTCATGGACTGATATTCGATATATGGGTTATCGCGGTGGGATATCGATATTTTTATGTTATGTAGGGCCTTTATAACCTTGTGTTTTATTGGATGAATACATGGTCATTAAGTAAAACATATAGTAAATTAAAAAATGTTTGAAGCAAATGTTTATCAATCTCATAAAACCCCCACCATATATCTACATTTTAATAATAAATGAAGCGACTTAATAATTTTTTTTGCTATAAACACTATTTCACCGCTATCCCACCGATATTTGTAAAATATCAGTCAAATAACGGTCAAATATCGGTCAATATAGGTCACCATCGCCGCTATTTGCGGTACCGCTATTTTACCAGCTACCAATAACCGCCATCCCACCGTTATTGACTACATAGCTTCATAACACACAAGATAGAAGAAGGAGTCCTCGTGGCAATGAGGGTATCGTCAGAAGAGAATCCAACATATCCCCTAACGAAGGGACTGACTAAGGTTAAGCATTTACAGCATGCGAGGCACATCAGGCTGAAGGACGATATTAGTTTTTTAGATTAGATAGGTATTTATAAAACTTGTGAAATGTAATTGGCATTTGATGATTAAATAAAAGTTGTTGTTTATTTATAAGTAAGGCGTTGCTATCTTGTGTCAAATTGTTTACTATTGTTTCAATTTTGCATGTTTTGACTTCCAGAATAATTACTTTATTCAAACTCTCCATAGTTAGTCATATGTTGGAAGTAGGTATGAATCAAGACTGTCATGAATTGGGCTTGTAGATGTCTAAGGTGTTAGACATAGAAAATATTGCTACCACATTCATGAGTGCTCATAAGTTCTGAGTATTGGATTAAACCCACGCTCACTTGTATCACTTCATGGAATTTATCTCGAGTGATCGTGAGACGGTAATATCATATATGTCTTCAAACCTAGAGATATGAGTTGTTCCCTATGAGTTGGTTATGCATTGATTGTACAGAAACGCATCAGTAATTTGATGTTATAAAACGTACCTTTTTGTATGATTCAACAAGTTGTAGAACAAGCATATAAATCAAAGTTTATTTGTTCCTTTTAGTCCTTGGAGGATTAAAAGTGATATCTAGACCCCTCGATGATTTTGTTTTGACCTATGTGTTCGGCCCGGTCAGAACCAAATTGAGGTGTTTAGTTTAGTTCTATGTCAAACAAATCAGAAATCGGGAAACAAACTGCAAGACAATAAGTACGAATTTGTTCCATGTATGTGTTCGACTGATATCTAGAACAGAGGATTGTATGATCACTTATCTAAAATGGCGCTTCATAGTTCAATAGAGTTTTAAGAGCGACGATTGCTGGCCGGTTCCTGGAGTCATACTATAGTTATCAGACTTATCCAAGTGGGACACTGTTGGATAAGGTGTCTAAGTCCGTAACTATATTTGGTATGTACTTGACCTGACCCGGCATGGTCCATTTGGGATGCATTTCATCGAAATAATTTATATGGATAATCTTTTGAGAATAGTATATTTATGATTTATTAATATATTATTAGTTATAATATATTAATATGAAATCATATTATTTAATTAGTATTGATCAAGAATTAATTTAAGTGATCAAAATGAACTAATTAAATATGGACTCTTACATATATATAGAATGGGCCAAGTTCATTTAGGATGGGCTAAGCTTTCATGGATAGTCCATGGAGTTTTTAATCCATGGATCCTATGGAAATGAAAGGTCATGGGTATTAGGGCTTACGTGGATGTAACCCTAATCCTCCATACTATATAAAGAGGTCTTTGGCACATGAAATGACACTAGTGTGTGAGTACAAAGGGTGGGCCGATTTCTACTTGGTGCATATTATTCTCACAAGTCTTCCAATATGTTTTGGTGATTTGTGATTCCACTTGAGGCGTCCACAATATTGGTGCTAGGCTCTCAAGACTCTAAGCAATCAAACATAAGAAAAGGTATGCTATTCTACTAAAGTTTAATATTACAAGTACCCCATAACAAGCTACTTAGGTTGAGAACCTTGGAAATTAAAATTTTCATGCATAACAGAGAAAAGATAGATCCAAGGTTTCTAGGGTTGCATGTACACCATAGGAGTGTTAGAATGCTCAAAACCGTTCATTCCCACTGTCCTCTTTTCATATGAGCTTTCTCTTACGAAACACTCCTCTTCGTGCTACAAAGACCACATTCTCACTAGGTTTATAGAACAAATATCTAGAGGACTTGTATGGCTAGCTGATGAATATATATCTCTCACTTTTAGGTTCAAGCTTATCGTGAGTCTCTCATATAAAGAAAACTTCACAACCCTAAACCTTGATATGTGATAATGAAGGAACCTTCCCTGTTCCCATCTCGTGAGGTGTTTTGGAAACCTTATTAGTTTGGATAAGATTAAGAATGGGCGATAGTCTCTAAGGGATATCCCCAAAATGAAATTAGAAGGGAAGCTCAAGTCATCATGGAACGAACCATGTCCAACAAGGTTCAACTGTGCCTCTCAACCACACCATTAAGTTGTGGTGTCCTACGAGGGTCAATTGTGAAACAATTCCACATTCCTTGAGGTAGTCGTGGAAATCGATACTAAGATACTCTAAGCATCTATCTGATCAGAAAATCTTTGCCTTCATGCCCAATTGATTCTCGACTTCATATTTAAACTCTTTGAACTTTTCAAAGGTTTCCGATTTATGTTTGATTAAGTAAATATAGCCATATCTACTATAATCATCTGTAAATGTGACATAAATTCGATTTGCATCCCTAGTGGTGGATCTGAAGGGTCCATACGCATTTGTGTGTATGAGGTCCAACAAACCTTCACCTCTTTCACAAGATCCAGTAAAAGATGATTTTTCATTTTACCCAAAAGACAAGATTCGCTTGCATCATCCGACCTTAGGTCAAATGATTCCAACACTCCATCATTTTTGAGTTGGGCGATGCATTTCTTATTAATGTGTCCAAGACGACAATGCCACAAACATTCTTTTTCTATACCAATATACAAATCAATTTAAAATACACTATTTCCTAAATTGTCTACACACATCACAGTTTCATATACACCATCACAAGGTAAAGCTTCAAAATAAAAAACACCATTTTTTAAGCAGATATGGAACCATCCGAATGAATATCTAAACCCTTGTCTGAACAATTCATGAAAAGTAATAACATTTCATGTCATTTCTGATAAGTAGCAACAATTTATTAAATTTAAACAAACACCACTACTAAGCACTAAACTATAAATTCCAATCTTGGTGATAGGTGAAGATCGCCTATTTCCTATGGTCAGGTTCATTCTATCGTGTTCCACCTCCTCGCTTCTTCTTAGCCCCTGCAAATCAGAACAAATATGAAATCCACATCATGTATCAAGGACCCAAGAACGAGAAGATGATGAGTTATTATATGAAATAGTGTATATAACTGTAGAAGTTGGCTTCACCTTGCCATCTTTGATATCTTGCAGATACTTCGGCCAACTTTGTTTCCAATGCCCCTTATTGTTGAAGTAAAAGGAGGTAGCCTTTTTGGGATCAGAAGAGGGTCTATGATCAGAACTAGACTTTCCTTTGGGGCCACTACTAGATGACCCTGCATGAGACTTTACCTTCCAGATTTGTTTGGTAGGAACTATCCTCTTTTTACCCTTTCCTTGTCCAATGGCTAGGACCGAAGCACTAGCAGGAGTGGAGGCAATACATTTTCCCTTCATTCCTGCTTCAGTTATCTACAGGAGATTGTGTAATTGAGTCAGAATGGTGTCACTATTTTTTAGATGATAGGTCAAAATGAACTGGTCATAACAACTAGGTAAGGAGTTTAGGACTATGTCAATAGCCAACTCCTCTTCAAAATGCACATTCAACCTAACAAGGCGATCCACGTAACGTTGCATCCTATTTTATGTGGCTACAAACAGATTCTCCCTCCTTCATCTTGCATGTCATGAGGGACTTGAACACTTCGTACTTTTGACGAAGAGCTCGTTTATGGTACTTTTCCACAAGTTCCTTGTTCATCTCGTAGGGACAGTAATCCTCATAAAACCTTTGCAGCTCAGGGATGATGGTGGTTACCATGATGCAAGCAACTTTTGTTGCATCATCGTAGTACTTCTTGTAGGAGGCTAATTCTTTATGAGTGGCCTTCTCATCGTCAATCTCATTGAGTTCCTTTTCGAGAACATATTCTTTGTTCTCAAATCGAAGGGCCATTTTTATATTTCACATTGAATCATTGTAATTGGAAACATCCAATATGACTTTGGAGCAAATGGAAAGCAAGGAGAAGTTATGGTGGTTGGAGGAGGAGGAGGAACCAGAAGCATCAGTTGGAGTAGACATCTATTAATGGAAGGTAGTTTTAGTTATATAAGAATAAAACTTAATATAATAACCCAAAATAAAATATTAAGCCTAGGATACAACTACATAATACACAACTTCGAAAAAGAATGCTGTAATCTAATTGTAAAATTTATAAAGGTAGTGTCACAACTGGAAATTTTGTGTCATGTAATCTATACATTCAAGCTAATGTGAATCAAAAACTTCAATCGAATACATCATACAAGTACTACAAATAGTCACCAATCAAGTGGGAACACTAGAAGCCCTCATTTAGGTACATTTTGGACTAGAACTTCCTTATTGGGCCTAATGGACCCATAAGCTTCCAATTTGACTATCAAGGGCTTAGAACCCTAATTGGATCCAAATTGGACCCAAATTTATTTAATTCAACATTTTAGGTCATGTTGGACCTAGAATGAAATGAACTAAAAGCCTTGATACATAAATAACCTAAACTAGTCAAATAAAAATATAAAAATCCTACCACATTCCTTTAGACTTAAAACATACTCAAGATTAACTCTAATAGTGGGCTTAGGGGAAAAGGCCCAATTTTTTTTCTTTGCCTCCCAAAAATCTCGGCCCAAGGCCCAAATTCAAGAAGATAAGGAAGAGTTGACTTGTTGTGCCACATCATTATTGTCCATAGGATTTCCATGCAAGATATCCCATTCTTCCATGCAAGTATCACTTCAAAGATCACCTCACTTCTTCCTCTCTCTCACTCTCGGCCACTAGCACACACACACACACCACAAAAATCTCTCAAACTCTCTCAAGAACACTCAAGAACTCTCCTTCCTCCCCTCTCCAAAAATCTCGAAAATTTGGAGCTTTCAAGAGGATCTTGCAAGTTAATCATCATCTAAGGTAAGATTATACTTGGATCTATGGTTTAGATTCTTTTGTTATCAAAATCCTTTCCTAATCTATGCAAAAATCGTGATCTTGCACCCTAGAACCATCTCAAACTCGAGATCTACCAAGGAAAGGTGCTAAGGCCAAAAATCATCAAGTTTTCCTCCATCTTTTCTTCCAAAAACCGAAACCACACCCAAGGTGAGCTTCATACCCCCTATTTTCTGTTTTTGTGAGTTTTATGGGGGGGGGGGGGGGAATACAAGTGGAAGTGTAGATCTATATGTGTTTTGTATGCCTTGTATGATTTCCATGCTTATATGTATGCATTTGTGTGTTATAATGTTGGATCTAGCCATAAAACCCCTCAAAACCGAGATATATCTTGTGTTAAATGATTTTAGCTTCAAATATATTTCTAAATACAAAGTGTTTCAAGAAAAATGGCTAAGTGGTTTAGTAACAATTTTCTTTGGGTTAAAAACACAAATTTTGGGCCTAAAATGTGAAAAATACAAAATTAAGGGTCCAAATGGGCATATCACGAATTCTGATGGATGAAGTGTGCCAAAACAGTTTCCATAAACCAATTTCTGGAAATATACTTATTTAGGGGATTAAAAACATAAATTTCAAGCTTAATGGGCTAAAAATGACATTTTCGGCCCAATGAGGCCCATTATGCGAATTTTTCTGTTTTGGAGGGCCAAAACTGTGATTTTCTGTAAAACAGTGGACCATAAGTGATCCAACTCCTTTTCAAAGGTTTAAAATGCTTTCTAAATTTAAAAAGGACCAAAGTTGCAAAAAATTTCCAATTTGGGCCAAAATTGTCAAAGTTGCGAAAAGAAGGGATTAAAACCGAGAAAACTGCATTTTCAGGGACTTAAACTGTTTTCTATGAAAAATATGCTGAAAAATATTAATTTCAATAATTTTTGGTGTTAAAATGTCAAAAAAATTAATTTAAGGACCAAACCGGGAAATATTCAATAAAAGGGTTGAAAATGTAAATTTTACAAATAATGAGGGGCTGAAACAGAAATATTTCAAGGCTAATTCAATATACACAATTTGATCAAATAATGGCACCACGACTATCGACGAAATACAATACATTACAATACCAAAAGTCGTTGTTAAACGAATTGGCTCGGTCTCGAGCCAATAGAAATCTACAACTACTAACACTACGACACTACGATTCATACAAGTAACGTTTGGTAATACATTATACATGCGAGTGTGCATAGACGTCTACGCACCATCTTTGGGCCCCAAAAGTGTAAAATCTTGTTCGTTGAGCCTAGCTAGCCCAATGACCTGATCTTAAGGCCCGAAGACATTTTTTTACGGAGTGTTGGGTTTTACCGATCCGACACAACGTAAATGGACTTTCAATGGCTTGTATGCTACTGGTCCCCAAGGGTCCTTTGGTATAGCTAGTAAAGTCTACATTTTATGCGAGGCGGGTCGGGGACCCCTCGTACATTTTTATCCCCAACCGGTTAATGGAGTCACCGGGGTCTTCGTGACCTCTTTCTCTTCGGATGTGGGACTACACCTAGTCAGGGCGATTGGATAACGTAATTAGTACGGACGACGCCTTCGGGATCGTTAGTATAGCTATAAACTGGGCGTTTGTGTAATGTGGGTTTGTAGTAAATAATCATGCTCAAAAACAATCCAACGTCGCCTGGGACTGACACTATACGCTATGCAATGGTTTCAATGTAACTTCATGTAATTCAAGGAACTAGGAGAACATCGGGTTTTCCTAGGGTTTTCAATACATACAGATTTTAAACGCATATAACTTCAATGAACATTTTTTTTACAAGTATAGAAACAAACAAGCATACCTATGGATCTTCACAAACGTTTTCTAAAGCTTTTTCTTTTCAGAAAATATCGGATTTTCTGGTGGTTTTTAAACAGTACAAACATTGGATTTCAAACACTACTTATGAACTCACCAACATTTCATATGTTGACGTTTTTCAAAATACTTGTATTCTCAGGGAACCAGTGAACCAAAGGAAATCATATTCAGTGACGGCTTGCAGTTTATTTATATACGAACCGAACAATTTAATTTTTGGGAATGTAATGTTTAAACAATGTATGACATGTAAACGCTACTGGTTGTACTATATTAATGAATGGTGACGAATTTTGTTATGTTTCATATATATTCAATGTTATGGTATTCAATTGAGTCACAACAGCCCCCGGACGTTTCCGCCGTCTGGTTCGGGGGTGTGACAGGTTGGTATCAGAGCTTTGTTTATAGTGAACTAGCATGTCGAGCCACACATTGATATGCAACTATAAACCAAAAAGACGGACTAACATAACTCTGAACAAAACAAGTAAATAAAACACGCTTGCTTGCATTAGGGATAAGAACCTAACGCCGAATCAAACACAATAATGCTGGTATCTCGGATAATTCGGGACTGTTCTTAGTGATACCAAGGAGTGAATGTAGCCTGATCAACTACATTCTCTCCAAGGTAAAACTAACACACGTCTTGATGAGATCGGGATAGCCAGGGAACCTAAAACTATACCCTTTATCACCCAAAAAGAGAATGTTTGCTTAGTCTGTACAATAGTCATAGCATCCTAGGATAATGTTAGCATATTTACGTACTCGCGCAGACAGCATGGCTGGTTTTCATCACCCTGGAGAGACCCCTACTTCCCTAATCAGGGAAACAACGGGTGGCTAGAGGAGGAGGAGGAGCCTGAGGAGGAGCAGCAGGGTATCCAGTTTCATCAGGCCTAAGTAGCTCACGGGATGCTTGTGGATGAGCCAGGAGAGAATCCAGGTGAAGCACACGATGTCGGACCCGACGAATACATAGACACCGACTATGAATTTGGAGAAATCGACAGTGACGACGAGGAAGGTCAGGTCGGGGACCAGGACCCCATCCCGCCATGCGAGGACGAGGCACAACCAGATCACCCTGCTCCACCAGCGAACCCCCCAAGAGAGAACCGTTCCCTCGAAGCTGAGATCGCCGCACTGCGACAACAGCTGTATGCTATGGAGGCTCGGGCAGTGCAAGCAGAGCATGAGAGGGATGAGGTTATAGGAGACATGGAAGAGATGGCGCAGCTACTGGCACAACATTTCGGCATATGACCTCGGCACCACCTCCTGACGCAGCTCATCGCGGTTAGGGATAGACTCATCGTAGTAGATCATTAGGAACTATGTTATGTACTCCGGCTCTATGTTTAAGTGACTACACTACTCATGGAGCCGTTATGCTGTCGGATTAGTGTTACTTATGTATGCTCTTACGAGCAAATTTTCTTGTACTAAACACGGATAATATTAATAAACTTTTGTGTGTTTTGCTATGATATTCTCAGTTGTTATGTGTTGAGACGTTATGATTGTATGCTCGATGGTAGTAATGTTTAGGTTCATATCATACACCTAGTTAGTAGGGTTGCAACCTCACAGAAACCACGTACACTCAACATCTTTCCGTTTCATGACAGAAAGATGCCTCGCCCAGCTACTCGCGGAAATCCCGAACCAACCCCGCCTGAAGTTGACTCCACTGCTTTCCAGGCAGCCGTGTCTGCTGCGGTCACAGCAGCTATGGCACAACTTCACCAAGGGAACAACGGAGGAGGTAACGGGCAAGGATCCGGAAGTTCGAACAACGGGACGAACCAAGGACCCACTAAAACGTGCACCTACAAGGACTTTGCGAACGCTAAACCTCGAACTTTCAACGGCACTGGAGGAGTGATCGCCCTAAAGCGATGGATCGAGAAGGTAGAGTCGGTATTCGAGATATGCGAGTGCCCCGAGCAGATGAAGGTGAAGTTCGCGGCCTGCACTTTTGTGGACCAAGCACTCACTTGGTGGAATGGACACGTAGAAGCTATGACGCTCCCTGTCGCCAACTCTATTCCATGGGCAGAAATGAAAGAGATGTTAAAGGCTGAGTACTGCCCCCGAGGCGAAATACAGAAGATGGAACAGGAACTATGGAATCTCACGGTGCAGAATGGGAACATCGATGCTTACATATCGAGATTCAGCGAACTATCTCTGTTGTGCCCGGGTATGATTACATCAGAAGGAAAGAAGATTAAACGATTCATCTGGGGACTGACATCCCCCATTCAAGGGAATGTGATAGCTGCGAACCCTGAAACGTTTGACAGTGCAAAGAGATTGGCAAAGAGGCTATATGATCATAACCACAAAAAGGGCGAGAAGCCAGTGGAGACTGAGAAGAAAAAGGAGGGTGATGGTAAGAAAGGATGGAACAACAAGAGAAAGGGGCGTCAGGGCCCCGAGGCCTCTAAAAATCAGCAAACAGTGGCAGTTAACGCTGTCACTGCACCGGTTCCAGCCACACCACATGCTCCAGCCTCAGCTGCTTCAAATACTTCAAGACCCTATTCTGGTAATCTTCCCAAATGCACCAAGTGCGGTTTCCATCACCAAGGAGAATGTAGGGAGTTCCAATGCACCAGTTGCAACCGAAGGGGACACACTGCAAGGTTCTGCAGGACTTATCCTTCTCAGAACCAGAGTCAGGGAAACAACCAGAACAACAACAACCCCCGCAATAACAACAACACCAATGCCGGTAGCAACAATACAGGGCTTAGCCACACCTGTTTCGGGTGCGGAAGGACGGGACACTTCCGTCGGGATTGCCCTAACAACAACAACTCAGGAAACAGAGGAGCAGGAAGAATGCTGACTATGGGTCAGAGTGATGCAGTTCAGGACCCCGCAGTTGTGACCGGTACGTTTCTCCTAAACCACACTTATGCATGCATCTTATTTGATACCGGAGCGGAGCGAAGTTTCGTAAGCGAGAAGTTTAAACATTTATTAAAACAACAACCCCGGAAGCTAAATGAAACCTATACGGTGGAAATGGCCAATGGGAAAACCGAATCCACTAGGGAGATCTACATCGGATGTACCCTAACCCTCAACCAACACGTCTTACGAATAGATCTGATGCCAGTATCAATTAGGAGTTTCGACGTGATTATCGGCATGGATTGGTTAAGCCCCCACCATGCTGAGATTATGTGCCATGAGAAGGCCATTCGCCTTCGTCTCCCAAATCACGAAACCCTAGTAATTTACGGAGACAAACCCAGTACGAATCTTCGTCTCATCTCGTGCATCAAAGCACAAAAACACTTGCGAAAGAACAATTTGGCATTCTTGGCTCACATAGTGGACAAGACCAAAGAAGAAACTAACATCCAAGACATTCCAGTAGCATGTGAATTTCTGGACGTGTTTCCCGAAGATCTTCCAGGAGTACCCCCAGAGAGACAGGTTGAGTTCCGAATTGACCTCGTTCCAGGAGCAACTCCTCTTGCTAAATCACCATATCGATTGGCTCCTGCTGAAATGCAGGAATTGTCCAGCCAACTCAGTGAGCTTCTGGACAAGGGATTTATCCGACCTAGCTACTCGCCATGGGGAGCTCCGGTGCTCTTTGTCAAAAAGAAGGACGGATCTTTCAGAATGTGCATCGATTACAGAGAGTTAAATAAACTCACTGTTAAAAACCGCTACCCACTCCCACGAATCGATGATCTATTCGACCAGCTCCAAGGAGCTAGTTATTTTTCTAAAATAGATTTACGGTCCGGATACCATCAACTCAAAGTCCGAGAAGAAGATATTCCTAAAACCGCTTTCCGAACCCGCTACGGACATTATGAATTCGTCGTAATGCCCTTCGGTCTAACAAATGCACCCGCCGCATTTATGGACCTAATGAATCGAATCTGTCGACCGTTCTTGGACAACTTCGTCATTGTGTTTATCGACGACATCCTCGTCTATTCTCGAAACAAAGAGGAGCATGGCCAACATCTCCGACAAATCTTAGAGACTCTGCGAACGGAAAAGCTGTACGCCAAACTCTCCAAGTGCGAGTTCTGGCTCCGGAGTGTGAATTTCCTAGGCCACGTAGTAAGCCAAGACGGAATTCATGTGGATCCTTCTAAGGTCAAAGCTGTGGAAGGATGGGCAACTCCGACTACGCCCACCGAAATTCATCAGTTCTTAGGCCTAGCAGGTTACTATAGGAGATTCATCCAAAACTTCTCTAAGATCGCCAAGCCGCTTACCTTGCTCACGCAAAAGGGCGTGCCATTCAAGTGGACAGACCGACAAGAGATTGCGTTTCGAACCTTGAAGCAAGCTCTCTGTAGCGCTCCTGTGCTATCTCTACCCGAAGGAACGGAAGATTTTGTAGTCTACTGTGACGCGTCAAATCAAGGCTTAGGTTGCGTTCTCATGCAACGTGGAAGAGTGATAGCATATGCGTCCCGCCAACTAAAGACGCACGAAGTAAATTACACGACCCATGACCTAGAACTGGGAGCCGTGGTCTTCGCCCTAAAAATTTGGAGGCACTACCTGTACGGTACAAAGTGCACCATCTTCACGGACCAGAAGAGCCTCCAACACATCTTGAATCAGAAGGAGCTGAACATGAGACAACGAAGATGGGTGGAATTGCTGAACGACTACGAATGCGAGATCAAGTACCATCCAGGCAAGGCCAACGTGGTAGCTGATGCATTAAGTCGGAAGGAGTACTCTAATCGCCGTACGAAAACGCACTCGATAACCATTCAGACTCATCTGGCCACTCAAATTGCATCAGTTCAGGCAGAGGCTATGAAAGCGGAAAATAGAACTAGCGAGGCATTACGCGGGATGGAGAAGAACCTAGAAGTCAAGGAGAATGGGGTATACTACTTCATGAACCGTATTTGGGTCCCAAAAATCGGAGGATTTAGAGAGACCGTTATGAAGGAAGCCCACAAGACACGATACTCCATTCACCCTGGTTCGGACAAGATGTATATGGACATTAAACAACACTATTGGTGGCCTAACATGAAGGCAGAAATCGCGACCTATGTTAGTAAGTGCCTTACGTGCGCCAAAGTAAAAGTGGAGTACCAGAAACCTTCCGGATTGTTACAGCAACCGGCAATCCCTGAGTGGAAATGGGAGGGGATTTCTATGGACTTCGTGACCAAGCTGCCCAAGACGTCAGACGGATTGGACACCATATGGGTAATAATCGACCGACTGACGAAATCTACCCATTTCCTGCCAATCAAAGAATCCTACAAGATGGAGAGACTGACGCGTTTGTACCTACGAGAAATCGTAAGGCTACATGGAGTGCCAAAATCTATCATCTCAGATAGGGACAGTAGATTCACATCGCGCTTTTGGCAATCACTCCACAAGGCAATGGGAACTCATCTCGATATGAGCACCGCGTATCACCCACAAACGGACGGTCAAAGTGAACGAACCATTCAGACGCTTGAAGACATGCTTCGTGCTTGTGTAATAGACTTTGGAAAGTCTTGGGATACCCACCTGCCGTTGATCAAATTCTCATATAACAATAGTTATCATTCGAGCATCAAGGTGGCCCCTTTCGAAGCACTGTACGGGCGTAAATGTAGATCACCGTTATGTTGGGCTGAAGTAGGTGACACCCAGCTAGCAAGAACGCATACGTCGGACAGGGCACTAACAGGACCGGAGATTATTCGCGAAACCACAGAAAAGATCGTTCAGATCAGAGCTCGATTGCAAGCGTCGCGTGACAGACAAAAGAGCTACGCCGATAAACGGTGAAAACCCTTAGAATTCCAGGTCGGTGATCGAGTACTGTTGAAAGTCTCACCCTGGAAAGGGGTTATACGTTTCGGAAAACGGGGAAAGCTGAACCCGCGATACATTGGACCTTTCGAAATCGTCGCCCGAATAGGCCCAGTGGCATACAAACTACAACTACCCGCGGAGCTAAACGGTGTACACCCCGTGTTTCATGTCTCTAATCTGAAAAAGTGCCTATCAGATGAAACCCTTGTCATTCCTCTTGACGAAATCGAAATCAATGAGAATCTCCTGTTCGTCGAAGAACCAATCGAAATCATGGACATGGAGGTGAAGCGTACTAAGCAGAGTCGCATCCCGATCGTGAAGGTACAGTGGAACGCAAAGCGTGGGCTAGAATTCACGTGGGAACGCGAAGATCAAATGAAGCAGAAGTACCCTCACCTATTCTAGCATTCTCAAATCTAGCTTTCAAACAGAATTTCGGGACGAAATTCCCTCTAACGGGGGGATGATGTCACAACTGGAAATTTTGTGTCATGTAATCTATACATTCAAGCTAATGTGAATCAAAAACTTCAATCGAATACATCATACAAGTACTACAAATAGTCACCAATCAAGTGGGAACACTAGAAGCCCTCATTTAGGTACATTTTGGACTAGAACTTCCTTATTGGGCCTAATGGACCCATAAGCTTCCAATTTGACTATCAAGGGCTTAGAACCCTAATTGGATCCAAATTGGACCCAAATTTATTTAATTCAACATTTTAGGTCATGTTGGACCTAGAATGAAATGAACTAAAAGCCTTGATACATAAATAACCTAAACTAGTCAAATAAAAATATAAAAATCCTACCACATTCCTTTAGACTTAAAACATACTCAAGATTAACTCTAATAGTGGGCTTAGGGGCAAAGGCCCAATTTTTTTTCTTTCCCTCCCAAAAATCTCGGCCCAAGGCCCAAATTCAAGAGGATAAGGAAGAGTTGACTTGTTGTGCCACATCATTATTGTCCATAGGATTTCCATGCAAGATATCCCATTCTTCCATGCAAGTATCACTTCAAAGATCACCTCACTTCTTCCTCTCTCTCACTCTCGGCCACTAGCACACACACACACACCACAAAAATCTCTCAAACTCTCTCAAGAACACTCAAGAACTCTCCTTCCTCCCCTCTCCAAAAATCTCGAAAATTTGGAGCTTTCAAGAGGATCTTGCAAGTTAATCATCATCTAAGGTAAGATTATACTTGGATCTATGGTTTAGATTCTTTTGTTATCAAAATCCTTTCCTAATCTATGCAAAAATCGTGATCTTGCACCCTAGAACCATCTCAAACTCGAGATCTACCAAGGAAAGGTGCTAAGGCCAAAAATCATCAAGTTTTCCTCCATCTTTTCTTCCAAAAACCGAAACCACACCCAAGGTGAGCTTCATACCCCCTATTTTCTGTTTTTGTGAGTTTTATGGGGGGGGGGGAATACAAGTGGAAGTGTAGATCTATATGTGTTTTGTATGCCTTGTATGATTTCCATGCTTATATGTATGCATTTGTGTGTTATAATGTTGGATCTAGCCATAAAACCCCTCAAAACCGAGATATATCTTGTGTTAAATGATTTTAGCTTCAAATATATTTCTAAATACAAAGTGTTTCAAGAAAAATGGCTAAGTGGTTTAGTAACAATTTTCTTTGGGTTAAAAACACAAATTTTGGGCCTAAAATGTGAAAAATACAAAATTAAGGGTCCAAATGGGCATATCACGAATTCTGATGGATGAAGTGTGCCAAAACAGTTTCCATAAACCAATTTCTGGAAATATACTTATTTAGGGGATTAAAAACATAAATTTCAAGCTTAATGGGCTAAAAATGACATTTTCGGCCCAATGAGGCCCATTATGCGAATTTTTCTGTTTTGGAGGGCCAAAACTGTGATTTTCTGTAAAACAGTGGACCATAAGTGATCCTAGTCCTTTTCAAAGGTTTAAAATGCTTTCTAAATTTAAAAAGGACCAAAGTTGCAAAAAATTTCCAATTTGGGCCAAAATTGTCAAAGTTGCGAAAAGAAGGGATTAAAACCGAGAAAACTGCATTTTCAGGGACTTAAACTGTTTTCTATGAAAAATATGCTGAAAAATATTAATTTCAATAATTTTTGGTGTTAAAATGTCAAGAAAATTAATTTAAGGACCAAACCGGGAAATATTCAATAAAAGGGTTGAAAATGTAAATTTTACAAATAATGAGGGGCTGAAACAGAAATATTTCAAGGCTAATTCAATATACACAATTTGATCAAATAATGGCACCACGACTATCGACGAAATACAATACATTACAATACCAAAAGTCGTTGTTAAACGAATTGGCTCGGTCTCGAGCCAATAGAAATCTACAACTACTAACACTACGACACTACGATTCATACAAGTAACGTTTGGTAATACATTATACATGCGAGTGTGCACAGACGTCTACGCACCATCTTTGGGCCCCAAAAGTGTAAAATCTTGTTCGTTGAGCCTAGCTAGCCCAATGACCTGATCTTAAGGCCCGAAGACATTTTTTTACGGAGTGTTGGGTTTTACCGATCCGACACAACGTAAATGGACTTTCAATGGCTTGTATGCTACTGGTCCCCAAGGGTCCTTTGGTATAGCTAGTAAAGTCTACATTTTATGCGAGGCGGGTCGGGGACCCCTCGTACATTTTTATCCCCAACCGGTTAATGGAGTCACCGGGGTCTTCGTGACCTCTTTCTCTTCGGATGTGGGACTACACCTAGTCAGGGCGATTGGATAACGTGATTAGTACGGACGACGCCTTCGGGATCGTTAGTATAGCTATAAACTGGGTGTTTGTGTAATGCGGGTTTGTAGTAAATAATCATGCTCAAAAACAATCCAACGTCGCCTGGGACTGACACTATACACTATGCAATGGTTTCAATGTAACTTCATGTAATTCAAGGAACTAGGAGAACATCGGGTTTTCCTAGGGTTTTCAATACATATAGATTTGAAATGCATACAACTTCAATGAACATTTTTTTACAAGTATTGAAACAAACAAGCCTACCTATGGATCTTCACAAACGTTTTCTAAAGCTTTTTCTTTTCAGAAAATATCGGATTTTCTGGTGGTTTTTAAACAGTACAAACATTGGATTTCAAACACTACTTATGAACTCACCAACATTTCATATGTTGACGTTTTTCAAAATACTCGTATTCTCAGGGAACCAGTGAACCAAAGGAAATCATATTCAGTGACGGCTTGCAGTTTATTTATGTACGAACCGAACAATTTAATTTTTGGGAATGTAATGTTTAAACAATGTATGACATGTAAACGCTACTGGTTGTACTATATTAATGAATGGTGACGAATGTTGTTATGTTTCATATATATTCAATGTTATGGTATTCAATTGAGTCACGACAGCCCCCGGACGTTTCCACCGTCTGGTTCGGGGGTGTGACAGGTAGGTAAATGAAAATTTACCAATTCCACCAAAAGAAAACAAAATTTGAATGAAATTAAGTTAAGTGAAATTCCTAGATCTTTTGAGATTCATTGAAACTATTCAAATGCATGTTTAATATTATATTATGCTATTCGATTTGTGATTTGGATGCCGATGATCACAAACAAGATGTGAATAACCATGCAAATGCGCTTGGTAACCTCAATATTGTTTATCATATTAATTGATGTTCTAGTAAACTACACATGCTCCATTAACAATGATAATTTATGAGATATGAATTTCAACTCTTTATTAATCCCTATTAGTGTGTTGGTTAACCACACACGCTCCACTAACGACTTATTAAGTGTAATGTGCAATTTCATGGGTTAGCATAGAACTTCATTTTTTTCTAAAGTAACTAAGATTTGAATTTTTAATGGAAAAAATTTATAGTTAATTTTAATAGCATTATACTTTTAATGAGAATTATTTTTTCATATCAAATCCGTTCGGCTAGCGACCCTCCACTAATCAAGAAACGGTGGGTGAGAGTGGACACCCATTCAACTACAATTTTATAGGCAGTTTCCTTATACCCCCTTATAGACTAGTTTCGTGAATGAGGCGTACTAGTGATTTGACTGATTTGTTCTTATATAGATAGTAATAATTTGGATTTTAATTTTACATAAACTATAAGGTGTATCTTAAACTTCTCAAAATACTAGGTTTTATATTTTAAATTTTGAAATTAATACTCAATTAATTAAAATTAAAGTAAATTAATAATGATTTAATTATTAACAATTAAATATATTAAATTAATTAAGGATTATCTAATTAATCAAATAATTAAATCCTAATCCTTACCCTCTAATTTTCGAAAAATAGGGTAAAGGATTTCAATTTTATATCATCCCTTTTATCAAATTAAGCTAACAATTATCAAATATGGAAACATTATAAACCTACCATTTTCGAAATTACTTGGGGAGGAAGGCTAGGGTTTCCAAACCCTCACCCGTAAATTCGAAATCCAAGGGATGGAGGCTAGGGTTTCCAAAACCCATACCCTAGTCAAAATTTTGGCCTCATAGGGTTTAATTTCAATAAACCCTAATTTGATATATTCTCTATTATAGTTATTCAACATAAAACAAACCAAATGTTCTTATACCACTGATGGGAGTCAGGTAAACAAACAAAATTAAAACCCTTAAGTTTGCATGCAACCTAAATAGGATCTATGATTTCTCTATTGAACCTACAACTAAGAACATCAAAAAGAAACCTGAAAACCCTAGGAAATTTTCAAAATTAACATTAGATGATTTTAGGATTACATTCCTTTTAGTTGTTATAGAAAACAACTAGAATTCCTCTTGGAGATCTCTTGGAAGCAAACACCACAAGTGTTGTGCCTCTAATGGAGTCACACAAAACTAGCAACATAATGAACTAGGAGAATGGAGAGAATTTCGTCCATTTCTTGTGGAGAGAAGGCGTAGACAAAATCAAGGCTAGGGAACCCCATATATAGTTGAGGAAACTTGGTGCCAAAGCTAGGGTTTAAAGAGATACGCCCTAGATCCTTTTCTTGGTGACCAAGCAGCCCAAACCCCTTGTCCTAGGGGCCTTGGATGAAATCTACTAGGGTTTCCCTAGATATTTTCGTCCACCTCTTCCAATGGGTTCTAGAGCATTCCTTTCTCAACTATTAATAAATAACAAAACAATCATTGTACTTTTAATTAATCCAGTTAATCCCAAATTAATTCCAATTAATTTTGATTAATTTTTAATTAAATAATATGATTTCTAATTAATATATTATTTTCATAATACATTAATAAACCATATAATAATTTATTATTCACGTAATAAATTAATCTCTCTCTCTCTCTCTCTGCCTCTCTAATATCATCATGTCCAATTGCTAGGTTTGAGGGAAACCGAAAAAGACCGTCCTACTTTCAATTCCAGTATATACCAATTTTAGTTATAAACATAGACGCCTAATCCAATAGTAAGTCCACCATCTTCATCTGGAAATGATTTCAGTTGGTTGTGAGCTTAAACAAAGACCCGGTCATTTTTTTGTTGCGTTTTGAAGTTCGTCGAACACAGTGGGAGGAGGAGGATGACCTCCTCCACTGTGCGAACTTCAATATAAAGAAATTAAAATTCCCCCTCCCCTTTCAAAAACCCTTACAAATTTGGTCCAAAACATTGAAACCATGAATTAGAATTTACAGTTTTTACCCCAAATCAAAAACACCCTTTCAAAATATCTCCTAAATTATAACATAAACATTTAATAATTTATTTTTAGAGAATATTGATTTATTTTAGTTTAAATAAAGTTTAGTTTAAATAAATTTTAGTTTAGATAATTTATGGACTAAATAAATTGTTGGAAATTATTAAATAAATTTTAGATGAAATAAATTTTTTGAAATTATTAAATAAATTTTAGTTTAAATAAATTTATGACGAGTCCTATATATTAGATAAAATACTAAATAGACTTCCAAATGTTAATTTACATTGAAATGTTCTAAGAAACTAAACAAATCTTGGTGTTTCGAATTCTTGGAAACACATTTTGTTGTTTCGCATCCAAGACTTGAAATAACTCGATAATCACACGTTAAGGTGAGTGTTACAACCCCTCTTTTATACTTTTACATGTTTTGGGGGAGAATACATGTAAAATATATTATAAATTCATACATAATCCACATAAAATACTATTATTTTATGCAAAGACTATACCAGTTATGAAATAAAAGTTTGATATTATATATCATGGATACATAATTAGGTTCCAACAATAATATATACATATGTTATGTTGTTAGGATATTAAAACTATTAATATAATGTATACCTTGTCACTACAAAGCTTATACAAGAAACATACTTAATTATAAAAGCTAGTGTCTTAGACTATACATGCATACCAATTATGCCTAGCCTTTATAAACTCTATAAACATTCATTATGCCTAATAACTTATCCATTTATAAGTTTGGGATGAGAGCTTTTTCAACTACTTTAGTTAAGAGATTTTAGTGAGACTATATTCAGTTTTCCTAATCACTTAGTATACCCACATCATTATAACCGTTAATCTATGGAGCGAGATACATATGTATAGATTTATTCGGGGTTGACATCCCCACCTACGGTTTCTAGCTACAACCTCGACTGATCAATCGAAGCAGGTTATAAGTGTTTACAATCATTACTATGACGTATAACAAATTGACGTAGGGGTACATACAATCACATAGTGTGACAACTATCAATTTCTAGTCAATTCAAAGTCAAATAAAGTCAACAAGTCAAACCGGTCAACTCAGCTAACCCTTGTGTATTAGGGTTTACATTATGTTACTATTGTACAACTCGCTATTTTAATAAGAAGTTATCAGTTGCAATGTTCGTATGTTCAGAATTCTTAAACCCTAATCAGGGTAAGTGATGAAACTACTTGGTAAAACATTATTTCGTACCCCTCGGGGGCGTATAGCACTCATAACAAGGATTACCAGGTCTTTCAAACCTTGCATTTCAAGGCTAAACACTCACAAAAGTCACAAATAAAGTCTCCCTCAATCTCTCCCGCTCTATCTCTCTCTATCTCAAATCTCTCCAAAATCTCTCTCATAACCTCCCTCAACTTTTTATAATCATTAGAGGCATCCCGACCCTTAACTTAGTCAAAAACCGCGCAAAACGGGATGTTTATTGGTAAAACAACCTATAGGACCGAAACCCTAATGAAATCGAGCCTCTTAGAAGCGAAACCCTAACAAGCGAAACCCTAAGAGTTGAAGCCGAAGCTTCCTTATGACCGAACTACATAAAACCGAAGGCCTCTTCAAAACTGAAACCGCTCTGCCAAACCGAACCCTATGAAGAACTGAACCCACCTTCGCCTTCGCTTCCCACCTAGCACCTTCGCCTACAAGATTTCTTGGATCAGTCCAATTTCAGTTCCCAGCCCATAGACTGAACCTACCTTTAGTTCTAAGCATCAAGGACCGAACCCTTGCGTCAGACTTTGGAAGCTCACCTTATTTCCCCGGTTTTCGATCCTTTTCACGTTTAAGCTCATTTTTCGTGATTTTAACGCGGGATATTCACCCAAACTCGTATTTTGGCATATGAGATGCTATATATTCATATATTAATCACTTTCTGGGGGAAAATCTTAGTCTAAGAATAAAATCTATTGTGTAAGCTTTTGAAGTTGGAGTGTTGACTTTCCTATAAATCTATGACACAAGCTACCTCCCATACCACTTTATGACCACCCTTAGTCACTACTCATCCCTACCTAGTCAACTATTTGTCCTCTCACCCTCTTTCTCCAGCAAATGATCTTGATCAAAGGCTGGATATCCTTATCTCTCCTTCCACATTACTCACTCTTTCATCAAAAAGCAAACCCATTTCTCTCTCTCTCTCTCTCTCTCTCACTCTCTAAACTCGAAATTTAAGGCTGTACTTGAGCATTCTCCTTCACTTTTGGGTAAGTAATTTCATCTTTCACTTGATTATCTTACACATTTTCACTCAAATCTTGGATTCCTTACACAAATACCATCATATTTGTTCATAGAATCTTCGAATATTCAAGCATCTCCCAAGTGTTCTTGACTTGGAAACCTCATCTCTTCATCATGCATCCTAAGAGATCACTCAAGGTGAGTTTATACCCCCATATTTTCATGTTTTCTTCAAGTTTTAGGGGGGGGGGGGAGAATACAAGTTAAAATAACAAAAACTTAACTAAATTCAAACATCAGCTTTCCACAAGAAAGTTTAGTTCCATTGACGGACTGTTTTGGACACCTTAAACATTTTTGTTTTCAAAACTGTACTAGGTGCAAATATTTCAAGTTTATACCTTTAAAATGGCTGCATGCACATATTCACACGGCATATCTACAATTTATGGTGATTTTAACAAAACTATCTATCACTGTAGCTACGAATTCGGACCAGTATGTGAATATGAATGTTTTCACAATAGTTAGAGACTTCTAAAAATCATAACACAAATTTATGAACAAACTAGACACATTTTCTAAACTCTCAGAGTTTATGGATTTAGTTTTCGGCTTCATATGAATTTTCTATGATTTTTCTAAAACAATGCAGAAAAGTTGAAAACTAGTCTACAAATTACAACTTCAAAAAGACATTGTAACATGTTGAGCAAAGTGTTTATCTTAGATAACTTCATATTTTATATGTTTTTTTTCTGTTGAGTTATGTTTAGATAACAGAAAATTATTCATTGTAATGTAAAGGTCCTTTGTCATTTCAAACATACAAGATAAAACGTAATAAGAGTATTTGTGTTTTGCTAAATTACTACTTACACCGAAAGGGGTTTTACTCTCAATACAAATGGGTTTTTCATTTACTACACAATAAACTATAATGGGTATAGTTTGGGGATTTCACATTTCAAACATACAAAACAAAAGGGGATTTAAATCCCACCACATAAAAGGCTTTTACATGCATACTACATGTAAACTTGTTATCATAAATTGTGAGACACGTCTTCATTGTACTCTTAGAGTACGGGTTAAAATTTCCTAAAATAGTTATAACCAGAGTCTCTTGTAGGGAGAGCGTGATAACTATGTACAGATCTATATTGGGGTTGACAACCCACACCCATGCTGCTAAGATAGTCCGATCGGCCGATCGGGGGTGACAAGTGTCATTTCATTTCCGACGCCTGAAGAACGTCGTGGTAGACATCTCTGTTATAGTATGGTTATAGTGAGTCACATAAGGAGATAACGACACTTATAGTTTATTGGAATTCTACTTTAAAAAGGCGTTTTATCTATTTAAAACTGCATACATCGTTATAAGTACGAAAGATACATACACTCGGTCTTAGGATTTAAGACTACATAAGTTTTATTGAGGAAAATAAGGGATTTTCTTGGGTATACATTACATTTACAAACAAAGGATTTCAAACTCTTCATCCAAAAGCTTATGAACTCACCAACTTAATTTTTGACAGTTTTTCAAAATTACTTGTGTTCTCAGGGAATCAGTGAAACAGGAACTCAACAGCTTTTGAGGATGGGACGTTGAATCATCAAACTTTTCATTTTTGTCATCATTTTGTAATTGAATTTGAAACAAATAAACTCATTCTATGGTGTAACTTTTTCAATTATATTTATGATGGTTGTGTTTACTTTGAGCACTATTATACTCTTGTTGTGATACTATACATGAAGTCCTCCACCCCCGGATGTTTCCGCCATCCTTGGTTTGGGGCTGTGACACATAGCTTGGTTATAGGACTATCTATAAACATTAACTAAACTCTCTCTCTCTCTCTCTCTCTCTCACTGCAAACCACGGATTTGGTTAAACTCAAAGCTTTTTAGGTATGGATTTACAGATGATACATTTCGAATGATACTTATAAAGAAAATACTTTTTAAAAGTATTATACTATTATTAGCTGAAAACCTGTGACACTCAACAACCTTATATTGACTTTCAAACTACACGTATTCTCAGGAAATCAGTGATTTTAAGCATTTTAGACATTGGGATAATCATGGACTGCAAGCAATTTAAATTCTGGTTTTTGTTATGTTAAGCCTATTTGTTATGGTATTTCATGTAGTACTATTATCTCCAAGAAACCTCTATTCAAACATAAAGATGGAATACAAATTCTGTTTTGTTTATTGTTGTGCGTATGCTATAGTTCAGTTTATCTGTGATCCATGAACTTAGTCGCACTGCCCAACATGTTTTGCTGCCTCGGCTGGGGGTGTGATGGATTGGTATAAAAGTTAAAATTCCTATAGAGAACTTGTATCGTCAATAAAACTATAGAACCAAGCTCCTACTAAAAGTATTATCATTAATTACACTAATTCTTGGCTATGTACGGTACGGAGAATCCGGTTTAAAGGGCCGCATAGGGTTGTTGGATTTCAGACCAGCTTAATTGCCAAAATGGTCCTGCCCTCTAGTGTTTCTTGTCTGGCCCTTGTCTGTATATATTAGCCTTGGAGTACAAAACAAAAATTTAATAAATCCACAAACCTCACCAACACTAATATATAAGAGTTATATATATATATATATATATATATATATATATATATATATATATATATACTATGACCCGCGATGAGAACACTCAATATAATTTTAAACATCCCTTCAACTCAAACTACCAACTCAACCCTTTAGGTCAGGCACCTCAATTAAGGTTAGTAGCATGCATAACCATACCACAAATAAACTGGGCATGCATGCCTATGTTATTTATGGTCGGGCCAATGCACAAGCAACCTTCAACAAAGAGTTTGATAGGCTACAACGGTTGAGAGTTTAAGAAGTTGAAGAATGTTCTCAAGATTTGTTGCACATACCTAGTACCCTAGAGCCTTTATGACAAGCTTAAAATACTTATGCAGTTTTAATATATTTAAAAAGTTACTAACACACTTAAAATCCTTTTATATATATGGCAGACATACCCAATGACCAACCAGCATGGATGCAGATTGTAGACCCGGACGAGTTACATGTGGTTCAGATACATCTAGCTGGGAATCCATATTTCTTATAGGACTCTCTGATTGCCCATGTAGATTTCTCAGAGGAGGAGGATCCATATGAGGACGAGGAGGAAGATGACCCCAAAGAGGACAAGGAGCCTGATGATGATGGCATATTATAGGATTTCAAGGAGGCCGAGGATGATGGCCACATCATGGATGACCTTGCCTATGAGGAGCCTGCCCCACCTACCCCACCATTCTCACCACCTAGACCACACTACCATCCATATATCCTTCATGGCAAGGGTCCTCGTATGATGAGGAAAATGGGGACGAGTGCTCTTCCCCTTTACCATTTGGATCATGTTGCACATGTTTCCCGAACCACTTGTGGTCACCTGGGGAAACAGACCATGCCCCATGAGCCATCTTGGGTCCTACACCTCCTCCGCAAGAAGAGTATTATTGGCCTTCTGCCACAATTTGAGATTGGTGAGTCTTTATATGCACCACTCAGGGACGACCCTGAGAATGATCCCATACCACACCTTATGTATCAGGCCGATCAACTAGCAAATAGAGTCGGATCTATATAGAATTTCGTCATAGATTCAGGCTCTAGCTCACTAGGGCACTGAGTTGAGAGAATCGAAGAAAAGAATAAGGAGGACACTAAGGCCATCTAGACCTTGTATCATCATGTAGGTGCTCACCGCACCGAGGCGACTGCCATGAGTGCTCACTATGGACCACAAGACTACATTGTACAAATTCTTGAGACCCGACTTGTTGCAACTAAGCACTAGGTAGTTGTTTCTATAGATAAGAGACGTTATATCTTGGACTAGTTTGAGGAGTTTGTCCTCTATTTAATGTCACATTTTAGGAGATAGATGCTTCATCTAGGGCGGCTTGTACCCTAGGGTAGGGTTAGAACTTTTGAGAAATACATTTTGTTTTCAAGTGTTTATCACTATCTGGTTTATATTAGATCTTTTGTAAAGCTTTTCTATTTCTAACTTACATGGTTGATACTTTTGTAACAAAAAACGAGCAGTTCTAATAAAAATATTTCAGTATTTTGTTAAATGTTTGCACTTAATATGTAATGCTTGAAAAACACTATATTAGGTGAAAAATAACGTAACATCTCCATCTAAATCATCTTAGGACAATGCCTCCACGAAAAAGTCCACGAGTCCGTCCACCACCAACTCCTCGAGGCAACATAAGGAGTGCTCTAGAAATAAGTTAAGAATCGGTAGAAACTCTAAACCCTGGAGGAGCTCCATACATAATTGTTGAAACCCACCATTTCAAATCGACCCTAATCTAATGTCGACCTTGCTTGCACAAGGAGTTGCTACAGCTCTAGCCACCTATGAGGCCGCTAGAAATAACAACACTGGGAAGAATATAAATGGTGGCGACACTCTAGTTAATAATCAAAACGACTCTAGAACTTGTTCATACAAAGAGTTCATGGATTGTTAACCCTGATATTTTTACGGCATGAAAGGAGCTATTGGTCTATCCCGCAAGATAGAAAAGATGGAGGTAGTTTTTTACATCAGTTCTTGCCCCGATGACTGTCGGGTCAAGTATGCTACCTACACACTCATGGAGTCTACCTTAACTTGGTGGAATAACGTCCATGGGAATCACTGAAGCCTATGCCATAGGCTGGGAACCAATGAAACAGATGATGGTCAACGAGTACTGCCCACGGCAGGAAGTCCAGGCTCTGGAATAGGAACTTTGGAATTTGACCATGCATGTATCTAAGGCGGCTTCCTACACCTCCCGATTCAATGAACTTTCTAACCTTTGCCTGAGAATGGTGACCCCAGAAGACAAAAAGAAGGAGAGATACATTTGGGGACTAGCATCACCAACCCAAGGTCTGGTTACTGCATCGAGACCCTCCACTTTCGACAGTGCCAAACAACTGGCCTAATAGTTGACTGAATAATGTATCCTTCGAGTTACCATGGCCCCATGTAACAACTCGATATTTTGCAAGTCAATGTAGCGATCTAAAGTCAGGTATTGTAACCAATTTTTTAAATGATAAGAATACCGTAAAAAATGAAATGTTCAAAAATCTCAATTAGCATATATAAAGTGATAGATATCCTAACAAGGTTTTCAGAAATATAAAGAACACTAAAATCCGAGTTATAACAAAGAAGTTATGACCCATCGAAGATCCGCAACAAAACCGGTAAAAAATTGTTAAACAGAAAACACGAATTTTCAATGAAATGCTTTTTAGCCTTAGGTATCTAAATGAAATTCGTAGATATCATTAAACCGAAACGTATATAAAAAAATGTCCAAATCTAACTTCGTATGAGGAAGTTATGAATTTTCTAAGTTTTTGATATAACAATAGACAGCTAAAAACTCAAAATAGAGATCGAGCGACTTTTAGCCGATACAACCTAAACGAGAATCAAAGATCTCGACAATAGTAGTTCAACGGTAAAAAGATAGACGAAAACGGACATCGGATAAAGAAGTTATGAATTTCTAACAGAGTTTTTCTGTCCCGGCCTACTTAAAATAGTATACTAAAAGTTAAAGTCAAAATTAGATGGTGGAGTCTAAATGAAAGTTGTAGAGCATAAAATAACACGACGTGAGCCACTCCATGCTCACGAAAACGATAGTAGTTCAACGGTAAAAAGATAGACGAAAACGGACAACGTGAGCCACTCCATGCTCACGACGTGAGCCAGGGATAGGATCGACCTTACGACATGAGCCACTCCATGCTCACGATGTGACATCCAAAATCACTCCCTATAAATAGAAACCGTAAGTCTCGGGTTTAGGCTACTCAACTCTACTCCCCTTTCTTCTTTTACACTATGTTAAGCATCCCGAGACTACCCCGATGCCCCAATTACATGTTGAAGCCCTGACGGAAGCCCGAAGTCCCGAAGTTCCTGAGATTTCCGAGAAATCGACGTCTTTCCGGTCGAAGTGCTGCCCGAGCAAAGTATCGTTTTCTTCAAATAGTCACTTCTACCATGTGAGTTCATACCACTTAACTTAACTTTTAAATGATTTTAAGGGGGCGGGGGGAATACAAGTTGATCTGTTATTGTTATTATAATTAATCACATGTGATTTATAATTAACAAAACAAGTGGATCTCTTATATTTCAATCTGTGTTATCAAACAAACTATTTCACATCAATTTATAAACTAACATCAAGTCATCTATAACCATTCAAACAGTTAAAGATCTTGTACATGCTGAACTCTTTTAATATTGTATATTGTCAAAATCATGTCTATATGGATATAGTGATATAAATGAGGTTGAAAGGGCTTAGGACTGATGACTCACTTTATTTCCTGTTCCTTGTTTGGACTTAGGGTATCGGTTGTTTGTCCGAGGGTCGTTTGAATCTTAGTTATATATTAAGTATATGTGTATAGATATAAAAGTTCTTACATCAGTTCAACACCTTTGGTTAGCAAAAGTGTACAAACATACTCAGTCATTCAAACAACATTGATAGTAAACTATAATAGGTATAGTTTAGAGGACTACTAGTCACTATTTCTAGTACAATGAAACATACAAGAGTCATTTCATACATGAGTCAGTTCAAACATACTATAATAAGAAACAGGGAGGAACATTCTAAACAAAGAGAACATACAATACACTAGAACAGATAGATCATACTATACAAATAGAAGAATATTATAACACTAATATGAGCCACTACATCATGTCATGGCAATATACTGTTGTGTCACATTTTGTAACCAGAGTCTCCTAGAGGGAGGGCGTGAATTTGTGTATAGATCTATACGAGATTGACCATCCTACGCCTTGCTACTAGCTACAGTGGGACCTATAGGTCTACGGGTGATGAATGTCATACCATTTTCAATGTCTTCAAACATTGTGTTTTACTAGTCAATCAAGTATGGGTATAATCATATCACAATTTACTTTAATTAAATAAACCAGTTTAAGGTAGTTAGTACATTGGTAGTTAATTATATACAATACTACAGAACATTGTTATTTTCCTTTTGCATTCAGATTGTCATCTTCTCACATAAACGGTAATGTAAACTATATTTTGCTAATGATAGTCACACATGGGAAAGATAAACACTTTTACAAACAAACAACATACTTAACATTCGGGCCTTGGTAGAAGGCTACTTTTTAGTAAAAAATATAGGATTTTCTAGGAGATACAAACATTTACTACAAATACTCACAAACATTTGCATGAAAAATTTTCAAACGCTTTCATAGAAACAATGACACTAAAATACTTATGAGCTCACCAGCTTTAATGCTGATCTACTCTTTCAAAATAACTTGTATTATCAGGTCACCAGTAGACAGGTACATATGAACCAGGCTTTTGAGAAGACAGAGGGTGTTCAAGACTCGTATTTATTTTGATTATTCATTTATGGTGTCTTATAAATATATAGAGAACACACTTGTATTAAATTATCTTATTAATTCAATGGATGATGTTGTTGCTTGTTTACTATTATGCATTGATATGATACTGTACATGACGTCCTCCGCCCCAGAACATTTTGACCGTTCCGGTTTTGGGGTGTGACAGATTGGTATCAGAGCTTTGTTTATAGTGATTTGAGTGTATCAACCCATAAAAGATATGCAACTATAAAGACATCGGGATTAAAATACTCTGACCAAGAGTTTATACTTTTAAATAATAAAATATTTAACTAAAGTTACATACAAGCATTCATACTGGGATCAGTGTCATACTAGAACAAAACAAAAGTATTGCGGTTGTTGGATAGCACAAGCAAGCTTGGGGACATATAATCAGATATGGGAGGGATATAGCCTGATCAACTATATTTTCCTGAGAAGTGATTAGCATGTGCCTAGGAATGGTTGTGGTGTTGCGCAAGTCTAAAAACTTACCAACACTACTATAATGAAAAATTTAGAACAAAACATAAACATAAAATACTATAGGAGTATTTTGTGTTACTATAATTACTTCTTTGAGAACTAAATGTCTGTACTAGTAGGTCAATAGTTGCTGAGTGGATACACTAAGGTTATTTGTGACTAAGGTGTCATAGACTTAGAATCCTGTTTTGATTACGTATAACTGGTACGTACTACACAAGTATTTAATTAACTGGTAAATATCATCTTATAATTATCTTAAATAGTACGTCTATTAATTATTTCTTCTACCCCTATTCTCGCATAGATAACATGGCTGGACTCAATCTCCTCGACGACCCGTACTTTCCCAACCAAGAAAATGATGGATGGATCGATGCAAAGCCTAAAGAGAATCATGCAATTCCATTGGATAATAATTTCACAGTAAACTTCGCGGAGAATTCTGACTCCAAGCCAGAGGTCTATGATCCACCCAAGTAGCTCAAAATCGAAACCCTCGTCCGGGTTTTCAAGGCCCGACACCTCTGTAGGCAGTGAACTTAGGCAGGTGGAGCCACGAGCAGAGACAAGCACCTCCCTACGATGGAGACCGAAGCTTCTACAACCTAAATGAGGGAGGCTCAGTGGACAAAGTCCTTCCTATTGTGGTTCATCGAGATGCTCGCAGTGCTGAGCAGAGAAGAGCGAACTTCGACCAAGTCATGGAAATCCGGGCTAACTCTGGAGCCAACACAGTATGTATTCGTCATCTAACCGATGACCAGGACTTTGAAAGGGATCATACTGACGCCCTATATGTAGAGTTGAATGCCTGTCAATCTGAATTTAGGAATCTTCGTCATAACCAATTTGTACTACAGAGACGAGTTTGGGAAACAGAACAACAGTTGGCTGAAGCCAGGGATGAATCAAGTACCAACCAAAACAACTCCCCTCGCTAGTAGAGCCTATTCTACTCTCTCTTTTGGGTATATTAGGTCTATGTATAAACTTTAGTATTGATTTCATGCTTATGTTAGGACCTTGAACTGTGAGTCGGTTGGGTCTATCTACTGTCAAAATTTTTCTTGTTTTGGTTTGATGTAAGACCTATTCCTAGGTCATTATACCCGAACTTATTACATCACTAATGCCAATATTATTGACATACATCTACTCTCATGGGAAATCTTTATCCAAGTGCTTTCATACTTCTATTGTTAGAGCTTCATCACAATCCTACTCTCATCTGTTTTGTCAGGCTATGGCAACTTAATCCACGGACTACTCTCATTGTACTCTCAATTGAATTATTATCAATATCTTCATCTTTGTAAACTTTCAGTTGAAAGATGCCTCCACGTCGATCAACGAGACGCTATCATCCGATAACTCCAACTCAACCACCACCACCTCCTCCACAATACAATCCGACAGCTATCCAAGTTGCAATGGTTTGAGAAAACAGAATCAATATTTGAGATTTGTTCCTGTCCGGAAGGAAGCTAAAGTTAAATTTGCTTCCTACACCTTCTCGGACAGAGCCCCGAGCTAGTAGAATACCCATGTCAAGTCACTAACTCTAATCGTGGAAAATGTTATGGGCTGGGATGCTCTGAAGGAGCTAATGATCGACGAATACTGCCCGAGGGGCAAGGTTCAGAAGCTTGAATAGGAACTCTGGAGCCTAACCATGAAGTGCTCCGACACACTGGGCTACACTGCCACATTCAGCGATCTGGTGGCACTATGTCCGGGAATAGTCCCTACCGAGGGAAAGAAAGTCGAGAGGTATATCTGGGGGCTGGTACCTCCAGCTCAGGTGAATGTCTTAGCTTCAAACCCCACTACCTTCGACAGTGCCAAGAGACTGGCACAACGGCTCAGCGATCATGGAGTCCGCACCCCAACTACAATAACAATCTTAGCCATTCCAGAACCATCCAAAGCCGCTGACAACAGGCATAAATTATGGGATAGCAAGAAGAAGAACGCGGCGCAAAACTCTGCCAAAAAGCAACACGTCGTAGCCGTTCATGCTGTGATAACACCTACTACTGCTGCACCGATGAAGCAGTATGTTAGGAGCTTGCCCAAGTGTAGCAAGTGCAACTTCCACCACAACGGACCCTGCCGGGAAATCCAGTGCGCTAATTGCAACAGGAAAAGGCACACTGCCCGTTTCTACAAGGCTCTGGCAAGGCCAGTCACCCAAGTACCCGACGTTGGTGTGGGTCAGGCTTGCTACGGATGTGGCGTCGTGGGTCACTACAAGAGGAACTGCCCGAAGGCAGGGAAGGCTAGCGGAGTGGGAAGGGTTTTGGCTATAGGCCACGAGGAAGCGGTTGCCGACCCCACAGTGGTCACTAGTACGTTTCTCCTCGATAACTTATATGCATGCATACTGTTTGATAGTGGAGCGTAGAGGAGTTTCGTGAACCAGAAATTTGCTCACTTACTTAAACAAAAACCACGTGCACTTAAATAACCGTTCACTGTAGAAATGGATAACGGAAATACTGAGAGCACTAGCAGTATATACATAGGATGTACTCTAACTCTAGATGGCCATTCATTTCCAATCAACCTCATGCCGGTCTCAATTAAAAGTTTCGACGTCATTGTCGGCATGGATTGGTGGAGTCTTCATCGTGCCAACATCATGTGTTATGAAAAGGCCGTTTTCCTTAATCAGCCAGCTAGCGAAACTTTAGTTATCTATGGTGACAAACCCGACATGAACCTTCGTATCATCTCGAGTATACAAGCCCAGAAGTATTTATGAAAGGAATGCCCCACATTCCTTGCTCATGTTGTTGATACGATCCAAGAGACTAAAGACATAAAGAATATCCCATAATTATGCTACTTTCCCGACATCTTTCTAGAGGAACTCCTAAGATTACCACCACAACGTCAAGTTGAGTTCTGAATCGACTTAGTACTAGGGGCTACACCCGTAGCCAAATCGCCCTATCGTCTGGAACCAGTTGAGATGCAGGAGCTATCCGGTCAACTTAACGAACTGCTCAACAAAGGGCTTTATTAGACCGAGCTTCTCACCATGGGGAGCCCCGATATCATTCGTAAAGAAGAAGGACGGATCGTTCCTTATGTGCATCGACTACAGAGAAAAAAACAAGCCAACCGCGAAGAATCGTTACCCTTTACCTCGCATAGATGACATGTTCGACAAACTACAAGGGGAAAATTACTTTTGAAAGATTGATCTGAGATTCGGGTATCACCAGTTACGAGTGCTAGAGGAGGATGTTCCCAAGACAGCCTTCCGAACTTGTTATGGACACTACGAGTTTGTAGTGATGCCATTCGGATTGACTAATGCACCCGCAATATTCATGGACTTAATGAATAGGGTATGCCGTCCCTACTTGGATTAGTTCGTCCTTGTGTTCATTGATGACAGACTTATCTACTCTCGTAGTAAGGAATAGCATAGTAAGCATCTACGTCAGATCTTGGAAACATTACAATCTGAGAAGCTCTACGCGAAGTTCTCAAAGTGCAAGTTTTGGATTTGAAGAGTCAAATTCTTGGGTCACGTTGTTAGTGAAGAGGGAATTCATGTGGACACTTCCAAAATAATGGACATTGAGAACTGGTCAGCACCAAAGACACCTACAAAAATTCGTCAATTTCTAGGCCTCGCTGGCTACTATCGCAGGTTCATTCAAAACTTCTCTAGGATCGCGAAACCGCTTACAAAATTGACCCTGAAGGGCGTGGATTTTAACTGGGAAGAGAAACAAGAGAAGGCATTCCAAACGATGAAGCGAGCTTTATGCAGCGCACCGATACTATCCCTCCTAGAAGGAATAGAAGATTTCGTGGTTTATTGCGATGCATCCAACCAAGGGCTCGGCTGTGTTCCTATGCAACGAGGTAAGGTCATCACCTATGCCTCAAGACAGCTAGAGATACATGAAGTCAACTACACCACACATGATCTCGGGTTAAGAACAGTCGTATTTGCTCTGAAGATCTGGATACACTACCTGTATGGTAGAAAAAGCACTATCTTTATAGACCACAAGAGCCTTCAACATATATTCAGCCAGAAGGAGCTCCATATGAGACAATGACGATGGTTCAAGCTACTCAATGACTACAAGTGCGAAATTCGTTATCATCCCGGTAAAGCCAACGTGGTAGCTGACGCCCTAAGTCGGAAATAATACTCTGGTCGTAGAGTCAAGTCATTTACTATGACTATCCATTCACAATTGTCCACACAAATTAAGGAGGCCCAACAAGAAGCCTTGAAACCTGAAAATGAAGCGGGTGAATCCCTGAGAGGGATGGATAAGAACTTGGAAGTCAAGGGTGGCGGAGCCTTATATATCATGGATCAGATATGGACACCGCGTCAAGGTGGTTTCGGAGACTTGGTCATGACCGAAGCGCACAACACCCGATATTCCGTCCGCCCAGGTTCAGATAAGATGTATATGGATCTTAAAAAGCTATACTGGTGGCCTAACATGAAAGCAGAGATTGCTACCTTCGTGAGCAGGTGCCTTACTTGCACCAAAGTTAAGGTCGAATACCAGAAACCATCAGGTTTCCCAAGTCGAGTGGTCTCGATACCATTTGGATGATTGTAGACAGGTTAACCAAGTCTGTACACTTCCTGCCTATCAAAGAGAGTGACTAGATGGAGAAACTAACTAGAACCTGCATTAGGAAGATCGTACGTCTACATGGTGATCCCATATCCATTATCTATGATAGAGATATTAGATTCACTTCAAGGTTCTGGCAGTCGCAACAAAGTTCCCTAGGAACTAGGCTGGACATGAGTACAACCTACCATCCGCAAACCGATGGACAAAGTGAGAGGACTATTCAAACTATAGAAGATATGATGCGATACTGTGTGGTTGACTTTGGAAAGGCATGTGATACTCATTTATCCCTTGTCGAGTTTTCCTACAACAATAGTTATCACACGAGCATAAAGGCTGCTCCATTTGAAGCCCTCTATGGCCGTAAGTGCAGATCCCCTCTGTGCTTGGCTTAGGTGGGTGACACACAGTTAGCTAAAGGACGAGTTCCTGACTGCACTCTCACATGTACGGAGATCATACGGGAAATGATAGAGAATATCATTCAGATTTGTGAACGATTGAAAGCCTCTAGAGACCGACAGAAAAGCTACACAGGCAAGAGAAGGAAACCTTTTGAATTCCAGGTTGGTGACCAAGTTCTTTTGAAGGTCTCACCCTGGAAGGGCTTAATACGCTTTAGAAAGCATGGAAAGCTAAATCCAAGATATGTAGGGCCTTTCGAGATTATCACTAGAATCGGCCCTATAGCTTACAAACTCTAACTACCTCACGAACTTAGTAACATACACCCTACTTTTCACGTATCAAACTTGAAAAAGTGTCTGTCTGACTAGAGTCTTGTAATCCCACTCGACGAGATCGAGATCAACGAGAGCCTCAACTTCATGGAAGAACCAGTAGAGATCATGGATCGAGAGTTCAAGCAAACAAAGCAGAGCCGTATCCCGATGGTGAAGGTTCGCTGGAATGCCAAGCGGGGACCTGAATTCACTTGGGAGCACGAGAATAAAATGAAACTGAAATATCCTCATCTTTTTACTTAGTTATTTTTACTTGCTTAAACTCTAATTTCGATACGCAATTCCCTCTATCGAGGGGATGATGTAACAACCTGATATTTTTCAATCCAATGTAACGATCTAAAGTCGAATATTGTAACCTATTTTTGAAATAATAAGAATAGCGTAAAAAATGAGATGTTCGAAAATATCAATTACGATATATAAAGTGATAGATATCGTAACAAGGTTTTTAGAAATATAAAGAACACAAAAATACGAGTTATAATGAAGAAGTTATGACCCATCAAAGATCCGTAACAAAATCGGTAAAACATTGTTAAGCAGAAAACGCGAAATTTCAATGAAATGCTTTTTAGCCTTAGGTATCTAATTGAAAGTCGTAGATATCATTAATGTAATGCCCCTTTATTTTTTTTAATAAGTAAATAAATTATTGAGGGAATAGTAGCCAAAAATCCATAATGATTGAGTAAGGCACTGGCCTCAAGGAGTTAAAAGTCATAATTTTAGAAGTCGGGGGCTAAAAGTGTAAGTTTCGGATCGGATTTGTAAATATTTATGAAGGTAGGGACTACTTGGAAAATTATGGGGACTTATTTTGAAGAGATTTTGGAGCTTAGGGGCTGAATGGTAACGATGGACTAATTATGAAAGGAATTATGGGAGTAGGGGTGCGAAGAGTAAAATATGGACTTGGATTGTAAAGATTAGAGATGGGAGGGGCTGGAAGTGTCAATCCTCATGAACTTTGTATGAAACACGGCTATTAAAGCTGTTAACTTCTCCATGTCAAACCATAAACCTAGTTGCTTTGTCTCAGCCTCCACCTAATCTTCTTCACCCCCCCTCCCAGCCGCACCTCCTCGCCACCATTGAAGGATCATCAGAGCAGCCGCCACATTCCGTCGCTGGCGAAGACGAGGAGGCACGATGAGATCGAGGAAAAGTGGTTCATGGGTGCTCTTTTGGTTTGTGGGTGGGTCGCACTCTCTCTCTTCTCGTCTCTCCTGTTGTTGCCACAGCCTACGCCACCGCCATCATGTTGCTGTCGTCTCCGGTTGTTGCTCGTCGCCGAGAAAAGATGGTTGCGGGCTCGTTTTTGTGATCGGTGTTGACTAGCGACCCATACCTATTCATGGCAGAGTTTTGTGGGTCGTTTCACGTATGGGAATGTGTTTCAGATCGTGTTTGCATGTGCTGTGTTGATGCGTGACTAGAAGCCAAAAGGAATCATCGCTACCACCGTGACGTGGCGGCTGTCATCATAAAATCACCACTGCCGCCGCCTTATGTCTCCATTGTCTTCCCTTTTTCCAATTAAAGGAGTGAAGATGTGCATGTTTCAATTTGTGTGTGTGTGGATGGCTGAAGTCCTCGGAAATGGCATCACCGCCACCATAGGGTGGTGGCCGTTGCCACTCGCCACCAATGGCCACCACAATGTGGTTATGTGTGTGTGTGTGTGTGTAGCATTAGTGTGTGTGTTTATTTTGGAATTTGTCATTGTAAGTTGTAACAAAAAATGGAATAATGGAAGGAAAGTGAAAACCGCCACCATAGGGTGGTGGCTGTCGCCTCTTGTCGCCACCGGCCGCTGTGTCGGGTGGTGGTGTGCTTTGAAGGTGTTTTGACTCGTTTGGATGTTTGGACAAAGGGACTAAGAAACCCTAATGGGCCCAATGAGGCTTAATGGGCTTAATAAATCCTCATGTGCCCAATGAATCTTAATGGACCTAAAATCCCAAACAAATGACTAACGGACCTAGTGAAACCTTAATGAGTCTAATGAACCTTAATTGATCAAAAGACATATTAATTGGGCCTATTGGGCTAAGATGGGGTTGGAATCCTAATTAGGGTTTAGAAAACCCTAATATTTCATTTATGGGCTTGGACTTATTGGGACCCACTTTTGGGCCATTGGAATGGAATTATGTGTTTAAGTGTGACAACCCGAAATTTATCCTGTCATTTTAACCTCTTCTTCCGTTAATAAAACTCGCTTTATTTAAATTGTCAGTTAACCTTTTGGATTAGGTTAATTAATTTGAGACTTTTATAATGACTTCGTAAGGGTTGAAACAAATTAGAAACACCCTCGATATTCCCTTGAAAAAGTATTAGTTACAACCAACTCAAATTACAACCATTTAATCGGGTGTGACCAAAAGCCCCGTTTAACGTCAGTATCGGGTAGATTTCCACCGAGCCACAAACTTAAACCCCTATATAAGGGAGATTTAACCTCATTTACACACTTTTCACTCTCTCTCTCTCTCTCTACAGGTTGCTTTCGATCCAAAACCCACCCATTTCGAGCCCCAAACTAGTAAGTGATCTACCCTAACTTGTCGTTTAGCTCATTTAACATGAAAATTCATGTTTAAGACATCCATTAGAAGCCAAATCATGTGTTTAAGGCCCAAGAACACTCTTGGACCGTAAACACCCATAAGTGGGGTTTTGAAGCCCCAAAACCCTTCTAAATCACTCCTAGGGCTTAGATATGACTTGTGGACTTACACACACACACGAGCTTAGAACACCAAAACCTTGCATTTTGAGGAGTAAAAATGAGTTTACGGCCCAAGAAAACTCTTGGACCGTAAACCCCTCTTCATGGGCCGTGAACACCTTTTAAGGTGTTAGAATTGCCCTCAAACACCTCCTATGGCTTGGGTAATGTCTAGAATCAACCACAAATGAAGTAGGGCCATTAAACATCAAGGAAACTATGTACTTAGGAGTTTACGGCCGTAAACCCCCAAGGATTGGCCCATGGGCCGTAAACTCCCTTAAAGAGCCCAAATGATGCCCTAACTTCCCTATATGGCTTAGAAAAATGCATAGAACTTTATACCTTCCCATTTAAGACCTTAATACACAAAAGGAAAGGGCATGTAAGAGTTTACGGCCGTAAACTCCTTGTTTACAGCCGTAAACTCCTAAAATGGGTCCATTTTATGATTAAACCACTTCCTATGCCCTAGAATTGAACCTAGCCTAATTCCACAAGTGTTGTAAGACCTTAAAGCATCCAAGAACACACCACCCATGATTTTATGGCTGTAAACTCATGGGGAAATGGTCTCAGGGCCGAAAACTCCATAAATTGTTTACTCTTGTATGTAAACATATGTCTGCATATGTTAATAGGTCACTAAGTGTGTTCAAGTCTCCACTTGACACCGAGCACCCAACCGACACCTCCATCCGATCTACTTACAACAGGTGAGTTCATACACCTGAATTAACCTTTTAACTGATTTTAACTACTTTTATAAGGGGGGGGGGGAATACAAGTTGATCTATATAGTTATTATATAAATCACATGTGATTGATAACTGTATAGCAAAATGGATTTTCACATATTATACTGTTTTATCCAACTTAAGATTTTCCAATCTCGCTTTCAACTTTTGTTAAAGGTTTCCAAAGGTTGTTCTTCACTTAATCTGTTTTATACAAATCATTTTCAAAGTTGTTATGAAAGGTTTTTCAATGGATTCGAAAGATTTTCAAACTTGTTTTACAAACTGACAGCAAGTCGTAAATTTCTTATGTGTAAAGGTTTTCCAAAGTTTTCATCGAAACTTTCTTCTATGCTTTTATTTCGTTGAATGCATGTCTGTATTTGTATAATTATATAAATAATGTTTAAACGACTTAGGAAGGCTAGTTCGCCGTATTTCCTTTTCCTCGTTGGGATGTGGTCTGGTGGGTATCAGATATCCGTCCGAAGGTCGTTTAAACATTAATTATATATCATGTATACATATATGGACATAAAAGCTCTCTCTCTCTCTCTCTCTCTCTCTCTCTCTCTCTCTGAGACAGTTCATCACCTTGGGTAGTAAAGGCCTCCCTCTATTATTCATGTTTCTGGAACCCTAGTAGCTATTATAGGAATAGTTAAGAGACTCTATTTATCTCTATCTCTATCTCTATCTCTATCTCTGTCTCTGTCTCTATCTCTATCTCTGTCTCTATCTCTATCTCTATCTCTATCTCTATCTCTATCTTTATCTCTATCTCTATCTCTGTCTCTATCTCTATCTCTATCTCTATCTCTCTCTTTTACTTTAGAATGTGACACACTACTTCCTTCTACGACGCTTCATTGCGCCAATGTCGTGTAACCAGAGTCTCCGGGAAGGAGAGCGAACATCATGTGTATAGATCTATACGGGACTGACACTCCCACACCTAGACTACTAGCTACAGTCCACGCCGGTAAGGCCCATGGGTGACATAATGCCACTACCTCTACGCATGACCTGGAGGGTCATCGGATACTCTATCATCGATCAACATGGTTACATACGGGTTCATATTCATTCTTTGTGTTAGACCTTGCTAGCTGTATCGTTCATTTGATACTGTTTGGGGTATGTGTTTCTTTGTTTTAGACCTTGCTAGCTGTATTGTTCATTTGATACTGTCTGGTGTCTGTGTTTCCTTGTTTTTGACCTTGCTAGCCGTATCGTTCATTTGATACCGTCTGGGGTCTGTGTTTCCTTTTGTTAGACTGAGCTAGGCATATCATTCATTCGATACTCTCCTGGAGTCTATGATTTCTTTTGCCTTAGTCAGCAGTATAACTGCTGAGGCATATGTTATTTTTCCCTTAGTATTTTTACTTTTGAATTTCTCATTACTCTTTTAAAGTCAATTCTGTATTTGGTAATGATAGTAATTTGGGGAAAGCCACTTCTCTAAACATAAATTAGTCGGGTCTTGGTAGAAGACTGTTTTTATTTAGAAAATATAGGATTTTCTGGCAACGACGTTAATACACCATAGATTCTAAACTACTACTTTTTATAAATTCATTTTGAATAATATTCTTACTTACACAAATGACACTAAATACTTATGAACTCACCAGCATTTATAAAAATGTTGATACTCGCTTTCAAAATAACTTGTATTCTCAGGTCATCCATAGACAGGTACACCCGGGAGCTTTCGTGAAGCCTGCCTAGAACTGAGCTGCATCCATACTAGTTTCTGTATTACATTGATGTCTCTATAAAATGTAACTTATGTTAAACTATTACTATTAATGCAATGGTTGTTGTACTTTGATTACTATACTGCATATGTTGTGATACTTGACATGACGTCATCCACCCCAGAATGTTTCTGCCGTTGCGGTTTTGCGGTGTGACAAATTGGTATCAGAGCATTGTTTATAGTGAGCTCAATATATCAATTCATAAAAGATATACAGCCTATAATACATAGGGATAAAACACTCTGACCAAGAATTAAACTTTAAAATATAACCATATTTTACCAAAGTATAAGAACATCCAGAATCTAAACACTCGAACAAAATTATCACAAGAAGAACAAAATAAGAGTCTTCGGATGTTGAGCATTACCGTCAAACCTGGGCAGTTATGTAATCGTAAGCTGGAATAAATGTAACATGATCAACTACATTTATTCGAGATGCGATGAATGTGTGCTTGGGAGTGATAGTGGTGTTCCAATAGGTTTGAAACTTAGCAAATAGGAATGCTAGAGCCAAATGTAAAGTTTAAAATACTATGGGAGTATATTGGAATACTAAAAGACTCACATTAATCCCAGAATCATATTCAGAAAGAAACAAACAAGAAATTAAAATACCATAGGGGTATTTTAGGATCCATAGATAACCTTTTGTGAAAAATTAAAAAGATCCTTATTGATATACCTACAATTACAGAGGGTATACTTCCAAGGTTATATATAATAAGGATCCCATAGACTAAGAATATGTCGTTTCGCTCTACTTCCTTTTCCTCGTTGGGATGTGGATATAGAGTAGTATCACATATTCGAAGGCCTATCAGATCTAAGCTATACATAATTCGTGTACCCTATGTAATTGTAGCTGGACTCGATATGGATCACCCAGTGAAATGTTAATAATCTCTTAGGATTCTTTACACATTTCCATTCTCGCACGAACCCTGTAGAAAACCTTATCCACTTCAATGTTCAACCGTAGAGTTGATTCAGACTCAGAAGAGGTTCATTGAGAAGATTTCCAATTCGGAAATAAATGAACTAGGCCGAGACTATTGAAACCACCAAGTGCCTATACCTTTTTAGGGACACCGGTGGGAAATTCACATGAACTTCCGAGATTTCCAGTCGTCCATCATGAAGTGATGACACCCAAAGTAAGAATTGGAAGTAAGACGCAGTAGAAATTCAATATGTCTATACGATAAGAGAACCCTAGGTAACTACCCGAAGATAACCAACACCAGTCCCAGTCAAGGATATGAGGTTGACAGAGGGAGCCAGTACATGGAACCTGAGAAGTGTCTTTTCCTCGTTATTGTCACGCTAATACACCCATAAAATAATACAATTTAGTGAGTTAAGTGATTCCACTACTCACACTATGTGTTAGGTAAATCGCCGTTTCCCGCCGCAAGTAATACGATTAGAGCGGATTTCAAAACCTCGATCGAGGATGTTTAGCCACAAGTCTTCATGAGCCCTTCTTCCCCCAGTCTGCATTCCGAACTCCCCTCAAATCTGTCCAAAGCCGGAGAGTGAACCTTTCCAGCATAAAGATAATTTAGTAGGAACGATTCCCATCTTATGGCTTTCCGACACTCTTACTCCTACCTTGAATACCCAGACTACATCGTAGGGATGTAGGTCGACACTCAGACAACCAATATCTGAGGCACGGGAAAAATTTATGCCTAATATAGTAAGGATAGATACGTCCAGGGTTAACCATCGTCTCTCAATAGCTTGTGTTCCTTTCCGTGTAGGAAAACCATGCCTCCGAAGAAGCGTGACCAATCCGCTGGCAAGAAACCTACTCTCCTTTTCGATGAAGCTATGTTCCAAGCTACAGTATCGGCAGCCGTAGCAGCTGTCATGGCTCATCTGAATGCTAACAACGCCAATGTTAGCAAGATCCCTATCGGGATTCCCGATCCTAGCAATGGACGACAGCAACCAACTTCTTTGTACCCAGTCACCCAAGAACCTCAACCAAATCCACTGAAGAGAAAGTTCAAGAACAAGGAGGGAAGTAGCTCGGCTCAAGGACCTTCCGAAGGGCAACGAGCTGAGACAGTCAATACCCCTGCTAGCCCTTCCATCCCGACACCTAGAAGACCATACCTAGGAAACCTTCCCCAGTGTAGCTACCATGATCATGGTATATGCCGAGAATTCTTTTGCGCTAGGTGCAACAAGAAGGGGCATACCACTCGTACCTGCAGAACCCCGGTTGAGTTCATTATCTCAACCACCAATGTAGCGACCAATCCAGTTTGCCATCTATGTGGTGAGTGTGGGCACTTCAAGAGGGACTGCCCAACTGAAAGAAACGACAATGGCGCAGGAGAAGTCTAACTCTAATGCCTAGGAAGAAGCATCAAGGAACCCGGTAGATTTTGGTACGTCTCTCAATCTTAGATAACTAACCGAAAACATTAAAAGGATAATTCTAAATGTAATTACTTCCCTGTTAAGGCGAAAGTCGCAGCACTGTTATAAAATTTAAAATTTCAGCAGGTAAAGCTATAATGGCTCGATATATACATTAAAGTCGTGTATAATCTAGATGGATAGACCTAGAGTGAGTGATGTTGCCTCATTTCCTGTTCCTCGTTTGGTTGTGGATTTAGGGCGGAGTCGCTTAGTCAACAGTTCTCCCCACCTTAATTATACATGACTAGTATATGTTAGGCGATTGTAGAAACACGTCGTGAGAATCCATTAATGAAAGGTACACTATTCACAAACACTCAAGACCCTCTATAGTTCTGCGTCGACTCTATCGGTCCCCGTATCCCTGACTGTGGTACATGGGACGAAACCCGAGACGCCTAGAACTTGTGTGCCCATTCAGCACATGGCCCTATTGGCCCTCATTCTATATCATGTCGATGTATGCTAGCTTTGACGCCTCTATCAATCATGGTTCGACTTAGTGCAACCATGTGCATTTCCCTAGTGCTGTGTAAAAAGAACTTTCACCGTAGCCATTCGGCAAATAAAGGTTCTTCCGAACCTAAAAATAATAAAACCTAATGCGATACGTAGGTCGTCGCTCTTATCTAAAAACTTTCTGAAATACTCTTGAGTAGGGCAACGCGCGCTGTTAACCAACCCATCTTAGACAGATAGAAACCGAAGCGAAAGACACTGTAGGTATTCCAGAAGACGATAACCACCCGAAGCATACTCCGTAGATCCCCCAGAAAGACCCTTCACACCACACAATTAGGTTCGCGAATGTAGAGGATAGAACTCATGGGACTGACTACTATAACTGAGTATATGCACTAGAGTGGTATATAATTCAGATCAATAAGATTTAAGATGTGTGCTTCCTCCCTACTCCATGTTCCTTGTTGGGTTGTGGGTCTGGGGTGGAGTCGCACAACTGAATATTGCATACACCAAGTATTAGTGGTTAAGCCAAGTATGAGCTCTACCACGAACCACATAGTAAAACCCTTCATCCTATTCCACAGAATAGGAACTAGAGTCAGGAGAACCACTGCGGGTTGAGCTACTATAATGACCACAAATCCGAAATTTGTTGTCATCCCGGTTAAGCCAACGTAGTAGCTAACACCTGCAGTTGGTAAAGAAATATGGGTAGTAAGAGTCAAGGACATTGACTACAACCATCCATTCACGCTTAATCCCCCGAATTAAGCATCTCAGCGGCTATCCCAGAAATCCGGAAGCTGCGATAAGTTAAACCTTGAGAAGAGCGGATGAGTAGATTAGACATTTCGAGTGACGGAACCGTATACTTCTAGACTTAACCTAAAATCAAGAAAACTCAGAACCCCCGGAAGAGTAGTTGCAGAAGATGCTCGCACTACTCAGGCACTTCGTCCTCCTTGTTACTGACAAGTAGTGTCTAGGACACTTCGCCTCCTCACAAAGAAGAAGTCACCGTCGCCCTGTAGACGATATAATGCATTCTACAAAGTGGATACTAGAATGCCAAGAACCACAGGATAACCTCCGCAGCCAAGAATACTTGAATAAAGTGCGAAAGTAGGTTGCATTAAACCTTATAACTCAGATCCCGAAGAGATTATAGACTTGACACCAGTCTAGGTGTTAGCCGATGGGTTATACAAGAGCACGCGCTTTCTGCAACTGAAATAAACTGACACCTTAGAGATTAGGGCATGTTTTAGAGATTCATTGGACTACTAGGTGTTCCAAGAATACTATCTCACACAGAAATAGTAGAACCACCTCCCGAGATAGTCCAACACTTCAGAAAAATTCTCTAAGGATTGAGTTAGCCCTGAGCAAAGCTTGCTGTTTATGAAACAGCAAAGCAAGTAAGAGCATGATTCTTTCCCGTTAGGAATCATATTGTGAAAGCATAAAATAGACGATGATGAAAAGTTTAAAAACTTTCTAAACAGCCGTCTGGTAAAACCGTATCTCCCCGACCCTGATAGTTCTGTTAGAAACATCTCAAGAACCAGAAGTGCAGATTCATTTTGCACTAGGTTCAGATAGACGCCTGCAGCAAATAGATACCCCTAGACATTCAATCCATCCGATGATCCAAAAAACCTCTGAAAGCCAATCGACAGGAAACACGAATCCAAGGACAACCTGAACTTTCTAAGAACCAACCTGAAGGACTACACTCCCAGTATGAGGGAATGTTTGGAACTTCAGAATGGAGATCACGCCAGTGATGATCCCGCCATAGAAGTACTCTATGTTCTAAGTACTGAAAAGCTCTACCTTTTCGAGAGCTTAGGACCATCCGAGATTCTTTACAAAATTTGTCCAACCCTCATCAGACCACAACTACTTTCGAAAGTTCCATAAGTTGCGCCCCAAATCAATCCACTCCTTAGACTTGAAAAGTGTTGCCGACGTCACTCTTTGTATTCCACTCATCTTGATGGAAACCATTAGGAACCCTAACTTTGTAGACGCACCTGTGGGAATCGCTAACTGAACGAAACGGAATCCGCATCCCGTAAGTGAAGGTTTGTTAGAATACCAAGCAAAAGGCCAGAGTCCACTTGGGAGTGTGAGGACCAACTAAGTAGGAAGTACCTTCATCTCTCTACCTGATTGTTCATGCCACTTCCTTGCCTAACCCCAAATTTCGGGACGAAATTCCCTCTAACAGGGGGATGATGTGACAACCCGAAATTTATCCCGTCATTTTAACCTCTTCTTCCGTTAATAAAACTCGCTTTATTTAAATTATCCATTAACCTTTTTGATTAGCTTAATTAATTTGAGACTTTTATAATGACTCCGTAAGGGTTGAAACAAATGAGAAACACCCTCAATATTCCCTTGAAAAAGTATTAGTTACAACCAAGTCAAATTATGACCATTTAATCGGGTGCGACCACAAGCCCCGTTTAACGTCAGTATCGGGTAGATTTCCACGGAGCTACAAACTCAAACCCCTATATAAGGGAGAGTTAACCTCACTTACACCCTTTTCACTCTCTCTCTACTAGTTGCTTTCGATCCAAAACCCGCCCATTTTGATCCCCAAACTAGTAAGTGATTTACCCTAACTTGTCGTTTAGCTCATTTAACATGCAAATTCGTATTTAAGTCATCCATTAGGGGCCAAATCATGTGTTTACGGCCCAAGAACACTCTTGGACCGTAAACACCTATAAGTGGGGTTTTGAAGCCCCAAAACCCTTCTAAATCACTCCTAGGGCTTAGATATGACTTGTGGACTTACACACACACACGAGATTAGACAACCAAAACCTTGCATTTTGTGGAGTAAACATGAGTTTACAGTCCAAGAACACTCTTGGACCGTAAACCCCTCTTCATGGGCCGTGAACACCTTTTAAGGTGTTAGAATTGCCCTCAAACACCTCCTATGGCTTGGGTAAATGTCTAGAATCAACCACAAATGAAGTAGGGCCATTAAACATCAAGGAAACTATGGATTAGGATTTTATGGCCGTAAACCCCCCAAGGATAGGTCCATGGGCCGTAAACTCCCTTAAAGAGCCCAAATGATGCCCTAACTTCCCGATATGGCTTGGAAAAATGCATAGAACTTTATACCCTCCCATTTAAGACCTTAATACACAAAACGAAAGGGCATGTAAGAGTTTTCGGCCGTAAACTCCTTATTTACAGTTGTAAACTCCTTAAATGTGTCCATTTGATGATTAAACCACTTCCTATGCCCTAGAATTGAACCTAGCCTAATTCCACAAGTATTGTCAGACCATAAAGCATCCAAGAACACACCACCCATGAGTTTACGGCCGTAAACTCATGGGGATATGGTCTTAGGGCCGAAAACTCCATAAATATTTTACTCTTGAAGAGTAAACTCCCTAACTAGGCCACACACTCCCTTATTGCAACCCAATAGCCTCCTAGCACTTGACCAAAGTGTTTTCCGCACACTAGGATGCTTATACGTGTTTAAATTAGTATTATAAACACTAATTGTATGTAAACATATGTCACCATATGTTAATAGGTCACTAAGTATGTTCAAGTCTCCACTCGACACCGAGCACCCAACCGGCACCTCCATCTGATCCACTTACAACAGGTGAGTTCATACCCTGAATACAAGTTGGTCTATACAGTTATTATATAAATCACATGTGATTGATAACTGTATAGCAAAATGGATTTTCGAATGTTATACTGTTTTATCCAGCTTATGATTTTCCAATCTCGCTTTCAACTTTTGTTAATGGTTTCCAAAGGTTCTTCTTCACTTAATCTGTTTTATACAAATCATTTTCAAAGTTGTTATGAAAGGTTTTTCAAAGGATTCCAAAGATTTTCAAACTTGTTTTACAAACTGAAAACAAGTCGTAAATTTCTTATGTGTAAAGGTTTTCCAAAGTTTTCATCGAAGTTTTCTTCTATGATTTTATTTTGTTAAAAGCATGTCTATATTTGTATAATTATATACATAATGTTTAAAGGACTTAGGAAGGCTAGTTCGCCCTATTTCCTTTTCCTCGTTGGGATGTGGTCTGGTGGGTATTAGATATCTGTCCGAAGGTCGTTTAAACATTAATTATATATCATGTGTACATATATGGACATAAAAGCTCTCTCTCTCTCTCAACCAGTTCATCGCCTTGGGTAGTAAAGGCCTCCCTCTATTATTCATGTTTATGGAACCCTAGTAGCTATTATAGGAATAGTTAGGAGACTCTATCTCTATCTCTATCTCTATCTCTATCTCTGTCTCTGTCTCTATCGCTATCTCTGTCTCTATCTCTATCTCTATCTGTATCTCTATCTCTATCTTTATCTCTATCTCTATCTCTATCTCTATCTTTATCTCCATCTCTGTCTCTATCTCTGTCTTTATCTCTATCTATATCTCTATCTCTGTCTCTATCTCTATCTCTATCTCTATCTCTCTCTTTTACTTTAAAATGTGACACACTACATCCCTCTACGATGCTTCATTGCGCCAATGCCGTGTAACCAGAGTCTCCGGGAAGGAGAGCAAACACCATGTGTATAGATCTATATGGGACTGACACTCCCACACCCAAACTACTAGCTACAGTCTGCGCCGATAAGGCCCATGGGTGACATAATGCCACTATCTCGACTGCCACTACCTCTATGCATGACCCGCTCGGTCATCGGATACTCTATCTTCGATCAGCATGGTTACATACGGGTTCACATTCATTCTTTGTTTTAGAAATTGCTAGCTGTATCATTCATTTGATACTATCTAGGGTCTGTGTTTCTTTGTTTTAGACCTTGCTAGCCATATCGTTCATTTGATACTGTCAGGGGTCTGTGTTTACTTTTGTTAGACTGAGCTAGGCGTATCATTCATTCGATACTCTCCTGGAGTCTATGATTTCTTTTGCCTTAGTCAGCAGTATAACTGCTGAGGCATATGTTATTTTTCCCTTAGTATTTTCACTTTTGATTTTCTCATTACTCTTTTAAAGTCAAGTCTGTATTTGGTAATGATAGTAATTTGGGGAGAACCACTCCTCTAAACATAAATCAGTCGGGTCTTGGTAGAAGACTGTTTTTATTTAGAAAATATAGGATTTTCTGGAAAGGACGTTAATACACCGTAGATTCTAAACTACTACTTTTCATAAATTTATTTTGAATAAAATGCTTACTTACACAAATGACACTAAATACTTATGAACTCACCAGCATTTAAAAAATGTTGATACTCGCTTTCAAAATAACTTGTATTCTCAGGTCAGCCATAGACAGGTACACCCGGGAGCTTTTGTGAAGCCAGCCTAGAACTGAGCTGCATCTATACTAGATTCTGTATTACTTTGATGTCTCTATAAAATGTAACTTATGTAAAACTATAACTATCAATGCAATGGTTGTTGTACTTTGATTACTATACTGCATATGTTGTGATACTTGACATGACGTCATCCACCCCAGAATGTTTCCGCCATTCCGGTTTTGGGGTGTGGCATTAAGCCCAATCACAGCATATGACTTATTTAGAAGAATGATGGACTTAATGGATTAAGTCCTTAATGGGTTAAGTGAGAAACACTTAACCCTAATCGTCATTTTATGTGAAAACCCAATTTCCACTTGGGTTTATTGTTGGGCCTTTTATTGGTCCTTGATGATTGGATTATTAATGGGCTATCCAAGATCAAGCAAATGGATTAGAATAATTAATGGGCTTTGAGGTAAGGCCCACGTAAGGAGTGGGGACCAATTTCGAAAATTGGGCCATAGATGGGCCATAGTTTGGGCCTTTATGATTATGTGATATTGGGCCATTAGAATGTTGAATTTTGGACTAGACTAAATGGTTGAGCCTTATGGTAAGACCTTATAAAGATTTGTGCCCAATTTGGAAAATTAGGCAATGGGTTGGGCTGTGACTCATAGTTGACTTTTGGGCCATTGGATTGGGCCTTGGGCTTGAATAAAGCTAAGTTAGGGGTAAAGTAGTATTTACCCCCAAGTATGTATTTATGGTTATGTGTTGGAACCCAATTACTAATTGGGTGATGTTTTGATATTGACAGTTCGGGAATCTGCCATCCAACAGCTGGGGGTTATGTCTTCGGGACTTTAGCAGTGTGAGGTGAGTTACCTTCCAGTACGGGTGGGTCTAAGGCCATAATTCCGGCCCACCAACATGAGTAGTTGGAAGGTAATTGTCTTTATCATAATTATCCTGGTATGCTTATGTGATATGCTTATGAGATATGCTTATGCAATATGCTTATGAGATATGCTTATGTGATATGCTATGTGTGTTAGTGGTAGTAGCATGGAACAGGTTGTCCCTAACTCGGTTGTTAGGACCGAAGTGTAGGCCAGTACCCAAGATATGCCTGACCGTATGATTATATTTTGTTATTGTATGATAGAGGTAGGGGTGAAATAGTCCCCGTTTCCGGTTGAGATAGACCGGAGGGTAGTCGGTACCCTAGAACGGCCTGACATGGGTTGGTCAGCACCCCATAATGGCTTGACATGGGTAGGTCAGCACGCCATAATGGCTTGACATGGGTAGGTCGGCACCCTAGAATGGCTTGACATGGGTAGGTCGGGCACCCCATAATTGCCTGACAGTATGTATGTTGTTTGGTATGTGGTATGATGGGGGAACTCACTAAGCTTTGTGCTTACGGTTTTAGTTTTGGTTTCAGGTAACTCGTTTTCAAAGGGAAGGAGTCGGCTTGATCGCAGCGCATCACACCATGTTTTCCGCACATGAGATCCTTGGGAATTGGGATTACACTGTGATATGGTTTTATGATTCTATATTTTTTATTATTGACATTCTGGTTTTGATATGAGATATTATTATGAACATTTTTACACTGGTGGTTTTATGTAATAACTTAATTGAAAACGAAATTTTTGGCCTGTATTTTTGGGATGTTACAAGTTGGTATCAGTGCCTTGGTTTGAGGGATTCAGGCACACTCTCGTGTGTGTCTGAACTTAAACTAAGGACTTGGTATGAAGATTTTCAAATGTAAAACCCTTTTATATAAAGAAGTTGAAAAGAGTAAAGAACTTTGAAAAGAACCAGGTGTGTTATGCGTGTAGTGATCCGAGCTCAAGTAAGTTTTCCCCAAGATACCCATACATGTTATGTTATGATATGATGTGATTATGAGAACTGCATGCTAGATTAGGGTTGAGGATCTAGGAAGGATGCCTTATATGCCTATTGTATGTGCTTCTAGACTTGCATGCTCGTACTGATTAGTCGGTAATAGGATAGCCTGTTTAGGTTATGCCTAATTGTAGGAGCCTTTGAATTGCATGTACAAATCCCTGAGTAAATGACAAAAAGGTTTGATTGGAATATGATGGTTAGATTTTCCATTGTCTGAATGATGCTTGCTTTGTTCTTTGTGGGACTCTTAGTCATGTGAGGTAGCTATATTCATGAGGTAGCTAATTGACATTACTGGGAATCTTTCAGCAGCTGAGGACTGGGTGAGTTTGGGAACCTAGGAAAGCCAAGGATATATTTAAGTGGGTTAGTAGTGAGGCTCAGTGAGACTTGGGTGTACCAGTTTGAGGAAGTGACTTGGAGGATTCGAGAGGATTGCCCAGGAAAGTATGGATAGGTGTGGAAGGTAGTATTGGACTTGTACTACTGAAATCACATGATCCATACTCGCATCGGTGAGTCTTGTAGAATCTGAGAAGCTCAGTGAGGAGTTTGTGACTCGGTTTGGGGACATAGGATGTTACCATTGTTGCAGCTTAGTCATTGGAAAGTGAGGGGTTCATGCTAGGTGCATATAGTAAGGGGTCCCGGGAAGAGACCCACGATTTCTGATCATCAGGAGAAAGGCCAGCAGGGCCGGAGTCAGTGTAGCACGTACAGGAAAGTGCACTAGGGAGTTTGTCTATCCAAAGGTTTAGGCTGCTACAGGTGTGGCAGGTGTGGTCATGTAAGCAAAGGTGATAAGGATTCTTGGGTATATTCGGATCTTTGGAATGTTAATTCAGTATGGTGTTAAGCACCCAAGATTGAAACTCAGATTCTGGTTCCGGGTTAGGAGCAAAGCCTGAACTAGTTGATGCACGATCGCAGAATTTCATCTCATTGGAGATTACTTGTGGAGTTTTGGGAATGGACCTTGGTGGTATTTCGTTCAGCCATAGAAGGGATTTGAGAGCTTAGACGGTTGTCTAGAGGCCTTTCAGGCCAGAATCGTCGTAGGATAGTTAAGGGTTCAACTAAAACCCAAGGTCTGCGGATTCTTAGAATCCTTCAGAAAGGCGGAATCTATTGTTAGTTCCTGTCCTCGGGTCTGAAGAGAGTTTTGTACCGTGTTCTCATAATAGTCTAAGTATCTCTGGAGAAGATGATCAATATTCCTCCAGATGTTACGGGTATGTCATCTTCTACTGCTAATAGATGGATGACGGGAATATGTATCACTTTGGAATTGTGAGTGAGTTTAGATAGGTCAGATTTCAGGTCAGTTTTCTGCTAGTGGTTGGGTTATCAAGGATCATATATGCCATCCTGCATGCTGAGAAGTCCTTGATGAACCCACAGAGGGACGCATATTACGGAGTGGGTTCCGCATGCACCATTATTATTCTAGATCTTTGTCGGGATCTGTGCAGGAGTATCATTTAGAGGATATTCAGTCGGGGTTAGAGCGATAGTTCTTCAGCGAAGTCAGTGTTCAATGGTTCTATCATGGTTCAGGTATGGTCGACAATTGTCTGTCGATGAACCTTGGAGTTCAGGGCACTACTATTTCTAGGACAAGATTGTTAGCATGATGATGGTAGTGTCAGTAGCAGGTGTTAGATGCATCAACGTTCAGGCATTGGAGGTTAGAGAGAAATGTACTTTCGCACGAGTGTGCTTGTTTAGAGTTCAGTGGTGTTTCAAGGTTGTAAGTGGGAATGAGAATTCGTCAGATAGAGTGGGAATTAAGGCCTCTAATGGTCAGCATGAGAAGTGGATTGAGGTGTCAGACTAGACCAGATTTCAAGAGTGCTCATCAAGATTTCCGATTATGGGCGATCTTAAGGTTTAACCGGTGATTAATTGCTAGCATTGATAAGCACAGGTTGTCGTCAGTGGGATATTAGAAAGCGAGAAGGATTGGGAATCCCTCAATTCTCGCATGCCGTGAAAACTTAGTTGAATCTACGTCGGGGAGAGACGTTTTATAAACTTCTCCAAATGTGAGTTCTGGTTCCGCGAGGTGTAATCTCTTAGGCACCTTGTCAACCAGAATGGTATTCTAATTGATACAGCCAATATAGAAGCCGTGATGTAGTGGGAGATTCCGAGGTCTCCATCTGAGCTTCAGAGTTTCCTGGGTCTAACAGGTTATTACTGGAGATTTTCATGGGACTTCTCCAAGATTGCGGTTCCTTTGACCTGATTGACCAGGAAATCGGTGGCCTTTCGCTAGGGGCCTGAGCAGCAGACAGCCTTCGAGACTCTCAGACAGCGGTTGTGCGAGGCACCGATTCTCACCCTGCCAGAGGCTGTATATGATTTCGTGGTTTACTGTGATGCTTTGATCACCGGCATGGGTATGGTACTGATATAGTGGGCTCACGTGATAGCAGGTTTCAGGAACAAGGTTAGAGTTCTGGTTAGGACTCACATTCAGTGGTGTGTTAGGTCGAGTGTGTGTTCGACCCGGTTTGGGAAGTGTTGTAAGAGTACGGGGGTAGCGATAACATTCACTAGTTGTCAGTTAGTAGGGAAGGTGTTGTAAGACTACTGGGGTTGTCGTATCATTCACTAGTGTTCAGTTAGTATGGAGTGTTGTAAGACTACGGGGGTAGCAGGAGCATTCACTAAGGGTTAGTTGCCATGGTTGAGCCAACGATATGAGAATTGGAACATCACTACAGTTATGAGATAAGGGAAGCAATGGATTGCTTAGGTTCGTGTATGATATAAGGCTACAGCTGGTCATAGAGCCATCACTATTAGGCTTGGGTGTGGTGACGTCAAGATTTGACGCGTGGAACCAATCGGTTATATCATGAAGTTGTTAGAGTCACATTGTCATGATAACTAGTTGCAACTAGTTCCAGAGAAGGATTTCCTTCAGAAGTCGTGTGAGGAGACTAAGTGGGAGTCCTTTCGCTCCACAGCCAGGCCGGAACCCGGTATTTCAGATGATTGGTGAATGAATCGAGACCAGGAATGTCTCGGTAGATTCTGGAAAGCAGCCGTATGGCAACATACTACTTTAGGCAGTTCAGGGTTCAGACAGTTTTAGCGTTTCGGCAGTGTTAGTATGTGTGTTTTAGATTGCACATACAAACATAATAACTTGTTGATTGGGAAGTGACATGTCACCCGCATCAAAATTAGTTGAGCTTTGGCCGAGTCTAAGTGATATACGAGGATAATTGGGTATGTGACCGTATTTTATAGTGGGAACCGCGAGTGACCAGAAATTGATTAGTTTGTTGAGGGCTGAATGGACTGGATTCAATGATATGATTCAATATGAGTGGTGTGCTAGGGATTTAGAACATCCTAAGGCAGCAGGTTTAAGATGGAGTAGATGTGATCTTGTTGGAGGGAGTTCGTTTATTTCTGGGTTTTAGAACCCTACAGGGGATGATTTAGAATGCCTTGGAAAGGCTAGGGCTATTCTCGGAGTTGTTGTCGTATTACTAGATTGGCTAGTGTGTAAGGAAGGGTAAGGAATGATTTCGAGGACAAAATCTAATTTAAGTGGGGGAGAGTTGTAACGCCCCGTTTATTTATTTAATATATATAAATAAATTACTGAGGTAATAGTAGCCTAAAATCCATAATGATTGAGCAAGGCGTTGGCCTCGAGGAGTTAAATGTCATAATTTTAGAAGTCGGGGGCTAAAAGTGTAAGTTTCAGATCAGATTTGTAAATATTTATGAAGGCAGGGACTACTTGGAAAATTATGGGGACTTATTTTGAAGAGATTTTGGAGCTTAGGGGCTGAATGGTAACGGTGGGATTAATTATGAAAGGAATTATGGGAGTAGGGTGGGAAGAGTAAAATATGGACTTGGATTGTAAAGATTAGAGATGGGAGGGGCTGGAAGTGTCAATCCTCATGATGTTTGTATGAAACATGGGTATTAAACATGTTACCTTCTCCATGTCAAACCCTAAACCTAGTTGCTATGTCTCAACAGCCACCTTATCTTCTTCACCCCCCAGCCGTCACCTCCTCGCCACCACTGAAGGATCATTAGAGCATCCGCCACGTTCCGTTGCCGGCGAAGACGAAGTGGACCGACGAGATCGGTAAAATGTGGTTCGTGGGCGCTCTTGCGGTTCGTGGGTGGGTCGCACACTCTTTTCTCGTCTCTCCTATTGTTGCCCCAGCCTACGCCGCCGCCGTCATATTGTTGTTGTCTTCGGTTGTTGCTCGTCGCCGAGAAAAGAAAGTTGCGGGTTCGTTTTTGTGATCGGTGTGGACCGTCGAATCGCACCTATTCATGGTGGGGATGTGTGGGTCGTTTCTTGTATGGGAATGTGTTTCAGATCGTGTTTGCGTGTGTTGTGTTGTTGCGTGACTAGAAGCCAAAAGGAATCACCACCACCACCGTGAGGTGGTGGCTGTCATCATAAGATCACCACTACCGCCGCCTTATGCCACCATTGTCTTCCCTTTTTTCGAGTAAAGGAGTGAAGATGTGCGTGTTTCAGTGTGTGTGTGTGTATGGCTGAAGTCCTCGGAAATGGCATCACCGCCACCATGAGGTGGTGGCTGCCGCCACTCACCACCGTCGGCCACCACAAGGTGGTTATGTATGTGTGTGTCTGTGTGTTTTTAGCGTTAGCGTGTGTGTTTATTTTGGAATTTTTCATTGTAAATTGTAACAAAAATGGAATTATGGAAGGAAAGTCAAAACTGCCACCATAGGGTGGTGGCTGCCGCCACCAGCCGCCGTGTCGGGTGGCGATGTGCTTTGATGGTGTTTTGACTCATTCAGATGTTTGGACAAAGGGAATAACAAACCCTAATGGGCCCAATGAGGCTTAATGGGCTTAATAAACCCTAATGGACCCAATGAAGCTTAATGGACCTAAAAGCCCAAACAAATGACTAATGGGCCTAGTGAAACCTTAATGAGTCTAATGAACCTTAATTGATCAAAAGGCATATGAATCGGGCCTATTGGGCTATGAAAGGGTTGGAAACCCTAATTAGGGTTTAGAAAACCCTAATATTGGATTTATGGGCTTAGTATTATTAGGGCCCACTTTTGGGCCATTGGAATGGAATTATGTGATTAAACACAATCACACCATATGACTTATTTAGAAGAATGTTTGACTTAATGGATTAAGTCCTTAATGGGTTAAGTGAGAAACACTTCACCCTAATTGTCATTTTATGTGAAAACCCTATTTCCAGTTAGGTTTATTATTGGGCCTTTTATTGGGCGTTGATGATTGGATTATTAATGGGCCATCCAAGATCAAGTAAATGGATTAGAATTATTAATGGGCTTTGAGGTAAGGCCCACGTGAAGAGCTGGGGCCAATTTGGAAAATTGGGCCATAGATGGGCCATACTTTGGGCCTTTATGATTATGTGATATTGGGCTATTGGAATGTTGAATGTTAGACTGGACTAAATGGTTGAGCCTTATGGTAAGACCTTATAAAGGTTTGGGCACAATTTGGAAATTTGGGCCATGTGTTGGGCTTTGACTCATAGTTGACTTTTGGGCCCTTAGATTGGGCCTTGGGCTTGATTAAAGTTAAGTTAGGGATAAAGTAGTATTTACTCCCAAGTATGTATTTATGGTTATGTGTTGGAACTCAATTATTAATTGGTTAATGTTTTGATATTGACAGTTCGGGAATCTGTCATCCAGCAGTTGGGGGTTTTGTCTTCGGGACTTCAGCAGTGTGAGGTGAGTTACCTTCCAGTAGAGGTGGGTCTAAGGCCACAATACCGGCCCACCAACAGGAGTAGTTGGAAGATAATTGTCTTTGGGATAATTATCTTGGTATACTTATGTGATATGGTTATGAGATATGCTTATGTGATATGCTACATGTGTTAGTGGTAGTAGCAAGGAATAGCTTGTCCCTGACTCGGTAGTTAGGACGGAAGTGTAGGTCAGTACCCCAGATATGCCTGACCGTATGATTATATTTTGTTATTGTATAATAGAGGTAGGGGTGAAATAGTCCCCGTTTCCAGTTGAGATAGACCGGAGGGTAGTCGGCACCTGTGACAACCCAAAGTTTATTCCGTCATTGTAACCCGTTTCCATCAATAAAACTCGTCTTTATCGAATTGTTTCGTTTACGTTTTCGATTAAGTCATTAAATTTGAGACTTTTATTATGACTTAATGGGTGTCCAAACATGTTAGAAACACGTGAAAACACTTTCGATATTTAATTTGAAAATTTTTAGTTTCGACCACATCGGGTTACAAACACTTAAACGGGTACAACCATAAGCCCCATTTAACGTCAGTATCGCGTAGAATTCCACCGGGCCTCAAACATAAACCATATATAAAGTTGAAAGAACTTCATTTGAAGCTTTTTCACCCTCACTGTACTCTCTCTCTACAAATCCAAGCTTTTGATCCAAAAACCACCCAATTCAAGCTCCAAATGTAAGATATCCCTCTTAGCTCATAGATTAACATGTTTAGCTTTAAAATTCGTGACAAAGTCATCCAAAAGGACCAAAAACATGTGTTTACGGCGCCGGAACACTCCAAAACCGTAAACACACATAAATGGGGGTTTGGAGCCCCAAAACCCTCCCAAATCACTTCTAGAGCTTGGATATGACCTAAGGGCTTACAAGATTGGACTTAGAACACCAAAACCTTAACATTTGAGGGGTAAACATGAGTTTATAGCCCAAGAACATGCTTGGACCGTGAACACCCTTTCTTAGGCCGTAAACACATTTTAAGGTGTTAAGATGCCCCTTAAACACCTCCTAAGCCTTGGAATAATGTATAGAACCATCCACCAATGTGTTAAGGCCCTTAAACATGAAAGAAACCATCTTCTTAGGAGATTACGGCCGTAAACCCCCCAAGGAATGGTTCCTGGGCTGTAAACTCCTATAAGATGGTCAAATGGTGTCCTAACTTACTTCCATGGCTTGCACTTTGGACTAGAAACAGTTGTGCTTAACCCAGGGACACCAAAACACAAAAGGAATGAGCATGTGAGAGTTCATGGCCGTAAACTCCTATTTTACTGTTGTAAACTCCTTAAAGTGGTCCCTTGGATGGTTAAACCCCTTCCAATGCCCTAGAATTAACCCTAGCATCACCCCACAAGTGTTATAAGACCATTTAGCACCCAAGAACACCCCACCCATGAGTTTATGGTTGTAAACTAATGGGGATATGGTCTATGGGTCGTAATATCCATTAGGAGTTTCCTCTTGAAGAGCAAACTCCATATTTAGGCCATAAACACCCTTAGATGCTACCCGGATCACTCCTAACACTTGAAATGAAGTGTTTTCGTGCCTCAGAGTGTATATTCTTATCTAATTACTAGTTCAAAGTATAATTAGATACAATTATGTATCTCATCATATTACATAAAAACCTCGTGTGTTTTCAAGCCCCGAACTGACACTTAGCGTCCTAACCGACACATTTCTTGTCTGGTGAGTTCATACCCCTACACCTTTTTTGTGTTTTCAACATTTTCAGGGGGAGGGGAATACATGCAAAAGTACAAGGAAATATTTTACTCAAACTTATGATTTTATTAGAAATGTTTCATATTCCATATGCTTTTAACATTGGAAATCGTATTAACCTACTGTTTAACTTGCACAGTTAGTTTTCGAACTGTTTGTGAAACCCATTATAAAATGTTGTATTTTATCTTCACAAATCAGTTTTTCAGATCATAATTGTTAAAAGCATTAGCTTAGAACTTTCAAAATGTCCTTGGTAACACTCCCCCTAGATACAAGAGTGAAGGACTTCAACACTTTAGACCCGTCCTTGGTAACACTCCCTTTTGATACGAGAGTGAAGGACTAGTAAACAGAGTTTTCTGTATTATTATTACTTTTTAATGTCCTTGGTAACACTCCCCCTAGATTCGAGAGTGAAGGAAAACTTTTAAAATTCATTAATCTTAAGGTTGGAGACACGTCCTTGGTAACACTCCCCCTAGATACGAGAGTGTAGGACTACCCCTATAACAAGAATCTCCTGGAGGGAGAGTGTGACTTGATTGTATAGATCTATACGGTATTGACAACCCCGCACCTGGCTGCTAGCTACAGTTGGACTGAAAGGTCCAAGGGTGACAAAAGTCATAAAATGATATTGGCCCCGTTCCAAGCCTTATCTAGTCTATTGTATGGTTATGGAACTCGCAACTTAGATTTGAAAACTTTTCTACTTACTTATTATTTTTATATATGTGTTAAAACTAATGTACTTTACAAGGACAACCAGGTTTTCAGAATACTTCTCTTAACACTGCAAGTATGGTAGATAGTTGTACATTTCATTCCGGATTGGTAAACAACTTTTAGGAAAATAAGGGTTTTTCCAGGGATAACTTAAATTTTCTTAACCAGACTGTGTAACATTGGATAACCCGACTTTTCATATAAGAAAATATGGGATTTTCTTGGATAACAACTTTTTCAGAGAACCAAAGGAAAGTTGTTCATTTTCAGAAAACAAACCGCTTATGAACTCACCAGGTTTATGTTGATTTTCAAACTGCTTGTATTCTCAGGTCCGCATTAGACAGGTACCATGCCATCTTTTAGAGAAGTCGGAGCGTTTAGAAGTCACGTCTTAACTTTTGTTCATTTTGGGATGTATATATAAACATGTATAACTTTGTTTTCAAACAAATGTAAATACTTCTATGTAATGTAATGATTGTGTTTACTACGCTTACTATGTACATTGGTTGTGATACTACATGACGTCACCTCCGCCCCGGAACGTTTCCGCCTTCGGTTTCGGGGTGTGACAGATTGGTATCAGAGCCCTTGTTTATAGTGAACTATTATACCAAACCTTACATGGTATAAGACTATAAACACTAAGGGGCCGAAGTGCTCTGAACTAAAAGTATACTTTACAATATAAGTATATTTGGAAAGTATACAAGTATACCTAACTGTCGGAATCCGTAACCCCGAGTAGAACAAAACATAAGTACATGGGTGTTGTACGCTACGGTTAAACCTGGGCAGTTATGTAGTCCTGTCTAGGGTCAATATAGCCTGCTCAACTATATTCATTTGAGACATGGCCAACATATGCTTGGGAGTGACTGTGGTTTGCAGCATGCCTAAAACATACCTAGTATCCAAACAATGAGTCATCGTCGCAACGAAACATACTATACTATGGGAGTATTTTAGCCAAATCCGAATACGTTGTAGAATTTCGTTCCGAGTGTTGCTACTCATTCCTTCCTTAGCGATAGTTTATCTTCTTTGATAACTCCTTCCTGTTTTATCGCTTAGTAGATCATTATACCTGTCATAATGAGATATCTCTTGTTCCATATCTCTTGATTCAATTAAGAGGACTTATGATCCTCTCTTTCCTGGCTAATTATAGAGGAAGATGCCTCCAAGGAAAAGACCCATCTCAAAGAATAACAATCCTCCTCCACCACCACCTCCTCCTCAATTCGATCCCGTGATGTTCCAGGCAGCTGTTACTGCCGCAGTGGCAGCCGCCATGTCTCAAAGGAACTCTGGTGGCTCCGGTGGTTCAGGAGGTGGTACCCAATCCCAAAACCAGGAAGGTAGCCAGGGACACCGGAAGGAGTGTTCCTATAAAGACTTTATGAACGAGAAACCCACATCTTTTGATGGCACTGGAGGTGTCATTAACCTAACTTGGTGGTTCGAGAAAATCGAATCTATTTTCAAAATCTGTGCCTGCTCCGAATCTGATAAGGTGAAGTTCGCCGCCTGCACCTTCACCGACAAAGCCCTGACTTGGTGGAACGGCCGAGTCAAATCCCTAACCCTACCTGTAGCCAATGCTATGGGTTGGTAATTCACAAAGGATCTTCTGCTTGCATAGTACTGCCCTCGGGGCGAAATGCAGAAGCTAGAGCATGAACTCTGGATCCTGAAGATGAAGGGTTCCGATATCGCCGCTTACACTTCAAGATTTGATGACTTGGTGCTACTCTGTCCGGGAATGGTTACCCCGGAGAGTAAAAAGATTGAGAGATTCATCTGGGGGTTGACCCAGCCAACCAAGGGTAACGTTTTAGCTGCGAAGCCAGATACCTACGACAGCGCCAAATCCCTAGCGCAAACTCTGATTGATCATAGTGATGACCTTGAGGAAGCGGCCACTACTCCTGAACCGGCAAAGAGGAATCGTGAGAAAAAGGAAATTTTGGAAGAAGAAGAAGAGTCAGCCTTCCCAAGAGTCCTCGAAGAAGCAACAAACGGTGGCAGTCTGCGCTGCTACTGCCCCTGCTGCTATTTCTGTCGTCGGTTCTACAGCTCAAGCACCTACCAGCAGGTACGATGGTACCCTCCTTATGTGCAACAAATGCAACTATCATCACCTCACTTCCAGCCCATGTCGGGAAGTGAATTGCAACAAGTGTGGCAAAAAGGGTCACAATGCGAAAAACTGCAAGACACCAACTCAATTAACAAATCAATCTTCCGGAGTGGGTGTCGGTCAGGCCTGCTACAGATGTGGTGAAGTTGAGCATTTTAAGAGTAATTGCCCCAAGGCGGCAACAACTGGTAACACTGGGAGAGTCCTAGCTTTGGGACGAGAGGAGGCAGTCGTCGATCCCACCGTTGTCTCAGGTACGTTCCTTCTCGACAACTCTTATGCTAGTATCCTTTTCGATTCTGGTGCTGAACGTAGTTTTGTTAGCCATTCATTCAAACGCCTTCTTAAACAGAATCCCCAACCATTAACCGAAACATTTACCATCAAGATGGCTAACAATGAGAAAGAAAGCGCTAACGATATATTCATAGGTTGTACCCTTACCTTGAATGACCATTCTTTTCCCATTGACCTAATGCCAGTTTCCATAAAGAGCTTTGATGTCATCATTGGCATGGATTGGTTGAGTTCCAATCATGTTGATATCCTTTGTTATGAAAAAGCCATCCGTCTCAATCTCCCCTCTGGCTAGACTCTCATGATCTATGGCGATAAGCTTAACTCCAATCTTCACATCATTTCCTGCATCAAGGCTCAAAAGCTTCTGCGAAAGGAGTGCCACACATTCCTGGCTCATGTAATCAACGATAAAAAGGAAGTTAAAGACCTCGAGAGCATCCCCGAAGTCTGTAACTTTCCTGATGTCTTCCCTGAAGAGCTCCCGGGAATTCCTCACGAACGTCAACTTGAGTTTCGCATCGACCTAATTCCTGGAGCTACCCCCGTAGCCAAATCTCCGTATCTATTAGCGCCAGCAGAAATGCAGGAGTTATCCAGTTAGCTTAATGAGCTAATCTACAAAGGGTTCATCAGACTGAGCTCCTCACCCTGGGGAGCCCCGATATTGTTTGTAAAGAAGAAAGATGGATCCTTCCGAATGTGCATCGACTACCGTGAGCTGAATATGTTGACCGTCAAAAACCAATATCCTCTTCCTCGAATAGACGACCTTTTCGATCAACTTCAGGGAGCCAGTTACTTCTCGAAGATAGACCTTAGGTCAGGGTACCATCAGCTACGAGTTCACGAGAATGATGTTTCCAAGACAGCATTCAGGACTCGGTATGGTCACTACAAGTTCATAGTGATGCCCTTCGATATAACCAAGACACCGGCAGTGTTCATGGACCTGATGAACCGGGTGTGTCGTCCTTTTTTGGACAAGTTCGTCATCGTGTTAATTGAAGACATACTTGTCTACTCCAGAAGCGAGGAAGATCACAAACAACACTTGAGATTAGTGTTGGAAACCCTTAGATCCGAAAAGTTGTACGCGAAATTCTCCAAGTGCGAATTCTGGATTCGGAAGGTAACTTTCCTTGGTCACGTGGTAAGCGAGGATGGTATACACGTGGACCCTTCCAAGATCAAAGCGATAGAGAATTGGTCGGTACCGAAGACACCCACAGAAATCCGTCAATTCTTGGGTCTCGCCTGCTATTATTGGAGATTCATCCAGAATTTTTCCAGAATCGCCAAACCCTTAACTACTCTGACATAGAAGGGTGTACCCTTTTGTTGGAGTGAAAAGCAAGAAACTGCGTTCCAAACGTTAAAGCAAGCCTTGTGCAGCGCACCTATCCTGTCCCTGCCCAAAGGGACTGAGGACTTCGTTGTCTACTGTGATGCATCCAATTAGGGCTTAGGTTGTGTGCTTATGCAAAGGGGAAAATTTATTGCTTATGCCTCGAGACAGCTGAAGGCACACGAAGTCAACTACACCACTCATGACTTGGAGTTAGGAGCAGTGGTCTTCCCACTGATGATTTGGAGACATTATCTTTATGGAACCAAGTGCACGATCTTCACTGACCGTAAAAGCATGCAGCACATCTTCAACTAGAAAGACTTAAACATAAGGCAACGGCGACAGGTAGAGTTGTTCAGTGATTACGAGTGCAAAATCCGCTACCATCCCGACAAGGCCAATGTGGTAGCAGATGCCCTTATCCGAAAGGAGAGTTCAAGCCATAAGGCAAAGACATTGACGATGACTATCCATTCCCACTTATCTGCACAGATCCGAGAAGCCCTGTTGGAAGCCCTCAAACCAGAGAACATGTCGAATGAGGCCTTGAGAGGAATGGATAAGAATCTTGAGATCAGAGGTGACGGAGTCTATTGTTTCATAAATCGGATCTAGACCCCAAAGTTCGGAGGATTCAGGGAGGTTGTCATGAATGAAGCACACAAGACCAAATACTCTGTTCACCCAGGTTCGGACAAGATGTACCTGGACCTCAAGAAACAATATTGATGGCCAAACATGAGAGCGGAGATCGCTACCTTTGTGGGCAAGTGTTTGACTTGCGCCAAGGTAAATGTCGAGTATCAGAAGCCCTCGGGTCTGCTCCAGCAGCCCGAGATACCTGAGTGGAAATGGGAGATGATTACCAGGGATTTCATCACCAAGCTACCCAAATCTCCGAGTGGGTATGATACCATTTTGGTAATTGTCGATCGTTTGACAAGATCCGCTCATTTCATTCCGGTCAAAGAATCATTCAAGATGGAAAGACTTACACGAACCTACATCCAAGAGATAGTCCGACTGCACAGTGTGCCTATGTCTATTATCTTCGATCGAGATGGCAGGTTTACCTCAAGGTTATGGCAGTCCCTTCAAAAAGCTCATGGAACTAAGCTGGATATGAGTACAGCTTATCATCCTCAGACTGACGGACAGAGTGAGAGAACTATCCAGACCCTGGAAGACATGCTGAGAGCATGTGTCATCGATTTCGGAAAGTCGTGGGACACCCATTTACCCTTGATTGAGTTCTCGTATAACAACAGTTACCACACCAGTATCAACGTTGCCCCGTTCGAAGCCCTCTACGGTCGAAAGTGCAGATCCCCTATATGTTGGGTCGAGGTAGGGGACACGTAGCTAGCTAAGAATCGAGTCCCCGACAGCGCTCTCACTGGTCCTAAAATCATCCGTGAAACTACCGAGAAGATCATCCAAATCCGAGATCGACTGAAAGCCTCACGAGACCGACAGAACAGGTATGCCGATAAACGACGGAAACTCTGAAATTCCAGGTTGGAGATCATGTCTTGTTGAAGGTCTCGCCCTAGAAGGGTATGATACACTTTGGAAAGCGCAGAAAACTTAACCCGAGGTACATAGGACTATAAACTCCGATTACCCCAAGAGCTTAGCAACATCCATCCTGTATTCCATGTCTCAAATCTTAAGAAGTGCCTATCTGATGAAACCCTAGTAATCCCTCTTGATGAAATCGAGATCAACGAGAACCAGAACTTTGTGGAAGAACCAATCAAAATCATGGATCAAGAGATCAAACGAACAAAACAAAGCCGCATCCCGATAGTGAAGGTTCGCTAGAATGCCAAGCGGGGACCCGAGTTCACTTGGGAGCGCGAAGACTCGATGAAACAGAAATGCCTGCATCTCTTTCCAAATCGATGATTTGTATCTTAATTTTGAATTTCGGAAAGAAATTCCCTATAATGGGGGGATAATGTGACAACCCGAAGTTTATTCCGTCATTGTAACCCGTTTTCGTCAATAAAACTCGTCTTTATCGAATTGTTTCGTTTACGTTTTGGATTAAGTCATTAAATTTGAGACTTTTATTATGACTTAATGGGTGTCCAAACATGTTACAAACACGTGAAAACACTATCGTTATTTAATTGGAAAATTTTTAGTTTCGACCACGTCGGGTTACAAACACTTAATCGGGTACAACCATAAGCCTCGTTTAACGCCAGTATCGGGTAGAATTCCACCGGGCCTCAAAATTAAACCATATATAAAGTTGAAAGAACTTCATTTGAAGCTTTTTTACCCTCTCTATACTCTCTCTCTACAAATCAAGCTTTTGATCCAAAAACCACCCAATTCAAGCTCCAAATCGGTAAGATATCCATCCTAGCTCATAGATTAACATGTTTAGCTCTCAAATTCATGACAAAATCATCCAAAAGGACCAAAAACATGTGTTTACAGCCCTGGAACACTCCAAAACCTTAAAGAGACATAAATGCAGTTTTGGAGCCCCAAAACCCTCTCAAATCACTTCTAGAGCTTGGATATGACCTAAGGGCTTACAAGATTGGACTTAGAACACCAAAACCTTAACATTTGTGGGGTAAACATGAGTTTACGGCCCAAGAACATGCTTGGACTGTAAACACCCTTTCTTAGGCCGTAAACACCTTTTAAGGTGTTAAGATGCCCCTTAAACACCTCCTAAGCCTTGGAATATTGTCTAGAACCATCCACCAATGTGTTAAGGGCCTTAAACATGAAAGAAACCATATCCTTAGGAGATTATGGCCATAAGCCCCCCAAGGAATGGTTCCTGGGCCGTAAACTCCTATAAGATGGTCAAATGGTGCCCTAACTTACTTCAATGGCTTGTACTTTGGACAAGAAACACTTGTGCTTAACCTAGGGACACCAAAACACAAAAGGAATGAGTATGTGAGAGTTCATGGCCGTAAACTCCTTAAAGTGGTCCCTTGGATGGTTAAACCCCTTCCAATGCCCTAGAATTAACCCTAGCATCACCCCACAAGTGTTATAAGACCATTTAGCACCCAAGAACACCCCACCCATGAGTTTACGGCTGTAAACTAATGGGGATATGGTCTATGGGTCGTAATATCCATTAGTAGTTTCCTCTTGAAGAGGAAACTCCATATTTAGGCCATAAACACCCTTAGATGCTACCCGGATCACTCCTAACACTTGAAATGAAGTGTTTTCGTGCCTCGGAGTGTATATTCTTATCTAATTAGTAGTTCAAAGTCTAATTAGATACAATTATGTATCTCTTCATATTACGTAGGAACCTCGCGTGTTTTCAAGCCCCGAACTGACACTTAGCTTCCTAGCCGACATATTTCTTGTCTGGTGAGGTCATACCCCTACACCTTTTTCTGTGTTTTCAACGTTTTCAGGGGGGAGGGGAATACAAGCAAAGGTACAAGGAAATATTGTACTCAAACTTATGATTTTATTAGAAATGTTTCATATTCTGTACGCTTTTAACATTAGAGATCATATTAACCTACTGTTTAACTTGCAGAGTTAGTTTTCGAACTGTTTGTAAACCCATTATAAAATGTTGTATTTTATCTTCACGAATCAGTTTTTCACATCACAATTAGTAAAAGCAATATCTTAGAACTTTCGAAACGTCCTTGGTAACACTCCCCCTAGATACGAGAGTGAAGGACTTCAGCACTTTAGACCCGTCCTTGGTAACACTCCCCTTTGATACGAGAGTGAAGGACTAGTAAATAGAGTTTTCCGTATTATTGTTACTTTTTAATTTCCTTGGTAACACTCCCCCTAGATTCGAGAGTGAAGGAAAACTTTTAAAATTCATTAATCTTAAGGTTGGAGACACGTCCTTGGTAAGACTCCCCCTAGATACGAGAGTGTAGGACTACCCCTATAACAAGAATCTCCTGGAGGGAGAATGTGACTTGAGTGTATAGATCTATACGGGATTGACAACCCCGCACCTGGCTGCTAGCTACAGTCGGACCGAAAGGTCCAAGGGTGATAAAAGTCATAAAATGATATTGGCCCCATTCCAAGCCTTATCTAGTCTATTGTATGGTTATGGAACTCGCAACTTAGATTTGAAAACTTTTCTACTTACTTATTAGTTTTATATACGTGTTAAAACTAATGTACTTTACAAGGACTACCAGGTTTTCAGAATACTTCTCTTAACACTGCAAGTATGGTAGATAGTTGTACATTTCATTCCGGATTGGTAAACAACTTTTAGGAAAATAAGGGTTTTTCCTGGGATAACTTAAATTTTCTTAACCAGACTGTGTAACATTGGATAACCCGACTTTTCATATAAGAAAATATGGGATTTTCTTGGATAACAACTTTTTTAGAGAACCAAAGGAAAGTTGTTCATTTTCAGAAAACAAACCGCTTATGAACTCACCAGGTTTATGTTGATTTTCAAACTGCTTGTATTCTCAGGTCCGCATGAGACAGGTACCATATGATCTTTTGGAGAAGACGGAGCATTTAGAAGTCACGTCTTAACTTTTGATCATTTTAGGATGTATATATAAACATGTATAAATTTGTTTTCAAACAAATGTAAATACCTCTATGTAATGTAATCGTTGTATTTACTACGCTTACTATGTACATTGGTTGTGCTACCACATGACGTCACCTCCGCCCCGGAACGTTTCTGCCTTCGGTTTCGGGGTGTGACAGCACCCTAAAATGGCCTGACATGGGTAGGTCAGCACCCTATAATGGCATGACATGGGTAAGTCAACACCCCAGAATGGCTTGACATGGGTAGGTCAGCACCCCAGAATGGCTTGACATGGGTAGTTCGGTGACCCTAGAATTTCCTGGCAGTTCGTTTGTTGTTTGGTATTTGGTATGATGGGGGAACTCACTAAGATTTGTGCATACTGTTTTAGTTTTGGTTTTAGGTACCTCGTTTTCAATGGGAAGGAGTCAGCTTGATCGCAGCACATCACACTATGTTTTCCGCACTTGGGATACTTGGGATTACACTCTGATATGGTTTTATGATTCTATATTTTGATTATTCACACACTGGTTTTGATATGAGATATTATTATGAACATTTTTATAGTGGTGGTTTTACTATTGGGGTGTTACAATTAAACCATAAACATATATAAAAAGAATGTCCAAATCTAACTTCGCATGAAGAAGTTATGAATTTTCTAAGTTTCAGATATAACAGTAGACAAGTAAAAACCCGAAATAGAGATCGAGCGACTTTTAGCCGACACAACCTAAACGAGAATCGAAGATCTCGACAATAGTAGTTAAATGGTAAAAAGACAGACGAAAACGGACTTTGGATAAAGAAGTTATGAATTTCTAATGGAGTTTTCTTGTCACAGCCTACTTAAAATAATACAATAAAAGTTAAAGTCAAAATTAGTCGGCGGAGTCTAAACGAAGTTGTAGAGCATAAAATCACCTACGCATGGATATAAAGAGTGTCAAAATCAGAACTCGTATGCGAGAGATATGAATTTCCGAAGTTCGGGGCACGGATTCCCACCCTGTCAAAGGACTCGACATGAGACACTCCATGCTCACGACATGAGCTAGGGTTGGATAAGTTTTCCAGCATTGGGCTGTCAGAAGTCGAGTCAGCAGGTGGATAGGATCGACCTCACGATGTGAGCCACTCCATGCTCACGATGTGAGATCCAAAATCACTCCCTATAAATAGAAACCGAAGGTCTTCGGTTTAGGTTGCTCAACTCTACTTCCCTTTCTACTTTTACACTGTGTTAAGCATCCCGAGACTACCCTGACGCCCAGGTTATGTGTCGAATCCCTGACGGAACCCCGAAGTCCTAAAGTTCCCAAGATTTCCGAGAAATTGATGTCTTTCCGGTCGAAGCGGTGCCCGAGAAATGTATCGTTTTCTTTAAATAGTCACTTCAACCATGTGAGTTCATACCCCTTAACTTATCTTTTAAATGATTTTAAATGCTTTTATGGGGGGGATACAAGTAGAAGTATTATAGTTATTATAATCAATCACATGTGATCTATAACTAAGAAAACAAGTGGATCTCTTATATTTCAATATGTGTTATCAAACAAACTATTTCAAATCAATTTATAAACTAACATCAAGTCATCTATAACCATTCAACTGGTTAAAACTCTTTTACATGGTAAACTCTTTTATCAAACTCTTTTAACCTTATGTATTGTTAAAATCATGTCTATATGGATATAGTTATATAAATGAGGTTGAAAGGGCTTAGGACTAATAACTCACTTTATTTCATGTTCCTTGTTTGGTTGTGGACTTAGGGTATCGGTTGATTGTTCGAGGGTCGTTTGAATCTTAGTTATATATTAAGTGTATGTTTGTAGATATAAAAGTTCTCACATCAGTTCAACACCTTTGTTAGCAAAAGTGTACAAACATACTCAGTCATTCAAACAACATTGCTAGTAAACTATAATAGATATAGTTTAGAGGACTACTACTCACTATTTCTAATACAATGAAACATACAAGAGTCAGTTCATACATGAGTTAGCTCAAACATACTATAATGAGAAACAAGGAGGAACATTCTATACAAAGATAACATACAATACACTAGAACAGATAAATCATACAATACAATTATAAGAATACTATAACACTAATGTGAGCCACTACTTCATGGAATGGAAATACACTGATGTGTCACATTTTGTAACCAGAGTCTCCTGGAGGGAGAGCATGAATTTGTGTATAGATCTATACGTGATTAACCATCCTACACCTTGCTACTAGCTACAGTGGGACCTGCAGGTCTACGGGTGAGGAATGTCATACCATTTTGATGTCTTCAAACGTCATGTTTTACTAGTAAATCAAGTATAGGTACAATCATATCACATTTTACCTTAATTAAACAAATTGGTTTAAGGTAGTTAGTACATTGGTAGTTACTTATATACAATACTACAGAACATCGTTATTTTCCCATTGCATTCACATTGTGATCTTCTGCCATAAACGGTAATGTAAACTATATTTTGGTAATGATTGTCATACTTGGGAAAGATACACACTTTTACAAACAAACAACATATGAAACATTCAGGCCTTTGTAGAAGGCTACTTTTTAGTAGAAAATATAGGATTTTCTAGGAGATACAAACATTTACTACAAACACTTATAAACATTTACATCAAACATTCTCAAACACTTTCATACAAACAATGAGACTAAAATACTTATGAACTCACCAACTTTTATGCTGATCTACTCTTTCAAAATAACTTGTATTCTCGAGTCACTAGTAGACAGGTACATCTGGACCAGGCTTTTGAGAAGACAGAGCGTGTTCAAGACTCGTCTTTATTTTGATTATTCATTTATGGTGTCTTATAACTATATACAAAACACAATTGTATTAAATTATATTATTAATGTAATGGATGATGTTGTTGCCTGTTTACTATTATGCATCGATATGATATTGTACATGACGCCATCCGCCCCAGAACGTTTCCACCATTCCGGTTTTGGGGTGTTATACCCCGTCAAAAGAAAAGAACCAAGCTGGGAGTACAAAGAGGAAGTTCCATGGAAAGTCGAAAAGGAACTTCAAGCATTGGAAGCCTAATCCAGAACCTATAACAATATATGTTGCAGTCACAAACACTCCCATTCGAGCAAAACCCTACTCTAGAAGTCCGCCTCACTGCACCAAGTGGAACTACCATCATTTTAGAAATTGCATGACCTGCAACAACTGCAACTTAAGGGGTCACACCGCTATGTTTTGCATAAACGCCCCAAACAACTCAACCCCAACTATTGCTGTAGAAGGAATTCGAAACTGTTTTGAATGCAACCAACCATGCCATTTCAAGAAAGACTACCCTAAGATGATAAATCAAGGTGGTAAAGGAAGGGCATTCGTGATACGTGCAGGAGATGCACACCAGGAACCAACATGTGGTTACCGGTACATTTCCTATCAACAATATTTATTCTTCCATATTATTTGACACTAATGTTGATAAATGCTTTATTTCCCATAAGTTTATGAGAATTATAAACCATAAATCATGCAAACTTAATGAAGCATACATGGTAGAAGTAGGAAATGGTCAAATAGAATGCAACTTAGAAATACTCACCAATTGCCTTTTCACCCTGAACAATCACATTTTCCATGTTGACTTAATGACAATGACCATATTGACTTAATTCCCAAGACCATTGGAAGTTTCAATTTGATCATCGGAATGGATTAGTTATCAACCCATCTAGCAGAGATTCTATGTTATGAAAAGGTTGTATGATTACCCTTACCAAATAATGAAGCCCTTATAATTTACGAAGATAAGGCAGGGAAGAAACTAAGATTCATCACTTGCTAGAACTCAAGGAAGTATTTACAAAATAGAGGCTTCGCTTTCTTGGCCCACATAGTGGATATGCAAGACAAGGGTAAGGAAATCAAAGATATACTCGAAGTGTATGATTACACGGACATATTTCTAGAAGATCTACCTAGAGTACCACCAGTCAGACATATCAAATTTCGAATCAACCTAATTCTGGGTGCAACACAAGTGGCACCATATCCTCATCGTACGACTCCATCGGAAATGCAAGAACTATCCAGTCAACTTCAAGAACTTCTTGACAAAGGTTTTATTATGTCAAGCTTCCTTCCATGGGGAGCCCTTTCATTGGTTGTCAAAAAGAAGGATGGATTTTTCAGGTAGCGCGTCGACTATCGAGTGTTGAACAAGCTCACCATCAAAACCGATATCCACTTCTGAGGATCGATGACCTATTCGAATAGCTACAAGGATCCTACTACTACTCGAAGATCGACCTAAGATCTGGCTACCATCAACCTGGAGTTCAAGAAGAATATATTCAAAAGACAGTATTCCAAACTCGATATGGTCACTACGAGTTTCTTGTTATGCTATTTTGAATGAAAAATGCACAATCTGTACTCGTAGACCTTATGAATCGAGTGTGTAGACCTTACTTCGATAATTTCATGATTGTCTTCATCGACAACATATTGATATATTCACGAACCAAGGAAGAACATGGTCAACACTTCCGTTTAATTCTGGAACTGTTAAGAAAATAGAAACTTTAAGCAAATTTTTTGAAATGTGAATTCTGGATTAACGAAGTGCATTTTTTGAAATGTGAGTTCTGGATCAACAGTAAATAGATTCATGCCGATCCCGACAATATTGAAGTGGCTAAGAATTCGAAAGCACCAACAACACCAACCGAAGTATGTCTATTATTAGGGCTTGCAGGCTACTATCGAAGATTCATTGAGAACATTTCCAAATTAGCCAAGCCTCTCACCGTACTAACCCAAAATGACAAGAAGTTTGATTGGGGAGATAGCCAAGTGTCTTCCTTCTGGAAATTGAACCAATTGTTATGCAGTGCACTAATTATGTCCCTTAATGAGGGAACAAAAGACTTTGTAGCGTTCTGTGACGCCTCGCACCAAGGGTTAGGATGTGTACTAATGCATAGATATAAAGTAACTGCATATGAATCTCGACAACTGAAACCAAACAAGACAAACTACACTACCCACGACCTAGAGTTAGGAGTCGTAGTGTTTTCCTTGAAGATTTGGAGATACTACCTGTGTGGAACAAAGTATGCTGTTTTCACCGACCATAAAATCCTTACACATCTTTGATCAGTAAGAGCTCAATATGAGGAAATGAAGATGGGTCGAATTGCTAAACAATTACGAATGCAAAATGGGTTATCATTATGGTAAAGAAAATGTCATGGTGAATGCCTTAAGCAGGAAAGAGCGAGCAAAGACTGTTGAGGTCGAAAGTTGTTGTGAGGTGTCGGAGTCTGTCTGAGTTGTTGTATGTGTTCGAGTGTGTTTGTATGCTTTCCTTATCCCTTTATATATGGGATGAATACTAGAGTTAGAGGGTAGCTTTTTCCTTCAAATTGTACTCTCTGATATTTCTCTGTATTTCTAGAAAACGTAATCGAGCCAACCAAATTATATTTAGATCTTGTGTTCTTAATTTTGTCTTGATTTTGATGTCGTATTACATGCTCGATACAATTGGTATTAGAGCAGGATTCATTCAATTTTTATTTGATTTTCTAAGGTTTTCAAAAGGTTTGAGTCTCGTTTAAGATTCAAATATTCTACTCTTTTGATTCTGAAAATCATCATAGATCATCTGTTTTGATTTGATTCTACTTTCGGTTTGTTAGATCGATTTTTTTGTTTCAGTTTTCAGAAAGTTTTGTCAATCAAATCTCAACTTATAAAGACTTTCACAAATTTCATCCATACAACAATGGCGAACTTTAACATGAAAACCATGAATTCTTACTCTCGTCTTCTTGGTTCTTCAACCAAAATTCCTATGTTGATTCTTGAGTTTTATGATCAATGGGCTGATCGTATGGAGGACTATTTGAATGTAATAGATAAGGATCTCTAGAAATGCATCATTGGTGATGTTCATCCTCCTATTGTTGTACAAAGTGTTGGAACTGCTGCTAATAATCCATATGTTGCAGAACATGCTGAGAAACTATAGAAAAATGAAAAGAATTGTATGTGTGAACTTTGTGGTGCTGTTCCATCAGTTGTATACAATTTTGTGCGCAACCGTAAAGCCTCAAAGGAGATTTGGGATAGTATCAAGGCAATAAGAAAACAAAGATTAGCTTAGTCAACAACGTCTATTAGAGTTGGGAGAGTTTAAGTAGAAGGAAGGAGAATTCATTGAGCTCTACTATGACCATCTAAATGAACTCATATTCAAACGTAATAGATATGGAGTTACAAGGTCTACAATGGAGTTCAATCTAAAAGTTATCATGGGACTTCACAAAGAATGATGAAATGCTCGCCTTATGATAAAGACACCACAAAGTTTCAACTATTTTTCACTGAATGATATCTATAATGTGTTAAAAAGCACATGAATTTGAAGTGAATGAGATTGCTGAGGAAGCAAGGATCAGTCTGGGTGGTCCTCTTGCTCTTGTGTCGAAGGTTGCTGGAAGAAGGGTTGAGAAAGAAGTTGCTGAGAAGGAGAATTTGGAAGATGAAGGCTTGATCGTCAATTCTGATGACGAAGCAATGGCTTTTTACTTGAACAATCAAGTGAAAAATTTTTCAAAAAGAGTTTTAATGCGAAACCACAAGCAAGTGCAGTGAAAGGGATTTTTTCTGGAAAGAATGTGAGTGAGGAAAAAAAAGTGGATAAGAAGGATGTCAAGGCTGGAGATGCGAAGATAGAGAAAAAGCTTAAAGGTGACTCAGGATTCGACTGCCATTACTGTAATGGAGCAAATCACATGAAAAGTGATTGTATGCTTAAGAAGAGGGATGAGAAAAGAATAGAGTAAAGGACGAAGCCTACTACTCTGAGAGGCTTGAAGAAGTGAGAGTCAAGGTGAGTGGAATCTCTTTAGTTGCGAAGGAGATGACAGATGAAGAAGGGACATATCAAGTATGGTCATCAGGTTCAGATGACCATGAGATGCGAAATCGCACTAACGGAGCGATTTTTGCAAGTTTTGAGGAAGAGGATGAGGTGAAAGTCATTGGGAGGTGTTTTGTTTTGACATCTACTTACAAGTCCCCCATGACTTCGTGGGTACATTCTCTTTTTCGATCTTTTCATATTCCCTCTAGTGCATATAATTCGATATTATCTGATTTTGATGAAGCTATTAGTTACGTTAATGATATGTTTATTTCTGCTAGTAGTGATGCTAAAAAGTTCAATGCACAACTACTAGAAACTCAGAAGATTATGGGGACCAAGAAAACTATGATAGATCAATTATATTTACAATTGACTCATGTAATCTGTGACCGAGATACTCATAGATTTGTAAATAAAGATTTGCATAAACAATGAAGCATTTGTTGTAATACTGCGAAAAGGTTTTATGAAAAGTTAACTACTTTACATCATTCGTCTGATATTAGCAAAGAACATCATAGAAAACTTCTGCCATTTTTAGCTTTCGAAAGGGAGAAAATAGATTCGACTTCTTATGACTGAAAAGAATTTTTTTGAATATGATAACGTACCAGTAGATTCTTATGCATATGGTTTTGTGAAAATTGATGAATGGTTAGATACAAATGATCTTGTTGACATAGTAAATAAGACCCTGACCAAAAACGAACAAATCAAAATTTTGAAAAGAACTAAGAATTCGACATCAAACTCTCCAAACAATTTTGCTGATATCGAAGATGATTATGATGATATGAGTGAAATTGAGGCGGATGAAATTGTTGACTGTTCTCAGTTATCTGTCATTAATGTCAATTCTCTAGCGAAGGGTAAAGAAATATGTAATGATGCTTTGGTTAAAGTAGACACTGACCAACCCTCGACTTCAAAAGTTCATGATCCTGACCATGTAATTGTCAAAGATAGTCAAACAGATAGTGACGATGACAATGATGATGTTTCAAAAGAAACAATCATACCCCGAGTTGTTGTTGATCAGGTCTACGAGGAAACTGAGAAGTTTGAAAAAATTCTAAAAGAAAAGGGTCCTCATTATCTTGAAACAAATACGGTTGTGTATCCTAAATTCAAATGCTCAGATGAAGTTATCTTTCCAAATCATGTGTTTGTTTCCTCAGGATATGGACATAAAGTTAAACCTGAAATTAACAAAATTGTTGTTGAGGACAACAAGGAAGTTTCTAAAGAAGGATTTTCCTCAAATTAAAGTACTGTCGAAAATAATCTCAACAAGAACTCGTCCACTTTTCAAAGACAAAAACCTTAAAGAAACTGGGTTGTTAAAACTGCCAAACCAAAAGAAGAAAAACAAGCAAAAGAAACAGTTTTTCAAAAGTCAAAACAAAAAGTTCAAAATTTCAAAGAACAAATTGAAAAGTTTTCAAAAGAACATGGAATTTCGATGACTAAAGCGAGAAAGAAGGTTTATTGGCAAAATATTGAGTCTCGAAAGAAACAAAGTGTTTTGTCAAATAAATCGTCTGAAATAATTGAGTCTAAATTTGTTCAGACAAATTTTCAGAAAAAGTCTTTGGTTAAGAAAACACCCTCTTAGAATCAAAAAGATCTGTCAAAAAGTCAACCACAAGTCTCGAAGTCCAATTCAAAACAAAATTTTCAAAACTCAAAAAAAGAGAAATTTGTAAAACATCATTAGTTAAACAATTTTGTTCATCATTCTCAAAACAAAAATTTTCATAAAATAGTTTTCAAAGAAACGGTTTTCAACCAAATGAACAAAGGAATTCTTCTCAATTCTCTAATCAATGAAGATTTTCGAATGGTCCATAAGTTTTTTTTTTCAATCAAATGTTGGTTATCAAAAACATTTTCAAAATCGTTTTCAAACACAAGTCAAATATGGTTTTCCAAAGCAACATTTTGAAAAGTTAAATGTCAATGCTAAGAGAAATGTGACATTTAAACCCACACAACCTCATTTTCCCAATACATCTTCGAAGAAGCCAAGTACTGTTTCGTTTTCAAAAGGAACAACCAATGTCAAAAACATTAATCACTGGTTGGACGGGAAAGGCAAAGTTGATCGAAATGGCAAGTTTTCACAAGAAGAAATCAAGGTTGCATTTGAAAGTTACTTGAATGAGTCTTCTAATGGAAGTTCATCATCCACAGAGCCAAATCCATCTGTTCAACGGTGGAAAGCAATTCCAAAAGCGAAAGTGGATGTGAAATAAACTGAGAAGGTTAAAGGGAAAGTCAATGTTCATTTTAACAAATCAATGATTTCATTTCAATACCCCCTTCTCACGAAGTGAACTTAATTGATAGTTTGAAATCAAAAGTTCGTTATTGGGTTCTAGGATGTTCGTTTCATCATGCAATTTGTTCTAATAAATAAGGACCCAAACAACCTTGGGGACCTAAATTCTTCTACTGATTGTGGGTTTTGTGTGACGAGTAATATGATGAAAAATGGTACATTGATAGTGGTTGCTCTCGTCACATTACTGGAAAGAAGGAAAACCTTAGAGATTTTCGAAGTCTAAAAAATGTTGGAGTGGTGAAGTTTCAAAATAATAACAAATGCAAAGTCAAAGGATATGGAAAGGTAACGAATGGAAATTTCACTATTAACATGGTACCATATGTCAAAGGTCTTCAACATAACTTGATAACTGCTTCGCAACTTGTTGTGGGCACTGGTAATCTGGTGGTTTTTAATGAAGAAGGAGGTATGATTTCAAACATAGAGAGAAAGGAAGTTTTTCTCAAATCCAAAAGAAAAGGCGATATGTTTACCCTTCACATTAAACCTATTGTAGGTATTTCCTCAGTTTGATTACTTTCTAAGGCATCATCAGACATAACTTGGCTATGACATCTAAGACTCTCTCACTTGAATATCAAGAATCTGAATAAATTGGTGGTAAATGATCTTGTTCATGGTTTACCAGTATTAAAATTTGATAATGGTACTTTATGTGCAGCTTGTGAACAAGGGAAGCAACATAGAAAAGGTCATCCGATTGTCATTGATTTGAAGATTGTTGAACCTTTGGAACTTCTTCATATTCATGTTTGTGGTCCTTGAATTGTTGAAACTCTCAACAAGAAGATGTACATTTTGGTTATTGTTGATGATTTTTTTTAGGTTTACTTTGGTGTATTTTCTACATTTAAAGTTAGAAACAACTCAAGTAATGATTGACTTTATCAATCACATAGAAGTAAGTTAAAAGAAAAAGGTGTGCAAGATTTAAAGTTACAATGGCTTAGAGTTCAAGAACAAGGCTCTTGATTCTTAATTGACAAATAAATTTTGCATAAGTTTTCATCTCCATATACAACTCAACAAAACAGTGTTGTTGAAAGGAGGAATAGGTCTCTTTGTGAAGCATAAAGAACCATACTTACATATGCGAATCTTCCACAATATTTTTGGGTTGAAGCAGTTACAACAACTTGGTTTACTCAAAATCGATCTTTCATTCATCATCGTTTTAATATAACTCATTATGAAATCATTAAGAAGAGGAAACCAAATGTTAAATTTTACATATTTTTGGTTGCATATCCTTCTTTATGAACCTCAAGGACAACCTTTCAATGTTCCAGTCAAAAGATGACGAAGGAATATTCCTGGGATATTCTCATAATTCTGTTACATACATGGTGTTAAACAAACGAACCAGGAAAATCAAAGAAAATTTTAATCTTACTTTTGATGATTATTATGTTAAGAGAGTCGAAATGTGCTTTGAATAAAATCCAATAATGAATGAATCGAATGATGACACTCAAAGCTTGAATTCTTCAGATTTTGATTATGATTTCATTTTTGTTGTTCCTGATAGGCCTATTGACGCAGAAGTTCATGCTGATGATAATCAAGTACCTGAAGCATTGAAGCATAGTGATGATTCGACTATCACATAAGATGATGTTGATATGAACTCTTCAACGACTTCTCTAATGAACAACAAAAGTTTACCAGTGGTACCTAATGCTCAAGTGGAGGGGGAGCACTTGAGTTCAATTAGTAGTGTTGAGGGGGAGTATACTTTAGAGGGGGAGCATGGTCAAATGAATGATGATGTTGTAGGGGAGCATCCTATTGTTGATCAAATTGTTGACGGGGAGCAAAATGAATTATTAACAAATACTTCGCATAGTCATACTTATGTTTTTTCATGATATACCTGATAATATGTTCTGCATATGTTAATAGGTCACTAAGTGTGTTCAAGTCTCCACTTGACACCGAGCACCCAACCGACACCTCCATCCGATCTACTTACAACAGGTGAGTTCATACACCTGAATTAACCTTTTAACTGATTTTAACTACTTTTATAAGGAGGGGGGGGGGAATACAAGTTGATCTATATAGTTATTATATAAATCACATGTGATTGATAACTGTATAGCAAAATGGATTTTCACATATTATACTGTTTTATCCAACTTAAGATTTTCCAATCTCGCTTTCAACTTTTGTTAAAGGTTTCCAAAGGTTGTTCTTCACTTAATCTGTTTTATACAAATCATTTTCAAAGTTGTTATGAAAGGTTTTTCAATGGATTCGAAAGATTTTCAAACTTGTTTTACAAACTGACAGCAAGTCGTAAATTTCTTATGTGTAAAGGTTTTCCAAAGTTTTCATCGAAACTTTCTTCTATGCTTTTATTTCGTTGAATGCATGTCTGTATTTGTATAATTATATAAATAATGTTTAAACGACTTAGGAAGGCTAGTTCGCCGTATTTCCTTTTCCTCGTTGGGATGTGGTCTGGTGGGTATCAGATATCCGTCCGAAGGTCGTTTAAACATTAATTATATATCATGTATACATATATGGACATAAAAGCTCTCTCTCTCTCTCTCTCTCTCTCTCTCTGAGACAGTTCATCGCCTTGGGTAGTAAAGGCCTCCCTCTATTATTCATGTTTCTGGAACCCTAGTAGCTATTATAGGAATAGTTAAGAGACTCTATTTATCTCTATCTCTATCTCTATCTCTATCTCTGTCTCTGTCTCTATCTCTATCTCTGTCTCTATCTCTATCTCTATCTCTATCTCTATCTCTATCTTTATCTCTATCTCTATCTCTGTCTCTATCTCTATCTCTATCTCTATCTCTCTCTTTTACTTTAGAATGTGACACACTACTTCCTTCTACGACGCTTCATTGCGCCAATGTCGTGTAACCAGAGTCTCCGGGAAGGAGAGCGAACATCATGTGTATAGATCTATACGGGACTGACACTCCCACACCCAGACTACTAGCTACAGTCCACGCCGGTAAGGCCCATGGGTGACATAATGCCACTACCTCTACGCATGACCTGGAGGGTCATCGGATACTCTATCATCGATCAACATGGTTACATACGGGTTCATATTCATTCTTTGTGTTAGACCTTGCTAGCTGTATCGTTCATTTGATACTGTTTGGGGTATGTGTTTCTTTGTTTTAGACCTTGCTAGCTGTATTGTTCATTTGATACTGTCTGGGGTCTGTGTTTCCTTGTTTTTGACCTTGCTAGCCGTATCGTTCATTTGATACCGTCTGGGGTCTTTGTTTCCTTTTGTTAGACTGAGCTAGGCATATCATTCATTCGATACTCTCCTGGAGTCTATGATTTCTTTTGCCTTAGTCAGCAGTATAACTGCTGAGGCATATGTTATTTTTCCCTTAGTATTTTTACTTTTGAATTTCTCATTACTCTTTTAAAGTCAATTCTGTATTTGGTAATGATAGTAATTTGGGGAAAGCCACTTCTCTAAACATAAATTAGTCGGGTCTTGGTAGAAGACTGTTTTTATTTAGAAAATATAGGATTTTCTGGCAAGGACGTTAATACACCATAGATTCTAAACTACTACTTTTTATAAATTCATTTTGAATAATATTCTTACTTACACAAATGACACTAAATACTTATGAACTCACCAGCATTTATAAAAATGTTGATACTCGCTTTCAAAATAACTTGTATTCTCAGGTCATCCATAGACAGGTACACCCGGGAGCTTTTGTGAAGCCTGCCTAGAACTGAGCTGCATCCATACTAGTTTCTGTATTACATTGATGTCTCTATAAAATGTAACTTATGTTAAACTATTACTATTAATGCAATGGTTGTTGTACTTTGATTACTATACTGCATATGTTGTGATACTTGACATGACGTCATCCACCCCAGAATGTTTCTGCCGTTGCGGTTTTGCGGTGTGACAAATTGGTATCAGAGCATTGTTTATAGTGAGCTCAATATATCAATTCATAAAAGATATACAGCCTATAATACATAGGGATAAAACACTCTGACCAAGAATTAAACTTTAAAATATAACCATATTTTACCAAAGTATAAGAACATCCAAAATCTAAACACTCGAACAAAATTATCACAAGAAGAACAAAATAAGAGTCTTCGGATGTTGAGCATTACCGTCAAACCTGGGCAGTTATGTAATCGTAAGCTGGAATAAATGTAACATGATCAACTACATTTATTCGAGATGCGATGAATGTGTGCTTGGGAGTGATAGTGGTGTTCCAATAGGTTTGAAACTTAGCAAATAGGAATGCTAGAGCCAAATGTAAAGTTTAAAATACTATGGGAGTATATTGGAATACTAAAAGACTCACATTAATCCCAGAATCATATTCAGAAAGAAACAAACAAGAAATTAAAATACCATAGGGGTATTTTAGGATCCATAGATAACCTTTTGTGAAAAATTAAAAAGATCCTTATTGATATACCTACAATTACAGAGGGTATACTTCCAAGGTTATATATAATAAGGATCCCATAGACTAAGAATATGTCGTTTCGCTCTACTTCCTTTTCCTCGTTGGGATGTGGATATAGAGTAGTATCACATATTCGAAGGCCTATCAGATCTAAGCTATACATAATTCGTGTACCCTATGTAATTGTAGCTGGAATCGATATGGATCACCCAGTGAAATGTTAATAATCTCTTAGGATTCTTTACACATTTCCATTCTCGCACGAACCCTGTAGAAAACCTTATCCACTTCAATGTTCGACCGTAGAGTTGATTCAGACTCAGAAGAGGTTCATTGAGAAGATTTCCAATTTGGAAATAAATGAACTAGGCCGAGACTATTGAAACCACCAAGTGCCTATACCTTTTTAGGGACACCGGTGGGAAATTCACATGAACTTCCGAGATTTCCAGTCGTCCATCATGAAGTGATGACACCCAAAGTAAGAATTGGAAGTAAGACGCAGTAGAAATTCAATATGTCTATACGATAAGAGAACCCTAGGTAACTACCCGAAGATAACCAACACCAGTCCCAGTCAAGGATATGAGGTTGACAGAGGGAGCCAGTACATGGAACCTGAGAAGTGTCTTTTCCTCGTTATTGTCACGCTAATACACCCATAAAATAATACAATTTAGTGAGTTAAGTGATTCCACTACTCACACTATGTGTTAGGTAAATCGCCGTTTCCCGCCGCAAGTAATACGATTAGAGCGGATTTCAAAACCTCGATCGAGGATGTTTAGCCACAAGTCTTCATGTGCCCTTCTTCCCCCAGTCTGCATTCCGAACTCCCCTCAAATCTGTCCAAAGCCGGAGAGTGAACCTTTCCAGCATAAAGATAATTTAGTAGGAACGATTCCCATCTTATGGCTTTCCGACACTCTTACTCCTACCTTGAATACCCAGACTACATCGTAGGGATGTAGGTCGACACTCAGACAACCAATATCTGAGGCACGGGAAAAATTTATGCCTAATATAGTAAGGATAGATACGTCCAGGGTTAACCATCGTCTCTCAATAGCTTGTGTTCCTTTCCGTGTAGGAAAACCATGCCTCCGAAGAAGCGTGACCAATCCGCTGGCAAGAAACCTACTCTCCTTTTCGATGAAGCTATGTTCCAAGCTACAGTATCGGCAGCCGTAGCAGCTGTCATGGCTCATTTGAATGCTAACAACGCCAATGTTAGCAAGAGCCCTATCGGGATTCCCGATCCTAGCAATGGACGACAGCAACCAACTTCTTTGTACCCAGTCACCCAAGAACCTCAACCAAATCCACTGAAGAGAAAGTTCAAGAACAAGGAGGGAAGTACCTCGGCTCAAGGACCTTCCGAAGGGCAACGAGCTGAGACAGTCAATACCCCTGCTAGCCCTTCCATCCCGACACCTAGAAGACCATACCTAGGAAACCTTCCCCAGTGTAGCTACCATGATCATGGTATATGCCGAGAATTCTTTTGCGCTAGGTGCAACAAGAAGGGGCATACCACTCGTACCTGCAGAACCCCGGTTGAGTTCATTATCTCAACCACCAATGTAGCGACCAATCCAGTTTGCCATCTATGTGGTGAGAGTGGGCACTTCAAGAGGGACTGCCCAACTGAAAGAAACGACAATGGCGTAGGAGAAGTCTAACTCTAATGCCTAGGAAGAAGCATCAAGGAACCCGGTAGATTTTGGTACGTCTCTCAATCTTAGATAACTAACCGAAAACATTAAAAGGATAATTCTAAATGTAATTACTTCCCTGTTAAGGCGAAAGTCGCAGCACTGTTATAAAATTTAAAATTTCAGCAGGTAAAGCTATAATGGCTCGATATATACATTAAAGTCGTGTATAATCTAGATGGATAGACCTAGAGTGAGTGATGTTGCCTCATTTCCTGTTCCTCGTTTGGTTGTGGATTTAGGGCGGAGTCGCTTAGTCAACAGTTCTCCCCACCTTAATTATACATGACTAGTATATGTTAGGCGATTGTAGAAACACGTCGTGAGAATCCATTAATGAAAGGTACACTATTCACAAACACTCAAGACCCTCTATAGTTCTGCGTCGACTCTATCGGTCCCCGTATCCCTGACTGTGGTACATGGGACGAAACCCGAGACGCCTAGAACTTGTGTGCCCATTCAGCACATGGCCCTATTGGCCCTCATTCTATATCATGTCGATGTATGCTAACTTTGACGCCTCTATCAATCATGGTTCGACTTAGTGCAACCATGTGCATTTCCCTAGTGCTGTGTAAAAAGAACTTTCACCGTAGCCATTCGGCAAATAAAGGTTCTTCCGAACCTAAAAATAATAAAACCTAATGCGATACGTCGGTCGTCGCTCTTATCTAAAAACTTTCTGAAATACTCTTGAGTAGGGCAACGCGCGCTGTTAACCAACCCATCTTAGACAGATAGAAACCGAAGCGAAAGACACTGTAGGTATTCCAGAAGACGATAACCACCCGAAGCATACTCCGTAGATCCCCCAGAAAGACCCTTCACACCTCACAATTAGGTTCGCGAATGTAGAGGATAGAACTCATGGGACTGACTACTATAACTGAGTATATGCACTAGAGTGGTATATAATTCAGATCAATAAGATTTAAGATGTGTGCTTCCTCCCTACTCCATGTTCCTTGTTGGGTTGTGGGTCTGGGGTGGAGTCGCACAACTGAATATTGCATACACCAAGTATTAGTGGTTAAGCCAAGTATGAGCTCTACCATGAACCACATAGTAAAACCCTTCATCCTATTCCACAGAATAGGAACTAGAGTCAGGAGAACCACTGCGGGTTGAGCTACTATAATGACCACAAATCCGAAATTTGTTGTCATCCCGGTTAAGCCAACGTAGTAGCTAACACCTGCAGTTGGTAAAGAAATATGGGTAGTAAGAGTCAAGGACATTGACTACAACCATCCATTCACGCTTAATCCCCCGAATTAAGCATCTCAGCGGCTATCCCAGAAATCCGGAAGCTGCGATAAGTTAAACCTTGAGAAGAGCGGATGAGTAGATTAGACATTTCGAGTGACGGAACCGTATACTTCTAGACTTAACCTAAAATCAAGAAAACTCAGAACCCCTGGAAGAGTAGTTGCAGAAGATGCTCGCACTACTCAGGCACTTCGTCCTCCTTGTTACTGACAAGTAGTGTCTAGGACACTTCGCCTCCTCACAAAGAAGAAGTCACCGTCGCCCTGTAGACGATATAATGCATTCTACAAAGTGGATACTAGAATGCCAAGAACCACAGGATAACCTCCGCAGCCAAGAATACTTGAATAAAGTGCGAAAGTAGGTTGCATTAAACCTTATAACTCAGATCCCGAAGAGATTATAGACTTGACACCAGTCTAGGTGTTAGCCGATGGGTTATACAAGAGCACGCGCTTTCTGCAACTGAAATAAACTGACACCTTAGATATTAGGGCATGTTTTAGAGATTCATTGGACTACTAGGTGTTCCAAGAATACTATCTCACACAGAAATAGTAGAACCACCTCCCGAGATAGTCCAACACTTCAGAAAAATTCTCTAAGGATTGAGTTAGCCCTGAGCAAAGCTTGCTGTTTATGAAACAGCAAAGCAAGTAAGAGCATGATTCTTTCCCGTTAGGAATCATATTGTGAAAGCATAAACTAGACGATGATGAAAAGTTTAAAAACTTTCTAAACAGCCGTCTGGTAAAACCGTATCTCCCCGACCCTGATAGTTCTGTTAGAAACATCTCAAGAACCAGAAGTGCAGATTCATTTTGCACTAGGTTCAGATAGACGCCTGCAGCAAATAGATACCCCTAGACATTCAATCCATCCGATGATCCAAAAAACCTCTGAAAGCCAATCGACAGGAAACACGAATCCAAGGACAACCTGAACTTTCTAAGAACCAACCTGAAGGACTACACTCCCAGTATGAGGGAATGTTTGGAACTTCAGAATGGAGATCACGCCAGTGATGATCCCGCCATAGAAGTACTCTATGTTCTAAGTACTGAAAAGCTCTACCTTTTCGAGAGCTTAGGACCATCCGAGATTCTTTACAAAATTTGTCCAACCCTCATCAGACCACAACTACTTTCGAAAGTTCCATAAGTTGCGCCCCAAATCAATCCACTCCTTAGACTTGAAAAGTGTTGCCGACGTCACTCTTTGTATTCCACTCATCTTGATGGAAACCATTAGGAACCCTAACTTTGTAGACGCACCTGTGGGAATCGCTAACTGAACGAAACGGAATCCGCATCCCGTAAGTAAAGGTTTGTTAGAATACCAAGCAAAAGGCCAGAGTCCACTTGGGAGTGTGAGGACCAACTAAGTAGGAAGTACCTTCATCTCTCTACCTGATTGTTCATGCCACTTCCTTGCCTAACCCCAAATTTCGGGACGAAATTCCCTCTAACAGGGGGATGATGTGACAACCCGAAATTTATCCCGTCATTTTAACCTCTTCTTCCGTTAATAAAACTCTCTTTATTTAAATTATCCATTAACCTTTTTGATTAGCTTAATTAATTTGAGACTTTTATAATGACTCCGTAAGGGTTGAAACAAATGAGAAACACCCTCAATATTCCCTTGAAAAAGTATTAGTTACAACCAAGTCAAATTACAACCATTTAATCGGGTGCGACCACAAGCCCCGTTTAACGTCAGTATCGGGTAGATTTCCACGGAGCCACAAACTCAAACCCCTATATAAGGGAGAGTTAACCTCACTTACACCCTTTTCACTCTCTCTCTACTAGTTGCTTTCGATCCAAAACCCGCCCATTTTGATCCCCAAACTAGTAAGTGATTTACCCTAACTTGTCGTTTAGCTCATTTAACATGCAAATTCGTATTTAAGACATCCATTAGGGGCCAAATCATGTGTTTACGGCCCAAGAACACTCTTGGACCGTAAACACCTATAAGTGGGGTTTTGAAGCCCCAAAACCCTTCTAAATCACTCCTAGGGCTTAGATATGACTTGTGGACTTACACACACACACACGAGATTAGACAACCAAAACCTTGCATTTTGTGGAGTAAACATGAGTTTACAGTCCAAGAACACTCTTGGACCGTAAACCCCTCTTCATGGGCCGTGAACACCTTTTAAGGTGTTAGAATTGCCCTCAAACACCTCCTATGGCTTGGGTAAATGTCTAGAATCAACCACAAATGAAGTAGGGCCATTAAACATCAAGGAAACTATGGATTAGGATTTTATGGCCGTAAACCCCCCAAGGATAGGTCCATGGGCCGTAAACTCCCTTAAAGAGCCCAAATGATGCCCTAACTTCCCGATATGGCTTGGAAAAATGCATAGAACTTTATACCCTCCCATTTAAGACCTTAATACACAAAACGAAAGGGCATGTAAGAGTTTTCGGCCGTAAACTCCTTATTTACAGTTGTAAACTCCTTAAATGTGTCCATTTGATGATTAAACCACTTCCTATGCCCTAGAATTGAACCTAGCCTAATTCCACAAGTATTGTCAGACCATAAAGCATCCAAGAACACACCACCCATGAGTTTACGGCCGTAAACTCATGGGGATATGGTCTTAGGGCCGAAAACTCCATAAATATTTTACTCTTGAAGAGTAAACTCCCTAACTAGGCCACACACTCCCTTATTGCAACCCAATAGCCTCCTAGCACTTGACCAAAGTGTTTTCCGCACACTAGGATGCTTATACGTGTTTAAATTAGTATTATAAACACTAATTGTATGTAAACATATGTCACCATATGTTAATAGGTCACTAAGTACGTTCAAGTCTCCACTCGACACTGAGCACCCAACCGGCACCTCCATCTGATCCACTTACAACAGGTGAGTTCATACCCTGAATACAAGTTGGTCTATACAGTTATTATATAAATCACATGTGATTGATAACTGTATAGCAAAATGGATTTTCGAATGTTATACTGTTTTATCCAGCTTATGATTTTCCAATCTCGCTTTCAACTTTTGTTAATGGTTTCCAAAGGTTCTTCTTCACTTAATCTGTTTTATACAAATCATTTTCAAAGTTGTTATGAAAGGTTTTTCAAAGGATTCCAAAGATTTTCAAACTTGTTTTACAAACTGAAAACAAGTCGTAAATTTCTTATGTGTAAAGGTTTTCCAAAGTTTTCATCGAAGTTTTCTTCTATGATTTTATTTTGTTAAAAGCATGTCTATATTTGTATAATTATATACATAATGTTTAAAGGACTTAGGAAGGCTAGTTCGCCCTATTTCCTTTTCCTCGTTGGGATGTGGTCTGGTGGGTATCAAATATCTGTCCGAAGGTCGTTTAAACATTAATTATATATCATGTGTACATATATGGACATAAAAGCTCTCTCTCTCTCTCAACCAGTTCATCGCCTTGGGTAGTAAAGGCCTCCCTCTATTATTCATGTTTATGGAACCCTAGTAGCTATTATAGGAATAGTTAGGAGACTCTATCTCTATCTCTATCTCTGTCTCTATCTCTATCTCTATCTCTATCTCTGTCTCTGTCTCTATCGCTATCTCTGTCTCTATCTCTATCTCTATCTGTATCTCTATCTCTATCTTTATCTCTATCTCTATCTCTATCTCTATCTTTATCTCCATCTCTGTCTCTATCTCTGTCTTTATCTCTATCTATATCTCTATCTCTGTCTCTATCTCTATCTCTATCTCTATCTCTCTCTTTTACTTTAAAATGTGACACACTACATCCCTCTACGATGCTTCATTGCGCCAATGTCGTGTAACCAGAGTCTCCGGGAAGGAGAGCAAACACCATGTGTATAGATCTATATGGGACTGACACTCCCACACCCAAACTACTAGCTACAGTCTGCGCCGATAAGGCCCATGGGTGACATAATGCCACTATCTCGACTGCCACTACCTCTATGCATGACCCGCTCGGTCATCGGATACTCTATCTTCGATCTGCATGGTTACATACGGGTTCACATTCATTCTTTGTTTTAGAAATTGCTAGCTGTATCATTCATTTGATACTATCTAGGGTCTGTGTTTCTTTGTTTTAGACCTTGCTAGCCATATCGTTCATTTGATACTGTCAGGGGTCTGTGTTTACTTTTGTTAGACTGAGCTAGGCGTATCATTCATTCGATACTCTCCTGGAGTCTATGATTTCTTTTGCCTTAGTCAGCAGTATAACTGCTGAGGCATATGTTATTTTTCCCTTAGTATTTTCACTTTTGATTTTCTCATTACTCTTTTAAAGTCAAGTCTGTATTTGGTAATGATAGTAATTTGGGGAGAACCACTCCTCTAAACATAAATCAGTCGGGTCTTGGTAGAAGACTGTTTTTATTTAGAAAATATAGGATTTTCTGGAAAGGACGTTAATACACCGTAGATTCTAAACTACTACTTTTCATAAATTTATTTTGAATAAAATGCTTACTTACACAAATGACACTAAATACTTATGAACTCACCAGCATTTAAAAAATGTTGATACTCGCTTTCAAAATAACTTGTATTCTCAGGTCAGCCATAGACAGGTACACCCGGGAGCTTTTGTGAAGCCAGCCTAGAACTGAGCTGCATCTATACTAGATTCTGTATTACTTTGATGTCTCTATAAAATGTAACTTATGTAAAACTATAACTATCAATGCAATGGTTGTTGTACTTTGATTACTATACTGCATATGTTGTGATACTTGACATGACGTCATCCACCCCAGAATGTTTCCGCCATTCCGGTTTTGGGGTGTGGCATTAAGCCCAATCACAGCATATGACTTATTTAGAAGAATGATGGACTTAATGGATTAAGTCCTTAATGGGTTAAGTGAGAAACACTTAACCCTAATCGTCATTTTATGTGAAAACCCAATTTCCACTTGGGTTTATTGTTGGGCCTTTTATTGGTCCTTGATGATTGGATTATTAATGGGCTATCCAAGATCAAGCAAATGGATTAGAATAATTAATGGGCTTTGAGGTAAGGCCCACGTAAGGAGTGGGGACCAATTTCGAAAATTGGGCCATAGATGGGCCATAGTTTGGGCCTTTATGATTATGTGATATTGGGCCATTAGAATGTTGAATTTTGGACTAGACTAAATGGTTGAGCCTTATGGTAAGACCTTATAAAGATTTGTGCCCAATTTGGAAAATTAGGCAATGGGTTGGGCTGTGACTCATAGTTGACTTTTGGGCCATTGGATTGGGCCTTGGGCTTGAATAAAGCTAAGTTAGGGGTAAAGTAGTATTTACCCCCAAGTATGTATTTATGGTTATGTGTTGGAACCCAATTACTAATTGGGTGATGTTTTGATATTGACAGTTCGGGAATCTGCCATCCAACAGCTGGGGGTTATGTCTTCGGGACTTTAGCAGTGTGAGGTGAGTTACCTTCCAGTACGGGTGGGTCTAAGGCCATAATTCCGGCCCACCAACATGAGTAGTTGGAAGGTAATTGTCTTTATCATAATTATCCTGGTATGCTTATGTGATATGCTTATGAGATATGCTTATGCAATATGCTTATGAGATATGCTTATGTGATATGCTATGTGTGTTAGTGGTAGTAGCATGGAACAGGTTGTCCCTAACTCGGTTGTTAGGACCGAAGTGTAGGCCAGTACCCAAGATATGCCTGACCGTATGATTATATTTTGTTATTGTATGATAGAGGTAGGGGTGAAATAGTCCCCGTTTCCGGTTGAGATAGACCGGAGGGTAGTCGGTACCCTAGAACGGCCTGACATGGGTTGGTCAGCACCCCATAATGGCTTGACATGGGTAGGTCAGCACGCCATAATGGCTTGACATGGGTAGGTCGGCACCCTAGAATGGCTTGACATGGGTAGGTCGGGCACCCCATAATTGCCTGACAGTATGTATGTTGTTTGGTATGTGGTATGATGGGGGAACTCACTAAGCTTTGTGCTTACGGTTTTAGTTTTGGTTTCAGGTAACTCGTTTTCAAAGGGAAGGAGTCGGCTTGATCGCAGCGCATCACACCATGTTTTCCGCACATGAGATCCTTGGGAATTGGGATTACACTGTGATATGGTTTTATGATTCTATATTTTTTATTATTGACATTCTGGTTTTGATATGAGATATTATTATGAACATTTTTACACTGGTGGTTTTATGTAATAACTTAATTGAAAACGAAATTTTTGGCCTGTATTTTTGGGATGTTACAAGTTGGTATCAGTGCCTTGGTTTGAGGGATTCAGGCACACTCTCGTGTGTGTCTGAACTTAAACTAAGGACTTGGTATGAAGATTTTCAAATGTAAAACCCTTTTATATAAAGAAGTCTAAAAGAGTAAAGAACTTTGAAAAGAACCAGGTGTGTTATGCGTGTAGTGATCCGAGCTCAAGTAAGTTTTCCCCAAGATACCCATACATGTTATGTTATGATATGATGTGATTATGAGAACTGCATGCTAGATTAGGGTTGAGGATCTAGGAAGGATGCCTTATATGCCTATTGTATGTGCTTCTAGACTTGCATGCTCGTACTGATTAGTCGGTAATAGGATAGCCTGTTTAGGTTATGCCTAATTGTAGGAGCCTTTGAATTGCATGTACAAATCCCTGAGTAAATGACAAAAAGGTTTGATTGGAATATGATGGTTAGATTTTCCATTGTCTGAATGATGCTTGCTTTGTTCTTTGTGGGACTCTTAGTAATGTGAGGTAGCTATATTCATGAGGTAGCTAGTTGACATTACTGGGAATCTTTCAGCAGCTGAGGACTGGGTGAGTTCGGGAACCTAGGAAAGCCAAGGATATATTTAAGTGGGTTAGTAGTGAGGCTCAGTGAGACTTGGGTGTACCAGTTTGAGGAAGTGATTTGGAGGATTCGAGAGGATTGCCCAGGAAAGTATGGATAGGTGTGGAAGGTAGTATTGGACTTGTACTACTGAAATCACATGATCCATACTCGCATCGGTGAGTCTTGTAGAATCTGAGAAGCTCAGTGAGGAGTTTGTGACTCGGTTTGGGGACATAGGATGTTACCATTGTTGCAGCTTAGTCATTGGAAAGTGAGGGGTTCATGCTAGGTGCATATAGTAAGGGGTCCCGGGAAGAGACCCACGATTTCTGATCATCAGGAGAAAGGCCAGCAGGGCCGGAGTCAGTGTAGCACGTACAGGAAAGTGCACTAGGGAGTTTGTCTATCCAAAGGTTTAGGCTGCTACAGGTGTGGCAGGTGTGGTCATGTAAGCAAAGGTGACAAGGATTCTTGGGTATATTCGGATCTTTGGAATGTTAATTCAGTATGGTGTTAAGCACCCAAGATTGAAACTCAGATTCTGGTTCCGGGTTAGGAGCAAAGCCTGAACTAGTTGATGCACGATCGTAGAATTTCATCTCATTGGAGATTACTTGTGGAGTTTTGGGAATGGACCTTGGTGGTATTTCGTTCAGCCATAGAAGGGATTTGAGAGCTTAGACGGTTGTCTAGAGGCCTTTCAGGCCATAATCGTCGTAGGATAGTTAAGGGTTCAACTAAAACCCAAGGTCTGCGGATTCTTAGAATCCTTCAGAAAGGCGGAATCTATTGTTAGTTCCTGTCCTCGGGTCTGAAGAGAGTTTTGTACCGTGTTCTCATAATAGTCTAAGTATCTCTGGAGAAGATGATCAATATTCCTCCAGATGTTACGGGTATGTCATCTTCTACTGCTAATAGATGGATGACGGGAATATGTATCACTTTGGAATTGTGAGTGAGTTTAGATAGGTCAGATTTCAGGTCAGTTTTCTGCTAGTGGTTGGGTTATCAAGGATCATATATGCCATCCTGCATGCTGAGAAGTCCTTGATGAACCCACAGAGGGACGCATATTACGGAGTGGGTTCCGCATGCACCATTATTATTCTAGATCTTTGTCGGGATCTGTGCAGGAGTATCATTTAGAGGATATTCAGTCGGGGTTAGAGCGATACTTCTTCAGCGAAGTCAGTGTTCAATGGTTCTATCATGGTTCAGGTATGGTCGACAATTGTCTGTCGATGAACCTTGGAGTTCAGGGCACTACTATTTCTAGGACAAGATTGTTAGCATGATGATGGTAGTGTCAGTAGCAGGTGTTAGATGCATCAACGTTCAGGCATTGGAGGTTAGAGAGAAATGTACTTTCGCACGAGTGTGCTTGTTTAGAGTTCAGTGGTGTTTCAAAGTTGTAAGTGGGAATGAGAATTCGTCAGATAGAGTGGGAATTAAGGCCTCTAATGGTCAGCATGAGAAGTGGATTGAGGTGTCAGACTAGACCAGATTTCAAGAGTGCTCATCAAGATTTCCGATTATGGGCGATCTTAAGGTTTAACCGGTGATTAATTGCTAGCATTGATAAGCACAGGTTGTCGTCAGTGGGATATTAGAAAGCGAGAAGGATTGGGAATCCCTCAATTCTCGCATGCCGTGAAAACTTAGTTGAATCTACGTCGGGGAGAGACGTTTTATAAACTTCTCCAAATGTGAGTTCTGGTTCCGCGAGGTGTAATCTCTTGGGCACCTTGTCAACCAGAATGGTATTCTAATTGATACAGCCAATATAGAAGCCGTGATGTAGTGGGAGATTCCGAGGTCTCCATCTGAGCTTCAGAGTTTCCTGGGTCTAACAGGTTATTACTGGAGATTTTCATGGGACTTCTCCAAGATTGCGGTTCCTTTGACCTGATTGACCAGGAAATCGGTGGCCTTTCGCTAGGGGCCTGAGCAGCAGACAGCCTTCGAGACTCTCAGACAGCGGTTGTGCGAGGCACCGATTCTCACCCTGCCAGAGGCTGTATATGATTTCGTGGTTTACTGTGATGCTTTGATCACCGGCATGGGTATGGTACTGATATAGTGGGCTCACGTGATAGCAGGTTTCAGGAACAAGGTTAGAGTTCTGGTTAGGACTCACATTCAGTGGTGTGTTAGGTCGAGTGTGTGTTCGACCCGGTTTGGGAAGTGTTGTAAGAGTACGGGGGTAGCGATAACATTCACTAGTTGTCAGTTAGTAGGGAAGGTGTTGTAAGACTACTGGGGTTGTCGTATCATTCACTAGTGGTCAGTTAGTATGGAGTGTTGTAAGACTACGGGGGTAGCAGGAGCATTCACTAATGGTTAGTTGCCATGGGAAGTCTTGTAAGTCTGCAGGTGTAGCCGTAGCGTTCACTAGTGGTCAGATAGTATTAGAGTGTTGTAACTTTGCGGGTGTAGGCGTAACATTCACTAGCAGCCATATAGTGTTAGAGTGTTGTAAGTCTGCAGGTGTAGCTGTAGCATTCACTAGCAACCAGATAATGTTAGAGTGTTGTAAGTCTGCTGGTGTAGCCATAACATTCACTAGCAGCCAGATAGAGATAGAGTGTTGTAAGTCTGCGGGTGTAGCCGTAGCATTCACTAGCTTGGTAGATATCATGAGAGCGTTGTTAGGACGCAAAAGGAATAGTAGTAACCACCAGTTCGGGTGCAGCAGCGAGGATATGGGAATCCACAAATTAGATTTCGGGATTACCTAAATGGATTAGATCTGGTTGAGCCAACGATATGAGAATTGGAACATCACTACAGTTATGAGATAAGGGAAGCAATGGATTGCTTAGGTTCGTGTATGATATAAGGCTACAGCTGGTCATAGAGCCATCACTATTAGGCTTGGGTGTGGTGACGTCAAGATTTGACGCATGGAACCAATCGGTTATATCATGAAGTTGTTAGAGTCACATTGTCATGATAACTAGTTGCAACTAGTTCCAGAGAAGGATTTCCTTCAGAAGTCGTGTGAGGAGACTAAGTGGGAGTCCTTTCGCTCCACAGCCAGGCCGGAACCCGGTATTTCAGATGATTGGTGAATGAATCGAGACCAGGAATGTCTCGGTAGATTCTGGAAAGCAGCCGTATGGCAACATACTACTTTAGGCAGTTCAGGGTTCAGACAGTTTTAGCGTTTCGGCAGTGTTAGTATGTGTGTTTTAGATTGCACATACAAACATAATAACTTGTTGATTGGGAAGTGACATGTCACCCGCATCAAAATTAGTTGAGCTTTGGCCGAGTCTAAGTGATATACGAGGATAATTGGGTATGTGACCGTATTTTATAGTGGGAACCGCGAGTGACCAGAAATTGATTAGTCTGTTGAGGGCTGAATGGACTGGATTCAATGATATGATTCAATATGAGTGGTGTGCTAGGGATTTAGAACATCCTAAGGCAGCAGGTTTAAGATGGAGTAGATGTGATCTTGTTGGAGGGAGTTTGTTTATTTCTGGGTTTTAGAACCCTACAGGGGATGATTTAGAATGCCTTGGAAAGGCTAGGGCTATTCTCGGAGTTGTTGTCGTATTACTAGATTGGCTAGTGTGTAAGGAAGGGTAAGGAATGATTTCGAGGACAAAATCTAATTTAAGTGGGGGAGAGTTGTAACGCCCCGTTTATTTATTTAATATATATAAATAAATTACTGAGGTAATAGTAGCCTAAAATCCATAATGATTGAGCAAGGCGTTGGCCTCGAGGAGTTAAATGTCATAATTTTAGAAGTCGGGGGCTAAAAGTGTAAGTTTCAGATCAGATTTGTAAATATTTATGAAGGCAGGGACTACTTGGAAAATTATGGGGACTTATTTTGAAGAGATTTTGGAGCTTAGGGGCTGAATGGTAACGGTGGGATTAATTATGAAAGGAATTATGGGAGTAGGGTGGGAAGAGTAAAATATGGACTTGGATTGTAAAGATTAGAGATGGGAGGGGCTGGAAGTGTCAATCCTCATGATGTTTGTATGAAACATGGGTATTAAACATGTTACCTTCTCCATGTCAAACCCTAAACCTAGTTGCTATGTCTCAACAACCACCTTATCTTCTTCACCCCCCAGCCGTCACCTCCTCGCCACCACTGAAGGATCATTAGAGCATCCGCCACGTTCCGTTGCCGGCGAAGACGAAGTGGACCGACGAGATCGGTAAAATGTGGTTTGTGGGCGCTCTTGCGGTTCGTGGGTGGGTCGCACACTCTTTTCTCGTCTCTCCTATTGTTGCCCCAGCCTACGCCGCCGCCGTCATATTGTTGTTGTCTTCGGTTGTTGCTCGTCGCCGAGAAAAGAAAGTTGCGGGTTCGTTTTTGTGATCGGTGTGGACCGTCGAATCGCACCTATTCATGGCGGGGATGTGTGGGTCGTTTCTTGTATGGGAATGTGTTTCAGATCGTGTTTGCGTGTGTTGTGTTGTTGCGTGACTAGAAGCCAAAAGGAATCACCACCACCACCGTGAGGTGGTGGCTGTCATCATAAGATCACCACTACCGCCGCCTTATGCCACCATTGTCTTCCCTTTTTTCGAGTAAAGGAGTGAAGATGTGCGTGTTTCAGTGTGTGTGTGTATGGCTGAAGTCCTCGGAAATGGCATCACCGCCACCATGAGGTGGTGGCTGCCGCCACTCACCACCGTCGGCCACCACAAGGTGGTTATGTATGTGTGTGTCTGTGTGTTTTTAGAGTTAGCGTGTGTGTTTATTTTGGAATTTTTCATTGTAAATTGTAACAAAAATGGAATTATGGAAGGAAAGTCAAAACTGCCACCATAGGGTGGTGGCTGCCGCCACCAGCCGCCGTGTCGGGTGGCGATTTGCTTTGATGGTGTTTTGACTCATTCAGATGTTTGGACAAAGGGAATAACAAACCCTAATGGGCCCAATGAGGCTTAATGGGCTTAATAAACCCTAATGGACCCAATGAAGCTTAATGGACCTAAAAGCCCAAACAAATGACTAATGGGCCTAGTGAAACCTTAATGAGTCTAATGAACCTTAATTGATCAAAAGGCATATGAATCGGGCCTATTGGGCTATGAAAGGGTTGGAAACCCTAATTAGGGTTTAGAAAACCCTAATATTGGATTTATGGGCTTAGTATTATTAGGGCCCACTTTTGGGCCATTGGAATGGAATTATGTGATTAAACACAATCACACCATATGACTTATTTAGAAGAATGTTTGACTTAATGGATTAAGTCCTTAATGGGTTAAGTGAGAAACACTTCACCCTAATTGTCATTTTATGTGAAAACCCTATTTCCAGTTAGGTTTATTATTGGGCCTTTTATTGGGCGTTGATGATTGGATTATTAATGGGCCATCCAAGATCAAGTAAATGGATTAGAATTATTAATGGGCTTTGAGGTAAGGCCCACGTGAAGAGCTGGGGCCAATTTGGAAAATTGGGCCATAGATGGGCCATACTTTGGGCCTTTATGATTATGTGATATTGGGCTATTGGAATGTTGAATGTTAGACTGGACTAAATGGTTGAGCCTTATGGTAAGACCTTATAAAGGTTTGGGCACAATTTGGAAATTTGGGCCATGTGTTGGGCTTTGACTCATAGTTGACTTTTGGGCCCTTAGATTGGGCCTTGGGCTTGATTAAAGTTAAGTTAGGGATAAAGTAGTATTTACTCCCAAGTATGTATTTATGGTTATGTGTTGGAACTCAATTATTAATTGGTTAATGTTTTGATATTGACAGTTCGGGAATCTGTCATCCAGCAGTTGGGGGTTTTGTCTTCGGGACTTCAGCAGTGTGAGGTGAGTTACCTTCCAGTAGAGGTGGGTCTAAGGCCACAATACCGGCCCACCAACAGGAGTAGTTGGAAGATAATTGTCTTTGGGATAATTATCTTGGTATACTTATGTGATATGGTTATGAGATATGCTTATGTGATATGCTACATGTGTTAGTGGTAGTAGCAAGGAATAGCTTGTCCCTGACTCGGTAGTTAGGACGGAAGTGTAGGTCAGTACCCCAGATATGCCTGACCGTATGATTATATTTTGTTATTGTATAATAGAGGTAGGGGTGAAATAGTCCCCGTTTCCAGTTGAGATAGACCGGAGGGTAGTCGGCACCTGTGACAACCCAAAGTTTATTCCGTCATTGTAACCTGTTTCCATCAATAAAACTCGTCTTTATCGAATTGTTTCGTTTACGTTTTCGATTAAGTCATTAAATTTGAGACTTTTATTATGACTTAATGGGTGTCCAAACATGTTAGAAACACGTGAAAACACTTTCGATATTTAATTTGAAAATTTTTAGTTTCGACCACATCGGGTTACAAACACTTAAACGGGTACAACCATAAGCCCCATTTAACGTCAGTATCGCGTAGAATTCCACCGGGCCTCAAACATAAACCATATATAAAGTTGAAAGAACTTCATTTGAAGCTTTTTCACCCTCACTGTACTCTCTCTCTACAAATCCAAGCTTTTGATCCAAAAACCACCCAATTCAAGCTCCAAATGTAAGATATCCCTCCTAGCTCATAGATTAACATGTTTAGCTTTAAAATTCGTGACAAAGTCATCCAAAAGGACCAAAAACATGTGTTTACGGCGCCGGAACACTCCAAAACCGTAAACACACATAAATGGGGGTTTGGAGCCCCAAAACCCTCCCAAATCACTTCTAGAGCTTGGATATGACCTAAGGGCTTACAAGATTGGACTTAGAACACCAAAACCTTAACATTTGAGGGGTAAACATGAGTTTATAGCCCAAGAACATGCTTGGACCGTGAACACCCTTTCTTAGGCCGTAAACACATTTTAAGGTGTTAAGATGCCCCTTAAACACCTCCTAAGCCTTGGAATAATGTATAGAACCATCCACCAATGTGTTAAGGCCCTTAAACATGAGAGAAACCATCTTCTTAGGAGATTACGGCCGTAAACCCCCCAAGGAATGGTTCCTGGGCTGTAAACTCCTATAAGATGGTCAAATGGTGTCCTAACTTACTTCCATGGCTTGCACTTTGGACTAGAAACAGTTGTGCTTAACCCAGGGACACCAAAACACAAAAGGAATGAGCATGTGAGAGTTCATGGCCGTAAACTCCTATTTTACTGTTGTAAACTCCTTAAAGTGGTCCCTTGGATGGTTAAACCCCTTCCAATGCCCTAGAATTAACCCTAGCATCACCCCACAAGTGTTATAAGACCATTTAGCACCCAAGAACACCCCACCCATGAGTTTATGGCTGTAAACTAATGGGGATATGGTCTATGGGTCGTAATATCCATTAGGAGTTTCCTCTTGAAGAGCAAACTCCATATTTAGGCCATAAACACCCTTAGATGCTACCCGGATCACTCCTAACACTTGAAATGAAGTGTTTTCGTGCCTCAGAGTGTATATTCTTATCTAATTACTAGTTCAAAGTATAATTAGATACAATTATGTATCTCATCATATTACATAAAAACCTCGTGTGTTTTCAAGCCCCGAACTGACACTTAGCGTCCTAACCGACACATTTCTTGTCTGGTGAGTTCATACCCCTACACCTTTTTTGTGTTTTCAACATTTTCAGGGGGAGGGGAATACATGCAAAAGTACAAGGAAATATTTTACTCAAACTTATGATTTTATTAGAAATGTTTCATATTCCATATGCTTTTAACATTGGAAATCGTATTAACCTACTGTTTAACTTGCACAGTTAGTTTTCGAACTGTTTGTGAAACCCATTATAAAATGTTGTATTTTATCTTCACAAATCAGTTTTTCAGATCATAATTGTTAAAAGCATTAGCTTAGAACTTTCAAAATGTCCTTGGTAACACTCCCCCTAGATACAAGAGTGAAGGACTTCAACACTTTAGACCCGTCCTTGGTAACACTCCCTTTTGATACGAGAGTGAAGGACTAGTAAACAGAGTTTTCTGTATTATTATTACTTTTTAATGTCCTTGGTAACACTCCCCCTAGATTCGAGAGTGAAGGAAAACTTTTAAAATTCATTAATCTTAAGGTTGGAGACACGTCCTTGGTAACACTCCCCCTAGATACGAGAGTGTAGGACTACCCCTATAACAAGAATCTCCTGGAGGGAGAGTGTTACTTGATTGTATAGATCTATACGGGATTGACAACCCCGCACCTGGCTGCTAGCTACAGTTGGACTAAAAGGTCCAAGGGTGACAAAAGTCATAAAATGATATTGGCCCCGTTCCAAGCCTTATCTAGTCTATTGTATGGTTATGGAACTCGCAACTTAGATTTGAAAACTTTTCTACTTACTTATTATTTTTATATATGTGTTAAAACTAATGTACTTTACAAGGACAACCAGGTTTTCAGAATACTTCTCTTAACACTGCAAGTATGGTAGATAGTTGTACATTTCATTCCGGATTGGTAAACAACTTTTAGGAAAATAAGGGTTTTTCCAGGGATAACTTAAATTTTCTTAACCAGACTGTGTAACATTGGATAACCCGACTTTTCATATAAGAAAATATGGGATTTTCTTGGATAACAACTTTTTCAGAGAACCAAAGGAAAGTTGTTCATTTTCAGAAAACAAACCGCTTATGAACTCACCAGGTTTATGCTGATTTTCAAACTGCTTGTATTCTCAGGTCCGCATTAGACAGGTACCATGCCATCTTTTAGAGAAGTCGGAGCGTTTAGAAGTCACGTCTTAACTTTTGTTCATTTTGGGATGTATATATAAACATGTATAACTTTGTTTTCAAACAAATGTAAATACTTCTATGTAATGTAATGATTGTGTTTACTACGCTTACTATGTACATTGGTTGTGATACTACATGACGTCACCTCCGCCCCGGAACGTTTCCGCCTTCGGTTTCGGGGTGTGACAGATTGGTATCAGAGCCCTTGTTTATAGTGAACTATTATACCAAACCTTACATGGTATAAGACTATAAACACTAAGGGGCCGAAGTGCTCTGAACTAAAAGTATACTTTACAATATAAGTATATTTGGAAAGTATACAAGTATACCTAACTGTCGGAATCCGTAACCCCGAGTAGAACAAAACATAAGTACATGGGTGTTGTACGCTACGGTTAAACCTGGGCAGTTATGTAGTCCTGTCTAGGGTCAATATAGCCTGCTCAACTATATTCATTTGAGACATGGCCAACATATGCTTGGGAGTGACTGTGGTTTGCAGCATGCCTAAAACATACCTAGTATCCAAGCAATGAGTCATCGTCGCAACGAAACATACTATACTATGGGAGTATTTTAGCCAAATCTGAATACGTTGTAGAATTTCGTTCCGAGTGTTGCTACTCATTCCTTCCTTAGCGATAGTTTATCTTCTTTGATAACTCCTTCCTGTTTTATCGCTTAGTAGATCATTATACCTGTCATAATGAGATATCTCTTGTTCCATATCTCTTGATTCAATTAAGAGGACTTATGATCCTCTCTTTCCTGGCTAATTATAGAGGAAGATGCCTCCAAGGAAAAGACCCATCTCAAAGAATAACAATCCTCCTCCACCACCACCTCCTCCTCAATTCGATCCCGTGATGTTCCAGGCAGCTGTTACTGCCGCAGTGGCAGCCGCCATGTCTCAAAGGAACTCTGGTGGCTCCGGTGGTTCAGGAGGTGGTACCCAATCCCAAAACCAGGAAGGTAGCCAGGGACACCGGAAGGAGTGTTCCTATAAAGACTTTATGAACGAGAAACCCACATCTTTTGATGGCACTGGAGGTGTCATTAACCTAACTTGGTGGTTCGAGAAAATCGAATCTATTTTCAAAATCTGTGCCTGCTCCGAATCTGATAAGGTGAAGTTCGCCGCCTGCACCTTCACCGACAAAGCCCTGACTTGGTGGAACGGCCGAGTCAAATCCCTAACCCTACCTGTAGCCAATGCTATGGGTTGGTAATTCACAAAGGATCTTCTGCTTGCATAGTACTGCCCTCGGGGCGAAATGCAGAAGCTAGAGCATGAACTCTGGATCCTGAAGATGAAGGGTTCCGATATCGCCGCTTACACTTCAAGATTTGATGACTTGGTGCTACTCTGTCCGGGAATGGTTACCCCGGAGAGTAAAAAGATTGAGAGATTCATCTGGGGGTTGACCCAGCCAACCAAGGGTAACGTTTTAGCTGCGAAGCCAGATACCTACGACAGCGCCAAATCCCTAGCGCAAACTCTGATTGATCATAGTGATGACCTTGAGGAAGCGGCCACTACTCCTGAACCGGCAAAGAGGAATCGTGAGAAAAAGGAAATTTTGGAAGAAGAAGAAGAGTCAGCCTTCCCAAGAGTCCTCGAAGAAGCAACAAACGGTGGCAGTCTGCGCTGCTACTGCCCCTGCTGCTATTTCTGTCGTCGGTTCTACAGCTCAAGCACCTACCAGCAGGTACGATGGTACCCTCCTTATGTGCAACAAATGCAACTATCATCACCTCACTTCCAGCCCATGTCGGGAAGTGAATTGCAACAAGTGTGGCAAAAAGGGTCACAATGCGAAAAACTGCAAGACACCAACTCAATTAACAAATCAATCTTCCGGAGTGGGTGTCGGTCAGGCCTGCTACAGATGTGGTGAAGTTGAGCATTTTAAGAGTAATTGCCCCAAGGCGGCAACAACTGGTAACACTGGGAGAGTCCTAGCTTTGGGACGAGAGGAGGCAGTCGTCGATCCCACCGTTGTCTCAGGTACGTTCCTTCTCGACAACTCTTATGCTAGTATCCTTTTCGATTCTGGTGCTGAACGTAGTTTTGTTAGCCATTCATTCAAACGCCTTCTTAAACAGAATCCCCAACCATTAACCGAAACATTTACCATCAAGATGGCTAACAATGAGAAAGAAAGCGCTAACGATATATTCATAGGTTGTACCCTTACCTTGAATGACCATTCTTTTCCCATTGACCTAATGCCAGTTTCCATAAAGAGCTTTGATGTCATCATTGGCATGGATTGGTTGAGTTCCAATCATGTTGATATCCTTTGTTATGAAAAAGCCATCCGTCTCAATCTCCCCTCTGGCTAGACTCTCATGATCTATGGCGATAAGCTTAACTCCAATCTTCACATCATTTCCTGCATCAAGGCTCAAAAGCTTCTGCGAAAGGAGTGCCACGCATTCCTGGCTCATGTAATCAACGATAAAAAGGAAGTTAAAGACCTCGAGAGCATCCCCGAAGTCTGTAACTTTCCTGATGTCTTCCCTGATGAGCTCCCGGGAATTCCTCACGAACGTCAACTTGAGTTTCGCATCGACCTAATTCCTGGAGCTACCCCCGTAGCCAAATCTCCGTATCTATTAGCGCCAGCAGAAATGCAGGAGTTATCCAGTTAGCTTAATGAGCTAATCTACAAAGGGTTCATCAGACTGAGTTCCTCACCCTGGGGAGCCCCGATATTGTTTGTAAAGAAGAAAGATGGATCCTTCCGAATGTGCATCGACTACCGTGAGCTGAATATGTTGACCGTCAAAAACCAATATCCTCTTCCTCGAATAGACGACCTTTTCGATCAACTTCAGGGAGCCAGTTACTTCTCGAAGATAGACCTTAGGTCAGGGTACCATCAGCTACGAGTTCACGAGAATGATGTTTCCAAGACAGCATTCAGGACTCGGTATGGTCACTACAAGTTCATAGTGATGCCCTTCGATATAACCAAGACACCGGCAGTGTTCATGGACCTGATGAACCGGGTGTGTCGTCCTTTTTTGGACAAGTTCGTCATCGTGTTAATTGAAGACATACTTGTCTACTCCAGAAGCGAGGAAGATCACAAACAACACTTGAGATTAGTGTTGGAAACCCTTAGATCCGAAAAGTTGTACGCGAAATTCTCCAAGTGCGAATTCTGGATTCGGAAGGTAACTTTCCTTGGTCACGTGGTAAGCGAGGATGGTATACACGTGGACCCTTCCAAGATCAAAGCGATAGAGAATTGGTCGGCACCGAAGACACCCACAGAAATCCGTCAATTCTTGGGTCTCGCCTGCTATTATTGGAGATTCATCCAGAATTTTTCCAGAATCGCCAAACCCTTAACTACTCTGACATAGAAGGGTGTACCCTTTTGTTGGAGTGAAAAGCAAGAAACTGCGTTCCAAACGTTAAAGCAAGCCTTGTGCAGCGCACCTATCTTGTCCCTGCCCAAAGGGACTGAGGACTTCGTTGTCTACTGTGATGCATCCAATTAGGGCTTAGGTTGTGTGCTTATGCAAAGGGGAAAATTTATTGCTTATGCCTCGAGACAGCTGAAGGCACACGAAGTCAACTGCACCACTCATGACTTGGAGTTAGGAGCAGTGGTCTTCCCACTGATGATTTGGAGACATTATCTTTATGGAACCAAGTGCACGATCTTCACTGACCGTAAAAGCATGCAGCACATCTTCAACTAGAAAGACTTAAACATAAGGCAACGGCGACCGGTAGAGTTGTTCAGTGATTACGAGTGCAAAATCCGCTACCATCCCGACAAGGCCAATGTGGTAGCAGATGCCCTTATCCGAAAGGAGAGTTCAAGCCATAAGGCAAAGACATTGACGATGACTATCCATTCCCACTTATCTGCACAGATCCGAGAAGCCCTGTTGGAAGCCCTCAAACCAGAGAACATGTCGAATGAGGCCTTGAGAGGAATGGATAAGAATCTTGAGATCAGAGGTGACGGAGTCTATTGTTTCATAAATCGGATCTAGACCCCAAAGTTCGGAGGATTCAGGGAGGTTGTCATGAATGAAGCACACAAGACCAAATACTCTGTTCACCCAGGTTCGGACAAGATGTACCTGGACCTCAAGAAACAATATTGATGGCCAAACATGAGAGCGGAGATCGCTACCTTTGTGGGCAAGTGTTTGACTTGCGCCAAGGTAAATGTCGAGTATCAGAAGCCCTCGGGTCTGCTCCAGCAACCCGAGATACCTGAGTGGAAATGGGAGATGATTACCAGGGATTTCATCACCAAGCTACCCAAATCTCCGAGTGGGTATGATACCATTTTGGTAATTGTCGATCGTTTGACAAGATCCGCTCATTTCATTCCGATCAAAGAATCATTCAAGATGGAAAGACTTACACGAACCTACATCCAAGAGATAGTCCGACTGCATAGTGTGCCTATGTCTATTATCTTCGATCGAGATGGCAGGTTTACCTCAAGGTTATGGCAGTCCCTTCAAAAAGCTCATGGAACTAAGCTGGATATGAGTACAGCTTATCATCCTCAGACTGACGGACAGAGTGAGAGAACTATCCAGACCCTGGAAGACATGCTGAGAGCATGTGTCATCGATTTCGGAAAGTCGTGGGACACCCATTTACCCTTGATTGAGTTCTCGTATAACAACAGTTACCACACCAGTATCAACGTTGCCCCGTTCGAAGCCCTCTACGGTCGAAAGTGCAGATCCCCTATATGTTGGGTCGAGGTAGGGGACACGTAGCTAGCTAAGAATCGAGTCCCCGACAGCGCTCTCACTGGTCCTAAAATCATCCGTGAAACTACCGAGAAGTTCATCCAAATCCGAGATCGACTGAAAGCCTCACGAGACCGACAGAACAGGTATGCCGATAAACGACGGAAACTCTGAAATTCCAGGTTGGAGATCATGTCTTGTTGAAGGTCTCGCCCTAGAAGGGTATGATACACTTTGGAAAGCGCAGAAAACTTAACCCGAGGTACATAGGACTATAAACTCCGATTACCCCAAGAGCTTAGCAACATCCATCCTGTATTCCATGTCTCAAATCTTAAGAAGTGCCTATCTGATGAAACCCTAGTAATCCCTCTTGATGAAATCGAGATCAACGAGAACCAGAACTTTGTGGAAGAACCAATCAAAATCATGGATCAAGAGATCAAACGAACAAAACAAAGCCGCATCCCGATAGTGAAGGTTCGCTAGAATGCCAAGCGGGGACCCGAGTTCACTTGGGAGCGCGAAGACTCGATGAAACAGAAATGCCTGCATCTCTTTCCAAATCGATGATTTGTATCTTAATTTTGAATTTCGGAAAGAAATTCCCTATAATGGGGGGATAATGTGACAACCCGAAGTTTATTCCGTCATTGTAACCCGTTTTCGTCAATAAAACTCGTCTTTATCGAATTGTTTCGTTTACGTTTTGGATTAAGTCATTAAATTTGAGACTTTTATTATGACTTAATGGGTGTCCAAACATGTTACAAACACGTGAAAACACTATCGTTATTTAATTGGAAAATTTTTAGTTTCGACCACGTCGGGTTACAAACACTTAATCGGGTACAACCATAAGCCTCGTTTAACGCCAGTATCGGGTAGAATTCCACCGGGCCTCAAAATTAAACCATATATAAAGTTGAAAGAACTTCATTTGAAGCTTTTTTACCCTCTCTATACTCTCTCTCTACAAATCAAGCTTTTGATCCAAAAACCACCCAATTCAAGCTCCAAATCGGTAAGATATCCATCCTAGCTCATAGATTAACATGTTTAGCTCTCAAATTCGTGACAAAATCATCCAAAAGGACCAAAAACATGTGTTTACAGCCCTGGAACACTCCAAAACCTTAAAGAGACATAAATGCAGTTTTGGAGCCCCAAAACCCTCTCAAATCACTTCTAGAGCTTGGATATGACCTAAGGGCTTACAAGATTGGACTTAGAACACCAAAACCTTAACATTTGTGGGGTAAACATGAGTTTACGGCCCAAGAACATGCTTGGACTGTAAACACCCTTTCTTAGGCCGTAAACACCTTTTAAGGTGTTAAGATGCCCCTTAAACACCTCCTAAGCCTTGGAATATTGTCTAGAACCATCCACCAATGTGTTAAGGGCCTTAAACATGAAAGAAACCATATCCTTAGGAGATTATGGCCGTAAGCCCCCCAAGGAATGGTTCCTGGGCCGTAAACTCCTATAAGATGGTCAAATGGTGCCCTAACTTACTTCAATGGCTTGTACTTTGGACAAGAAACACTTGTGCTTAACCTAGGGACACCAAAACACAAAAGGAATGAGTATGTGAGAGTTCATGGCCGTAAACTCCTTAAAGTGGTCCCTTGGATGGTTAAACCCCTTCCAATGCCCTAGAATTAACCCTAGCATCACCCCACAAGTGTTATAAGACCATTTAGCACCCAAGAACACCCCACCCATGAGTTTACGGCTGTAAACTAATGGGGATATGGTCTATGGGTCGTAATATCCATTAGTAGTTTCCTCTTGAAGAGGAAACTCCATATTTAGGCCATAAACACCCTTAGATGCTACCCGGATCACTCCTAACACTTGAAATGAAGTGTTTTCGTGCCTCGGAGTGTATATTCTTATCTAATTAGTAGTTCAAAGTCTAATTAGATACAATTATGTATCTCTTCATATTACGTAGGAACCTCGCGTGTTTTCAAGCCCCGAACTGACACTTAGCTTCCTAGCCGACATATTTCTTGTCTGGTGAGGTCATACCCCTACACCTTTTTCTGTGTTTTCAACGTTTTCAGGGGGGAGGGGAATACAAGCAAAGGTACAAGGAAATATTGTACTCAAACTTATGATTTTATTAGAAATGTTTCATATTCTGTACGCTTTTAACATTAGAGATCATATTAGCCTACTGTTTAACTTGCAGAGTTAGTTTTCGAACTGTTTGTAAACCCATTATAAAATGTTGTATTTTATCTTCACGAATCAGTTTTTCACATCACAATTGGTAAAAGCAATATCTTAGAACTTTCGAAACGTCCTTGGTAACACTCCCCCTAGATACGAGAGTGAAGGACTTCAGCACTTTAGACCCGTCCTTGGTAACACTCCCCTTTGATACGAGAGTGAAGGACTAGTAAATAGAGTTTTCCGTATTATTGTTACTTTTTAATGTCCTTGGTAACACTCCCCCTAGATTCGAGAGTGAAGGAAAACTTTTAAAATTCATTAATCTTAAGGTTGGAGACACGTCCTTGGTAAGACTCCCCCTAGATACGAGAGTGTAGGACTACCCCTATAACAAGAATCTCCTGGAGGGAGAATGTGACTTGAGTGTATAGATCTATACGGGATTGACAACCCCGCACCTGGCTGCTAGCTACAGTCGGACCGAAAGGTCCAAGGGTGATAAAAGTCATAAAATGATATTGGCCCCGTTCCAAGCCTTATCTAGTCTATTGTATGGTTATGGAACTCGCAACTTAGATTTGAAAACTTTTCTACTTACTTATTAGTTTTATATACGTGTTAAAACTAATGTACTTTACAAGGACAACCAGGTTTTCAGAATACTTCTCTTAACACTGCAAGTATGGTAGATAGTTGTACATTTCATTCCGGATTGGTAAACAACTTTTAGGAAAATAAGGGTTTTTCCTGGGATAACTTAAATTTTCTTAACCAGACTGTGTAACATTGGATAAACCGACTTTTCATATAAGAAAATATGGGATTTTCTTGGATAACAACTTTTTTAGAGAACCAAAGGAAAGTTGTTCATTTTCAGAAAACAAACCGCTTATGAACTCACCAGGTTTATGTTGATTTTCAAACTGCTTGTATTCTCAGGTCCGCATGAGACAGGTACCATATGATCTTTTGGAGAAGACGGAGCATTTAGAAGTCACGTCTTAACTTTTGATCATTTTAGGATGTATATATAAACATGTATAAATTTTTTTTCAAACAAATGTAAATACCTCTATGTAATGTAATCGTTGTATTTACTACGCTTACTATGTACATTGGTTGTGCTACCACATGACGTCACCTCCGCCCCGGAACGTTTCTGCCTTCGGTTTCGGGGTGTGACAGCACCCTAAAATGGCCTGACATGGGTAGGTCAGCACCCTATAATGGCATGACATGGGTAAGTCAACACCCCAGAATGGCTTGACATGGGTAGGTCAGCACCCCAGAATGGCTTGACATGGGTAGTTCGGTGACCCTAGAATTTCCTGGCAGTTCGTTTGTTGTTTGGTATTTGGTATGATGGGGGAACTCACTAAGATTTGTGCATACTGTTTTAGTTTTGGTTTTAGGTACCTCGTTTTCAATGGGAAGGAGTCAGCTTGATCGCAGCACATCACACTATGTTTTCCGCACTTGGGATACTTGGGATTACACTCTGACATGGTTTTATGATTCTATATTTTGATTATTCACACACTGGTTTTGATATGAGATATTATTATGAACATTTTTATAGTGGTGGTTTTACTATTGGGGTGTTACAATTAAACCATAAACATATATAAAAAGAATGTCCAAATCTAACTTCGCATGAAGAAGTTATGAATTTTCTAAGTTTCAGATATAACAGTAGACAAGTAAAAACCCGAAATAGAGATCGAGCGACTTTTAGCCGACACAACCTAAACGAGAATCGAAGATCTCGACAATAGTAGTTAAATGGTCAAAAGACAGACGAAAACGGACTTTGGATAAAGAAGTTATGAATTTCTAACGGAGTTTTCTTGTCACAGCCTACTTAAAATAATACAATAAAAGTTAAAGTCAAAATTAGTCGGCGGAGTCTAAACGAAGTTGTAGAGCATAAAATCACCTACGCATGGATATAAAGAGTGTCAAAATCAGAACTCGTATGCGAGAGATATGAATTTCCGAAGTTCGGGGCACGGATTCCCACCCTGTCAAAGGACTCGACATGAGACACTCCATGCTCACGACATGAGCTAGGGTTGGATAAGTTTTCCAGCATTGGGCTGTCAGAAGTCGAGTCAGCAGGTGGATAGGATCGACCTCACGATGTGAGCCACTCCATGCTCACGATGTGAGATCCAAAATCACTCCCTATAAATAGAAACCGAAGGTCTTCGGTTTAGGTTGCTCAACTCTACTTCCCTTTCTACTTTTACACTGTGTTAAGCATCCCGAGACTACCCTGACGCCCAGGTTATGTGTCGAATCCCTGACGGAACCCCGAAGTCCTAAAGTTCCCAAGATTTCCGAGAAATCGATGTCTTTCCGGTCGAAGCGGTGCCCGAGAAATGTATCGTTTTCTTTAAATAGTCACTTCAACCATGTGAGTTCATACCCCTTAACTTATCTTTTAAATGATTTTAAATGCTTTTATGGGGGGGATACAAGTAGAAGTATTATAGTTATTATAATCAATCACATGTGATCTATAACTAAGAAAACAAGTGGATCTCTTATATTTCAATATGTGTTATCAAACAAACTATTTCAAATCAATTTATAAACTAACATCAAGTCATCTATAACCATTCAACTGGTTAAAACTCTTTTACATGGTAAACTCTTTTATCAAACTCTTTTAACCTTATGTATTGTTAAAATCATGTCTATATGGATATAGTTATATAAATGAGGTTGAAAGGGCTTAGGACTAATAACTCACTTTATTTCATGTTCCTTGTTTGGTTGTGGACTTAGGGTATCGGTTGATTGTTCGAGGGTCGTTTGAATCTTAGTTATATATTAAGTGTATGTTTGTAGATATAAAAGTTCTCACATCAGTTCAACACCTTTGTTAGCAAAAGTGTACAAACATACTCAGTCATTCAAACAACATTGCTAGTAAACTATAATAGATATAGTTTAGAGGACTACTACTCACTATTTCTAATACAATGAAACATACAAGAGTCAGTTCATACATGAGTTAGCTCAAACATACTATAATGAGAAACAAGGAGGAACATTCTATACAAAGATAACATACAATACACTAGAACAGATAAATCATACAATACAATTATAAGAATACTATAACACTAATGTGAGCCACTACTTCATGGCATGGAAATACACTGATGTGTCACATTTTGTAACCAGAGTCTCCTGGAGGGAGAGCATGAATTTGTGTATAGATCTATACGTGATTAACCATCCTACACCTTGCTACTAGCTACAGTGGGACCTGCAGGTCTACGGGTGAGGAATGTCATACCATTTTGATGTCTTCAAACGTCATGTTTTACTAGTAAATCAAGTATAGGTACAATCATATCACATTTTACCTTAATTAAACAAATTGGTTTAAGGTAGTTAGTACATTGGTAGTTACTTATATACAATACTACAGAACATCGTTATTTTCCCATTGCATTCACATTGTGATCTTCTGCCATAAACGGTAATGTAAACTATATTTTGGTAATGATTGTCATACTTGGGAAAGATACACACTTTTACAAACAAACAACATATGAAACATTCAGGCCTTTGTAGAAGGCTACTTTTTAGTAGAAAATATAGGATTTTCTAGGAGATACAAACATTTACTACAAACACTTATAAACATTTACATCAAACATTCTCAAACACTTTCATACAAACAATGAGACTAAAATACTTATGAACTCACCAACTTTTATGCTGATCTACTCTTTCAAAATAACTTGTATTCTCGAGTCACTAGTAGACAGGTACATCTGGACCAGGCTTTTGAGAAGACAGAGCGTGTTCAAGACTCGTCTTTATTTTGATTATTCATTTATGGTGTCTTATAACTATATACAAAACACAATTGTATTAAATTATATTATTAATGTAATGGATGATGTTGTTGCCTGTTTACTATTATGCATCGATATGATATTGTACATGACGTCGTCCGCCCCAGAACGTTTCCACCATTCCGGTTTTGGGGTGTTATACCCCGTCAAAAGAAAAGAACCAAGCTGGGAGTACAAAGAGGAAGTTCCATGGAAAGTCGAAAAGGAACTTCAAGCATTGGAAGCCTAATCCAGAACCTATAACAATATATGTTGCAGTCACAAACACTCCCATTCGAGCAAAACCCTACTCTAGAAGTCCGCCTCACTGCACCAAGTGGAACTACCATCATTTTAGAAATTGCATGACCTGCAACAACTGCAACTTAAGGGGTCACACCGCTATGTTTTGCATAAACGCCCCAAACAACTCAACCCCAACTATTGCTGTAGAAGGAATTCGAAACTGTTTTGAATGCAACCAACCATGCCATTTCAAGAAAGACTACCCTAAGATGATAAATCAAGGTGGTAAAGGAAGGGCATTCGTGATACGTGCAGGAGATGCACACCAGGAACCAACATGTGGTTACCGGTACATTTCCTATCAACAATATTTATTCTTCCATATTATTTGACACTAATGTTGATAAATGCTTTATTTCCCATAAGTTTATGAGAATTATAAACCATAAATCATGCAAACTTAATGAAGCATACATGGTAGAAGTAGGAAATGGTCAAATAGAATGCAACTTAGAAATACTCACCAATTGCCTTTTCACCCTGAACAATCACATTTTCCATGTTGACTTAATGACAATGACCATATTGACTTAATTCCCAAGACCATTGGAAGTTTCAATTTGATCATCGGAATGGATTAGTTATCAACCCATCTAGCAGAGATTCTATGTTATGAAAAGGTTGTATGATTACCCTTACCAAATAATGAAGCCCTTATAATTTACGAAGATAAGGCAGGGAAGAAACTAAGATTCATCACTTGCTAGAACTCAAGGAAGTATTTACAAAATAGAGGCTTCGCTTTCTTGGCCCACATAGTGGATATGCAAGACAAGGGTAAGGAAATCAAAGATATACTCCAAGTGTATGATTACACGGACATATTTCTAGAAGATCTACCTAGAGTACCACCAGTCAGACATATCAAATTTCGAATCAACCTAATTCTGGGTGCAACACAAGTGGCACCATATCCTCATCGTACGACTCCATCGGAAATGCAAGAACTATCCAGTCAACTTCAAGAACTTCTTGACAAAGGTTTTATTATGTCAAGCTTCCTTCCATGGGGAGCCCTTTCATTGGTTGTCAAAAAGAAGGATGGATTTTTCAGGTAGCGCGTCGACTATCGAGTGTTGAACAAGCTCACCATCAAAACCGATATCCACTTCTGAGGATCGATGACCTATTCGAATAGCTACAAGGATCCTACTACTACTCGAAGATCGACCTAAGATCTGGCTACCATCAACCTGGAGTTCAAGAAGAATATATTCAAAAGACAGTATTCCAAACTCGATATGGTCACTACGAGTTTCTTGTTATGCTACTTTGAATGAAAAATGCACAATCTGTACTCGTAGACCTTATGAATCGAGTGTGTAGACCTTACTTCGATAATTTCATGATTGTCTTCATCGACAACATATTGATATATTCATGAACCAAGGAAGAACATGGTCAACACTTCCGTTTAATTCTGGAACTGTTAAGAAAATAGAAACTTTAAGCAAATTTTTTGAAATGTGAATTCTGGATTAACGAAGTGCATTTTTTGAAATGTGAGTTCTGGATCAACAGTAAATAGATTCATGCCGATCCCGACAATATTGAAGTGGCTAAGAATTCGAAAGCACCAACAACACCAACCGAAGTATGTCTATTATTAGGGCTTGCAGGCTACTATCGAAGATTCATTGAGAACATTTCCAAATTAGCCAAGCCTCTCACCGTACTAACCCAAAATGACAAGAAGTTTGATTGGGGAGATAGCCAAGTGTCTTCCTTCTGGAAATTGAACCAATTGTTATGCAGTGCACTAATTATGTCCCTTAATGAGGGAACAAAAGACTTTGTAGCGTTCTGTGACGCCTCGCACCAAGGGTTAGGATGTGTACTAATGCATAGATATAAAGTAACTGCATATGAATCTCGACAACTGAAACCAAACAAGACAAACTACACTACCCACGACCTAGAGTTAGGAGTCGTAGTGTTTTCCTTGAAGATTTGGAGATACTACCTGTGTGGAACAAAGTATGCTGTTTTCACCGACCATAAAATCCTTACACATCTTTGATCAGTAAGAGCTCAATATGAGGAAATGAAGATGGGTCGAATTGCTAAACAATTACGAATGCAAAATGGGTTATCATTATGGTAAAGAAAATGTCATGGTGAATGCCTTAAGCAGGAAAGAGCGAGCAAAGACTGTTGAGGTCGAAAGTTGTTGTGAGGTGTCGGAGTCTGTCTGAGTTGTTGTATGTGTTCGAGTGTGTTTGTATGCTTTCCTTATCCCTTTATATATGGGATGAATACTAGAGTTAGAGGGTAGCTTTTTCCTTCAAATTGTACTCTCTGATATTTCTCTGTATTTCTAGAAAACGTAATCGAGCCAACCAAATTATATTTAGATCTTGTGTTCTTAATTTTGTCTTGATTTTGATGTCGTATTACATGCTCGATACAATTGGTATTAGAGCAGGATTCATTCAATTTTTATTTGATTTTCTAAGGTTTTCAAAAGGTTTGAATCTCGTTTAAGATTCAAATATTCTACTCTTTTGATTCTGAAAATCATCATAGATCATCTGTTTTGATTTGATTCTACTTTCGGTTTGTTAGATCGATTTTTTTGTTTCAGTTTTCAGAAAGTTTTGTCAATCAAATCTCAACTTATAAAGACTTTCACAAATTTCATCCATACAACAATGGCGAACTTTAACATGAAAACCATGAATTCTTACTCTCGTCTTCTTGGTTCTTCAACCAAAATTCCTATGTTGATTCTTGAGTTTTATGATCAATGGGCTGATCGTATGGAGGACTATTTGAATGTAATAGATAAGGATCTCTAGAAATGCATCATTGGTGATGTTCATCCTCCTATGGTTGTACAAAGTGTTGGAACTGCTGCTAATAATCCATATGTTGCAGAACATGCTGAGAAACTATAGAAAAATGAAAAGAATTGTATGTGTGAACTTTGTGGTGCTGTTCCATCAGTTGTATACAATTTTGTGCGCAACCGTAAAGCCTCAAAGGAGATTTGGGATAGTATCAAGGCAATAAGAAAACAAAGATTAGCTTAGTCAACAACGTCTATTAGAGTTGGGAGAGTTTAAGTAGAAGGAAGGAGAATTCATTGAGCTCTATTATGACCATCTAAATGAACTCATATTCAAATGTAATAGATATGGAGTTACAAGGTCTACAATGGAGTTCAATCTAAAAGTTATCATGGGACTTCACAAAGAATGATGAAATGCTCGCCTTATGATAAAGACACCACAAAGTTTCAACTATTTTTCACTGAATGATATCTATAATGTGTTAAAAAGCACATGAATTTGAAGTGAATGAGATTGCTGAGGAAGCAAGGATCAGTCTGGGTGGTCCTCTTGCTCTTGTGTCGAAGGTTGCTGGAAGAAGGGTTGAGAAAGAAGTTGCTGAGAAGGAGAATTTGGAAGATGAAGGCTTGATCGTCAATTCTGATGACGAAGCAATGGCTTTTTACTTGAACAATCAAGTGAAAAATTTTTCAAAAAGAGTTTTAATGCGAAACCACAAGCAAGTGCAGTGAAAGGGATTTTTTCTGGAAAGAATGTGAGTGAGGAAAAAAAAGTGGATAAGAAGGATGTCAAGGCTGGAGATGCGAAGATAGAGAAAAAGCTTAAAGGTGACTCAGGATTCGACTGCCATTACTGTAATGGAGCAAATCACATGAAAAGTGATTGTATGCTTAAGAAGAGGGATGAGAAAAGAATAGAGTAAAGGACGAAGCCTACTACTCTGAGAGGCTTGAAGAAGTGAGAGTCAAGGTGAGTGGAATCTCTTTAGTTGCGAAGGAGATGACAGATGAAGAAGGGACATATCAAGTATGGTCATCAGGTTCAGATGACCATGAGATGCGAAATCGCACTAACGGAGCGATTTTTGCAAGTTTCGAGGAAGAGGATGAGGTGAAAGTCATTGGGAGGTGTTTTGTTTTGACATCTACTTACAAGTCCCCCATGACTTCGTGGGTACATTCTCTTTTTCGATCTTTTCATATTCCCTCTAGTGCATATAATTCGATATTATCTGATTTTGATGAAGCTATTAGTTACGTTAATGATATGTTTATTTCTGCTAGTAGTGATGCTAAAAAGTTCAATGCACAACTACTAGAAACTCAGAAGATTATGGGGACCAAGAAAACTATGATAGATCAATTATATTTACAATTGACTCATGTAATCTGTGACCGAGATACTCATAGATCTGTAAATAAAGATTTGCATAAACAATGAAGCATTTGTTGTAATACTGCGAAAAGGTTTTATGAAAAGTTAACTACTTTACATCATTCGTCTGATATTAGCAAAGAACATCATAGAAAACTTCTGCCATTTTTAGCTTTCGAAAGGGAGAAAATAGATTCGACTTCTTATGACTGAAAAGAATTTTTTTGAATATGATAACGTACCAGTAGATTCTTATGCATATGGTTTTGTGAAAATTGATGAATGGTTAGATACAAATGATCTTGTTGACATAGTAAATAAGACCCTGACCAAAAACGAACAAATCAAAATTTTGAAAAGAACTAAGAATTCGACATCAAACTCTCCAAACAATTTTGCTGATATCGAAGATGATTATGATGATATGAGTGAAATTGAGGCGGATGAAATTGTTGACTGTTCTCAGTTATCTGTCATTAATGTCAATTCTCTAGCGAAGGGTAAAGAAATATGTAATGATGCTTTGGTTAAAGTAGACACTGACCAACCCTCGACTTCAAAAGTTCATGATCCTGACCATGTAATTGTCAAAGATAGTCAAACAGATAGTGACGATGACAATGATGATGTTTCAAAAGAAACAATCATACCCCGAGTTGTTGTTGATCAGGTCTACGAGGAAACTGAGAAGTTTGAAAAAATTCTAAAAGAAAAGGGTCCTCATTATCTTGAAACAAATACGGTTGTGTATCCTAAATTCAAATGCTCAGATGAAGTTATCTTTCCAAATCATGTGTTTGTTTCCTCAGGATATGGACATAAAGTTAAACCTGAAATTAACAAAATTGTTGTTGAGGACAACAAGGAAGTTTCTAAAGAAGGATTTTCCTCAAATTAAAGTACTGTCGAAAATAATCTCAACAAGAACTCGTCCACTTTTCAAAGACAAAAACCTTAAAGAAACTGGGTTGTTAAAACTGCCAAACCAAAAGAAGAAAAACAAGCAAAAGAAACAGTTTTTCAAAAGTCAAAACAAAAAGTTCAAAATTTCAAAGAACAAATTGAAAAGTTTTCAAAAGAACATGGAATTTCGATGACTAAAGCGAGAAAGAAGGTTTATTGGCAAAATATTGAGTCTCGAAAGAAACAAAGTGTTTTGTCAAATAAATCGTCTGAAATAATTGAGTCTAAATTTGTTCAGACAAATTTTCAGAAAAAGTCTTTGGTTAAGAAAACACCCTCTTAGAATCAAAAAGATCTGTCAAAAAGTCAACCACAAGTCTCGAAGTCCAATTCAAAACAAAATTTTCAAAACTCAAAAAAAGAGAAATTTGTAAAACATCATTAGTTAAACAATTTTGTTCATCATTCTCAAAACAAAAATTTTCATAAAATAGTTTTCAAAGAAACGGTTTTCAACCAAATGAACAAAGGAATTCTTCTCAATTCTCTAATCAATGAAGATTTTCGAATGGTCCATAAGTTTTTTTTTCAATCAAATGTTGGTTATCAAAAACATTTTCAAAATCGTTTTCAAACACAAGTCAAATATGGTTTTCCAAAGCAACATTTTGAAAAGTTAAATGTCAATGCTAAGAGAAATGTGACATTTAAACCCACACAACCTCATTTTCCCAATACATCTTCGAAGAAGCCAAGTACTGTTTCGTTTTCAAAAGGAACAACCAATGTCAAAAACATTAATCACTGGTTGGACGGGAAAGGCAAAGTTGATCAAAATGGCAAGTTTTCACAAGAAGAAATCAAGGTTGCATTTGAAAGTTACTTGAATGAGTCTTCTAATGGAAGTTCATCATCCACAGAGCCAAATCCATCTGTTCAACGGTGGAAAGCAATTCCAAAAGCGAAAGTGGATGTGAAATAAACTGAGAAGGTTAAAGGGAAAGTCAATGTTCATTTTAACAAATCAATGATTTCATTTCAATACCCCCTTCTCACGAAGTGAACTTAATTGATAGTTTGAAATCAAAAGTTCGTTATTGGGTTCTAGGATGTTCGTTTCATCATGCAATTTGTTCTAATAAATAAGGACCCAAACAACCTTGGGGACCTAAATTCTTCTACTGATTGTGGGTTTTGTGTGACGAGTAATATGATGAAAAATGGTACATTGATAGTGGTTGCTCTCGTCACATTACTGGAAAGAAGGAAAACCTTAGAGATTTTCGAAGTCTAAAAAATGTTGGAGTGGTGAAGTTTCAAAATAATAACAAATGCAAAGTCAAAGGATATGGAAAGGTAACGAATGGAAATTTCACTATTAACATGGTACCATATGTCAAAGGTCTTCAACATAACTTGATAACTGCTTCGCAACTTGTTATGGGCACTGGTAATCTGGTGGTTTTTAATGAAGAAGGAGGTATGATTTCAAACATAGAGACAAAGGAAGTTTTTCTCAAATCCAAAAGAAAAGGCGATATGTTTACCCTTCACATTAAACCTATTGTAGGTATTTCCTCAGTTTGATTACTTTCTAAGGCATCATCAGACATAACTTGGCTATGACATCTAAGACTCTCTCACTTGAATATCAAGAATCTGAATAAATTGGTGGTAAATGATCTTGTTCATGGTTTACCAGTATTAAAATTTGATAATGGTACTTTATGTGCAGCTTGTGAACAAGGGAAGCAACATAGAAAAGGTCATCCGATTGTCATTGATTTGAAGATTGTTGAACCTTTGGAACTTCTTCATATTCATGTTTGTGGTCCTTGAATTGTTGAAACTCTCAACAAGAAGATGTACATTTTGGTTATTGTTGATGATTTTTTTTAGGTTTACTTTGGTGTATTTTCTACATTTAAAGTTAGAAACAACTCAAGTAATGATTGACTTTATCAATCACATAGACGTAAGTTAAAAGAAAAAGGTGTGCAAGATTTAAAGTTACAATGGCTTAGAGTTCAAGAACAAGGCTCTTGATTCTTAATTGACAAAGAAATTTTGCATAAGTTTTCATCTCCATATACAACTCAACAAAACAGTGTTGTTGAAAGGAGGAATAGGTCTCTTTGTGAAGCATAAAGAACCATACTTACATATGCGAATCTTCCACAATATTTTTGGGTTGAAGCAGTTACAACAACTTGGTTTACTCAAAATCGATCTTTCATTCATCATCGTTTTAATATAACTCATTATGAAATCATTAAGAAGAGGAAACCAAATGTTAAATTTTACATATTTTTGGTTGCATATCCTTCTTTATGAACCTCAAGGACAACCTTTCAAGGTTCCAGTCAAAAGATGACGAAGGAATATTCCTGGGATATTCTCATAATTCTGTTACATACATGGTGTTAAACAAACGAACCAGGAAAATCAAAGAAAATTTTAATCTTACTTTTGATGATTATTATGTTAAGAGAGTCGAAATGTGCTTTGAATAAAATCCAATAATGAATGAATCGAATGATGAAACTCAAAGCTTGAATTCTTCAGATTTTGATTATGATTTCATTTTTGTTGTTCCTGATAGGCCTATTGACGCAGAAGTTCATGCTGATGATAATCAAGTACCTGAAGCATTGAAGCATAGTGATGATTCGACTATCACATAAGATGATGTTGATATGAACTCTTCAACGACTTCTCTAATGAACAACGAAAGTTTACCAGTGGTACCTAATGCTCAAGTGGAGGGGGAGCACTTGAGTTCAATTAGTAGTGTTGAGGGGGAGTATACTTTAGAGGGGGAGCATGGTCAAATGAATGATGATGTTGTAGGGGAGCATCCTATTGTTGATCAAATTGTTGACGGGGAGCAAAATGAATTATTAACAAATACTTCGCATAGTCATACTTATGTTTTTTCATGATATACCTGATAATATGTTCATTGCAGGCGAAGGCTCAGAAACAGATGAAACATTCGAAGCTGCACCTTTAGATTTTGATCCTATATATCCACCGATGGATAGATGGTCACGAAGTCATGCACACGAACAAATTCTTGGTGATCCTAAAGCTGGAGATTTGATGATAGCTCATTAATGTGAGAAGCATAAGGTACCAAATGCTAATCAAGAGTTTTGTATGTTTAATGTGTTTATTTCTAAATTTGAACAAAAGTCATTCAAGACTACTATGGATGATCCTGATTGGATTGTATCCATGCAATCTGAATTGGTTAAGTTTGAACGAAATAAAGTGTGGAGGCTTGTTCTGAAACCTAAAGATGTATCAATAATAGGTTTATGATGGATATTCAAAAAATAAAACTGATAAATTTGGGAACATTGTTCAAAATAAGTCTAGGCTAGTAGTAAAAGGATATTCGCAACAAGAAAGTATTGATTATGAAGAAAGCTTTGCCCTTGTCGCGAGATTCGAGGTTGTTCGAATCTTTTTAGCCTATATAGCACATAAGGATTTCGACATCTATCAAATGGATGTGAAGTGTGCCTTTCTTAATGGAGTGCTAGAAGAAACGGTGTATGTCGAGCTAGCCCCAAGTTTTATCAATTCACAATATCCTGAACATTGTTATGTTTTAGATAAGGCTGTCTATGCACTTAAACACGCTCCACGAGCCTGGGAATCATCTCATGCTTGTTTAAATTTATGTTTTAGATAAGGCTGTCGATCCCACTCTCTTTCGAAAGAAATTTGGGAATCATCTCATGCTTGTTTAAATTTATGTTGATGATATTATTTTTGGCTCTACTATTCCTAATATGTCGAAGGAATTTGAGAACATGATGAAAAGCCAGTTTGAGATGAGCATGATGGAAAAAATAAATAATTTTCTAGGGTTAAATATTTGTCACAGCAAAGATGAAATTTTTATCAATCAAGAGAAATACTCTTAAACTTGGCTTGAAAAGTTTGGAATGACGAATAGTTCAAAGTTGTGAGTATCGATGGCAGTTGGAAGAAGACTTGGTCGTTCGTTAGACAAACCAACTGTTGATCTCACTTTGTACAGAAGCATGATAGGTTCGTTACTATACCTAACGGCTAGTCAACCATCTATTATGTTTGCTAGGAGAAATTGTGCTAGGTACCAATTCAATCCCAGAGAACCTCATCTTACAACTATCAAGAGCATTTTTCGTTATCTCAATGGTACAGTTTCCTTAGGATTGTGGTATCCTTTGAAAACAGATTTTTCATTCAAGCATTTTCAGATGCAGACATGGGAGGTTGTCAACTTGATTGTAAAAGTACAAGTGGTGGATGTCAACTTTTGGATGGGAAGCTTGTTAGCTGGCAATCAAAAAAGAAAACTTGTGTTTCGATTCCCACAACAGAAGCAGAATATGTTGTTGTTGCTGCATGCACTTCTCAAATCATATAGATTCAAAGTTAGCTGCGTGATTAGGCAATCAACATGAAGAAATTTCCATTGTATTGTGATTCACAAGCTGTAATTCGCATCTACCATAATCCAATGCAACATTTGAAGACTAAACACATTGCGCTTCGTTACCAATTTATCAAAGATCATGTTGAGGAAAGCAATACTGAAGTTCATTTTGCGAAAACTACTGATCAACTGGCTGATATTTTCACAAAACCTCGGGACGAGAAAACATTTCTATGGATTTTATCGGGCTTAGGCATGCTAGATGCAAATTTTATTCCTGGTCTGAATTTGTCATACAACCAAGTGATGTCGAACTCTTACTGATCCATTCAAAGGTTATTGTTCATATTCAGCGCTTCGACACACTTCGCATTCGACATTCCCCTGAACGATTCAGCCACGCTTCGCTACTTTATTCCTATAGTAACGTTGATACTTTCATTCCTTATGTCGACACTTTAGACTTCGCACGCCTGGTACATTTTTGTTTCTTTTGTTGTTACTTTTCATTCAAAAATCAAACATATCAAAAATATTTTTTTTATTTTTGTAATTTTCATTCAAAAATCAAAAATATCAAAAAGATTTTCTTATTTTTTTTTATTTTCATTTAAAAATCAAAAAGCAAAAAATATGTGTTTTTTCTATTTTGTTAGTTTAACATGTTTGTGAAGCTTTCTAACGAACATATATAGTGGAACATGTTTTGCAGCTCTCGGGAAAGGTAAATATTCGATACTTTGCACTAGTTAGGTGTCCCTTAGAAGCATGCTATAGCATGTCAACCCAAGCCTCCATGACTCAGTGTTTTTCAATGCCTTAATGGATTTCTGATCATGAGGATTCCTTCCCAATCAGGCTAAATTCACATTAGTCCCTGAGCTACCTTACTCTTCACAATTGAGTTAAGAGTTTCCTACTTGGTCCACTAATAGCAGAGGTACTTTCGATTTTCTAACCAATCTTTTTCATCAACTATTCTTACACGATCACACACAAAGACACATACCCAAGACTTCTCTAGTGCAAACCAAACAGGTTATAGGTATGTAAGCAATATGTGCTTACGATTTAGATTCATGAGACCGTGATGAAGGTGAAACCCAATATTTTGAAACATTTAAGGAATTGATGGGGAACTTTTGTTCTACAATATAACGAAACATTTTTTTTCAGTAACTTACTTCAATATTCGAAATCATATTCTTTGTTTTTGTATGGTCTTGCTAAAATGTTAGAAACCCACAACATTTTTACCCAACAAGATCCAAGATTAGATTTTTTGGAATATGATTTTCGTCTGAATATCAGTTCGATTCTTTGTTTCTTGCAATATTTTTTCACCCATACTTGTCATAGAGTACACCGGTCGAACAGGTAATTTCGTTTACAATTTCTCACATTTATATTGAGTTGTGATATGTAATGAAATTTTTGTCCTCCCACAAAGTATTATAAAAGAAGCCCTTTGTTACTTTTCTATAAGTTTTCGATTGCAATTCACAGGAAACCACACAAGCTGTTCAACATCTCTCTTGATTTAGAAGAAAGCGGTCTTTTCCTGGGATCTTATTGCTTTATGTCGATTTTTCAATGACATCACAGATCTAAATTTTTATTTTATCTTGCTCTAATCCCAATTTTTTGCACACATAAATAGACAGCGACATCCTTGAGGTTCTGAGTAATACCAACTAAGGCTGATGATTTCGAAAAGTCTGGTGTATGACTTCGCTTCTCAACCCAAAAGCAAAAGAGCCTTGCCTCCATGCCGAAGGGTTAATGAAAGTTCCTATCTTCTTGGGGAAAACGAACAGACTGATTGATGTGACGTTCTAGTTACCTTGTGGTTTTCAAGAAAAAAGTGATCATCACTTTTCAGACGTGACTACTTTTACGGCTATTGGTCTGGTTGGTTCCACTGAGGTGTACAACAAGACAATCAAGGTGGTTACCCTTTAATTGTCTACTGAGAAGAATTTCACATTAACTAAGAAGACGTTTCCTTAAATCCTGAAAATTCCCAATGTCGGCCCTTTCTATGAAGTCTGGAATGAACAAGTGCTTCACATGTTCAATGAAATGGGTTATCAACCAACTTTATCCAAGATAAGTGATTTCAAGAAATCTTTTTTGCCTTGCATCCGAAATTTCTTGCTTGGTATTTTTCTTCGATGCTTCATGGGTCGAACAGTTGGATTGGATAAAGCAAAATTTGATATTTATGCCATGGTAGTAGGGATTTATTATGATTTACTAGTGGATTATGCGACACCGTTGTGGGAAGAATTTGTTAAAAGCATCAGTAACACGAATGTGGTCAATGACATTTCTTGTGCACGTTACTGGAGTCTAATCTTGCAGTATGCGTATGAAAAGGAAGGTATTGATGTCCCTGGCGATAAACCAAAGGCCTAATTTGCTTTGTATCATTATCCAAAGACATTGGATGATAAACCGGATGAGTTTCCCTTAACTGCACACATTCCTGATGCCGTACTTCGAAGAGTTGATCCTACAAATCTAGTTTTGGTGGCTTATCTTACAACTATCAATCCTTCGGTTGAACCAGGTGTGTTATTACCAAAAGTTGTTGGTGATCCATCCAAGAAGAGAAAAGGTTCTAAGAAGGGAGTTAAGGTTAGTCCTTCGGAGCCTAGTCCTAATCAAGTTGAGAAAGTTGTTCATGTCTCTCCAAAGAAAGTTACAAAGAAAGTTGTAAAGCCTGTTCCAACATCGAAAGAAATTACTTAACCAATTTTTGAAGCTACCACTACACATGCGAAGGATCCTATGCCTTCGAATTTTGGGGGTACTAAAACGCTTGAAGAAAATGGCTCATAGGCCTCGTCATTCCCCAGATTGGCCAAATGTTAAAGATGCGAAATCCAAGATTATTCGCAAGCCACAACTAAATTGCAAAGGCGTTGTTACTTGAGAAATTCCTTCTCCTGCGTCACATGCATCCAAAAAGCGAAGAGCTGAAGATATGGAGAAATGCATATACAAAAAGAAGAAGAAAGTAGTTGAAGATTCTATGGACGAAGTTGTTCCTGAGTCAGATTTTGATGAAATTGGTAAGTCTCAATCACTACCTCGTGATATTGATATGGATATTCCATCACTGACGAGGGACTCTCCAATCAAGTCGAATGTCAAGGATACTGGAGGTCCTGGTGACTCTTTGAAAACATCTAATGTGGACACAACCACTAATCAAGGTGATCCTTTGAGCATATCTACTCCTGAGACGATTGTTGTCACATCACCCGAAGTTTCGCATACCGAATTAGTTTCTTAGGAGGTTTGGACTTAAGGCATCACTATGAGCATATCTTATATGGAAGAAAATGTCAACATGGGTGATGGAGTGTCGACCAACGAAGCACAAGGTACTTCTACTATTATCATTTCATCTTCCTTCGATATATCTACCATTGACACCACTATTTCTCTACCACCATTCCATCCTTCTATTTCTACCTATTACTCAATCTACCCAATCACCCACTTTTGAAAACATCATTAATCATCCCATCACTTTTTTATTTCCATCACAATCCACCGAAGGCCCCAAAGCTGTTCAAGAAGATGAAACCATTGGGGATGGTGAATTTATGGGTTCTTTTGTTGATATTGAATTTGATCTAGAACAAGAGAAGATTCCTGATCACATGTTGATGTCTTGGAAACAATTCAAGATTCTAAACAGGAAGCTTAATTCTTCATTGCAGATTCAAGCTGATGTAGGGGGTCGACATCATATGTCTGGGATTGAAGTGGATGTGATGCTCAAGGATCAAGAGCTTCGATTGAAACATGAAATGGATCCACTAGACAGGAGTAATGATAACCATAGAAACGCTCAATCTTCAACTTTCAATCATGAGCTTAAGGAATTGAAAGTCGTGACAAAAGAAAGGTGTCTTTTATTTTTTCAAGATGTCAAGAAGGTTTCTAACGATGTCAACCACAAGAGTGAGGAAATCAGGGTGGATATGGTGAACAAAGTTACAGCTCTTACTCACGATTATTTATCTCTCAAAACCAAAGTGGATATAATCGCTAATGCTGTTATAAATGTTGTTAAGTGGTATCATTCGTTACTTCCAAAGATGGATAAGAAGGCTGATCTTGATGTTTAGAGTTTTGCCAAAATTGAAGATATTGTGACTAATATTAAGGAATTAGTTTCGAACTCTGGTTCCTCATCATCGTCGTTGCTTACTCCCTAGTTTTTAACTCAAAAGTTTCATTTGTTAGAGTCTATCATTCACACTTAATGTCACACCCGAAAACCAAAACGGCAGAAACGTCCGGGGGTGGATGACTTCATGTTAAGTATCACAACACATGCATCATAGTAAAACAAGTAACAACATCCATTGCATTAATAATTAAATTGTTTACATTGTATTGGAATCATATATGATTGACTCCAAATGTAAATAAAAAAAACAAAGACATGAAGCTACTCTGATCCATCTTCTGAATCCCTATGTGTGTACCTGTCTACTAGTTTCCTGAGAATACAAGTGATTTTGAAAGTGTATCAACATTTAAGTTGTTGAGTTCATAAGTATTTTGTTTTAGAAAGCATGTACTTTGTTCCTTGAAAACCTTAGTTTGTTCCTCTAGAAAATCCAATATTTCCTGAAGTAATATATTGTAAGAAAATGTGACCCAATACAGTTCCTTCTACAACCACTTAGCAGATACAAGTTATATACAACATAGATCGTACAAACAGTCAATTATGTGGTTTTGCCCTTAGACCATAACCAAACAATGAACAGGAAATGACGCAGAGTCCACACATTCCATTGTTTGTCGGATCTACATTGTATGTAACCCTGGTGCATATACTATGTCATTAAAGAGTTAACATTGTTGGTTCTTTTTGAGTAAAATCCACATTGTACTTAGAAAGTAATGTAAAACTGTTGTATTTGTATGAACTCCATTCTATACGTAAGCTCAGTTAAATGTTCCATCCAAAATGTATGTTTTGGTACTAGAAAATAGTATGATGTACTTGTATCTTATGACCTGACCGATACCTGTTACCCCTATGAATACTTGGTGTATACGGGTTATATATATATATATATATATATATATATATATATATATATATATATACAACCAAGATCGAATAGATAGCAGAATGTGTGAATCTGCTCTAAGACCACAACCAAACAAGGAATAGGAAATGAAGCGGAAAGCACACATTCTACTGCCTGTCAGATCCAATTAATATATATAACCCTGATGTATCAACCAAGGAATCATAAGCTTAGCATTAGAGGCCCGTTTTAAACTGTATGTTCATGTTACTAGAAAAGTTATGTGATGTAGTTCAATTGTTTAGTAAAACCACTAGAAGTTATGAAATCATGTAATCTAAACGCCTTAGTTGATACTATTGTGAGTTTTGTATAACCATACTAATTGTACCGGTTAAACATGATGTTCTGTAGACGTCAAAAAAGATGTTACATTCATCACTCGTAGACCTGGCGGTCCCACTGTAGCTAACAGTGAGGTGCGGGATTGTCAGTCTCGTATAGATCTATACACAATCTCACGCTCTCCCCCCATGAGACTCTGGTTATAAATTATAAGACTTAGAAGATTGTACCCTTATGGGTACAAGCAAGTAGTACCCCACAACTCTGTATAACTAGACACGAAGAGAATACAAATGCTCTTTTTTGCTTTAAAATGTATGAATTACCTTGTACTAGTAGTGTACAATAATTATACTTTAAATAGTAGTATTAGTATGATGTTCATGACTTACTAAAATAGCATTAGTGTTCCCTAATGGTAAAAACGTGAATTTCAGAATTTTTAAAAGAATAAAATTATTTAAGTAGTTTGATAACTCTTTTTAGAATATATTAAATTTATTGAAATAGCTTGAAATGAATTTAAAACTGTTTTGAAATTATTAGAATAATAACACAAGATTTCCTTGTGTTTTAAAGTGTATCCCCCCCCCTAAAACATTGAAAAAAGGTAAAAACGTAGGGGTGTGAACTAAGCTTATGTGAGTGATTCACTAGAATGTTCGATATAGGATGTTATTTCCACGAGTGAAGTCACGTAGCAAAACCAAGTCCTAATTAGCATTTTATGTAATACATACGTATGAAATTAGTGAATATAATCATAAGAATGATAGGGAATTGAACTAATTTGCAAGTTTAACTTACAAATAAGGGTGTTAGATGAAAAGTTTAAAGGCTGCAAGCTGTTTACGACCAGCTGGGTGTTCACGACCCAAGAACAATTGGTGTTCTTGACTTTACAGCCCAAGAATCTTGAAAAACGAAGATGAATCAAGGTTGAAATCAAGAGAGATCCATATGAACTACAAGAAGGAAGGTTCTTCTTATGATCTTTAGGAGAGAGGAGGGTTTTTGGCTTATGATACTAGAGAGAGAATGCTTGAGTTCATGGACATAAGTAAAGAAGTGAAGGATAAAATTGATCAAACATATATATATATATATATATATATATATATATATATATATATATATATATATATATATATATGTTCAGGTTCATTTGAGACCATTCTAATTTTGTGAGACTGTGAGACCAAATTTAAAAATAATTTTAAAATGCAAAATAAATGGAAAAATCCAAAAATTCTTTTGTTAAATATTATTTTCGAAACATTAATTAACTTTAAAAAATAAAAAATAAATAATAATAATAAAAAATCCCGTTTTTTTTTATTTGAAAAATACATGAAATATTCTTCTAGAATATTACATTGTACATATTGTAAAAAATAATTTTAAAATGCAAAATAAATGGAAAAATCTAAAAATTCTTTTTTTAAATATTATTTTTGGAACTTGAATTAACTTAAAAAAATAAAAATAAATAAAAAGAAATCCCGTTTTTTTTTTCAAAAATACGTGAAATATTATAATAGAATATTACACTGTACATATTCTAAAAAAAACAAATAAATAAATATTATTTTTTTTAAATAATATTTTCGGAACTTGAATTATCTAAAGAAATAAATAAATAAAAATGCGTCTCACGGTCTCACAAAATTAGGTCGTCTCACATGAACCTAACCCTAAATATATATATATATATATATATATATATATATATATATATGTATGTATATGTGTATGTATATATATATATATATATATATATAGGGGTAGTGTTTGCGGCCAAAGAGTTCACGGACGTGAACACTCGTTTGCAGTCGTGAACCTTGCATGCAGACGTGGACCTAACATGCATGGGTTTACGGTCCGGATGACGTCCTCTGTTCGGATGGAGTGGGTTGCGAAGGTTCCCGGTTTCAACATGTTTTACATCTTAATCATAAAACACCTTTAATACAGGTTTCATACACTCCACACGACTTTAATCTATCATAATTGAAAGGTTTAAAGAAATATGTTTGAGCTATTATAGATATGTTTGACTTTTACAAGATAGAAATTTCGGGTTGTCACATAATGTGACACCTGGAAAACCTGGAATCGAGAAGAGTCAAAAGATGTGTTGGATAAGTAAAACCACATTTTAACCAAGTTACACTAGATCACCATTATATATGAAAGCATGTTTATATAAGTTTATATATATATATATATATATATATATATATATATTAAAAACCATGCTTGTATAAGTTATATATATATATACATATATATATATATATATATGTATGTTGAAAGCCCATGTTGAAATAAATACATGTCTAAAAGCATGAAATTGTAAATTACTTTAAGGATTTCGGTTTGGGGAATCTAGGAACACCTTAGGACCGAAATCACTTGCTTGGAGAATGTTAGAACTGAAAACACCTAGTTAAGGCACAAAAAGGCCGAAATCCCTTCAACGTGGACTGAAATCTCATTGATGGATGAAGTTAGGACCGCAATCAATATCTTTTAGTGTAAGCAAAGTGATTTCAGACATGCTAGATTGAAATCACTCCCGCTTAGGCTGAAACTCCTTTAACATTTAGATAAGGTGCCACTTGATTGACAGATTAAGTTCCCAATGTGATAGATTACACATTTCAATGTAAACCTCCCATAAACTTATCTTATTCCTCATATATATATATATATATATATATATATATATATATATATATATATATATGTATATATATATATATATATATACATGAAATATGGATCATATTCACAATTCAGTCCTAGTAAACACTTTTCAGTTCACAAATTCCCGCTCCTATATCAAAGCCTCATTTTCCTTTAAACTCAAAGAACAAGTTTTCCCCAGGAAGCATTGGTTCTTCAACATAATCCCTTAAGGATTATAGTAAGTATTTTCTTCGTTTACCCAGTGTTTACATCATGTTCTGAATAAGTTTAACTAAGACACACCACAAATCGTGTGTTAAAATGCTCTTAGGATACGACCACCTTACCGTATTCTAGACTCGAAGATCTCTGTTTATACCTCGTTACCTAACCGCATACACATATAAGGTGAGTTCATACCCCTATGTTTTCATGATCTTTCAATTGTTTTAAGGGGGAAGACAAGTAAAACAAAAGAAATCTTGTTTTTAAAAATATAAACTGCTTATTATGTTTTCTTTTATTTTATAAACACTTTACATAAAAATATGTTAAAACACAACGGTTTTCATTTCAGCAGAATATACAGTATAAACTATAATAGGCATAGTTTATGGTTCATTTTACAATAATTATACACTTAGAAATGTCTATGGAAAATTTACAATTTCATTTACTAAAGAGTATTACATTTCAATTAATAAAGGATATTACATTTCATTTACTAAAAGGGTTTTCAGTTCATTAATCGTAAACGCATTGAAGCAATTTGTGAGACGTCTTCAAGTACTTATCTAAGTGCCAGCGATAGTCCTAACATATAAACAGAGTCTCTTGTAGGGAGAGCGAGATATTTGTGTATAGATCTATATGGGACTAAAAATCCCACACCCTGACTGTTAGCTACAGTTGGACCGACCGGTCTGGGGTGACAAATGTCGTTAATGTTTCCGATGACTAAAGAACGTCGTGTTCAGGCCATCTTAGGTCACAATATGGTTATAAGAACTCACATAGAGAAAACAACGACACATTTACGGAGTAATATATTTTCAAACAGTTCATTTGAACATCAACTTTACATTTGGTTTACGAGGCAAACATACTTTCAAATAGTTTTACGTAACAATAAAAACTACATTACATGACTTCTCAGTACAATACGGGTTACATTTCTTGAAGAATACATTTAAAGGTATTACATACTAAGACAACTACAATATACTATTTTCCTGGTACAGAGCAACTTACATTTCTAAAAGGACTATTACTGTTTATTTTATGACTAATTATTTTATACTTTAGGTTATATATAATAAAAATTGTATAGGCATTAGAATGCATGTTTCCACCTTAGATCACGTTCCTTGTTTATTTGTGGGTTTAAGGAAGAGTCGCTCATTCGACTGTCCGTTCGATTTTGATTATATATAACTTGTATACATTAAGTGATCATAGGAGGAAGCAGTATGGGTCACATTGCTTACATAAATTAGAACTTCGAATTACAGATTATAAGACAAATAAGCTTATACATTTTGTTCTTAAGGTATTAAGACTACAATGCATTTTAGAAAATATTGGATTTCCTGGATAAACACACTTACGTTTTCAAGGAACAAAGAATATGCTTTTATATACGAAATGCTTATGAACTCACCAATTTAAATGTTGAGAGTTTTTCAAAAAAAAATTGTATTCTTAGGAAATTAGTAGAAAGGTACCCTCATAGGTGTCACGAAGACGGAGCATAGTAGCGTCACGTCTTAGCTTTTGTTATAATTTTGATGTCAAACAAACAATGTTTTGAACACAATGTAAATTATATATTTTCAATATGATGGTTGTGTTTCTTTGATTACTATTATTCAATTGTTATGATACTGTACATGATGTCATCCACCCTCGAACATTTCTGTCGTTTCGGTTTGGGGGTGTGATAGAGCGTAGGTTTAGTTTTCTAATGAATTTATACAATGGTGAACTTGAACAAGGAGAAGAAAAACATAATCGTCACTTTGTTCATCAAATGTGTCTTGGTGTTCTTCCAACACTGTGTGTTGGCCTGTGGATTCTACCAAACACAGTGTGATGATCGTCTTCCATGGTGTGTTGAGCTATCAGATCCGGAATTTTGTACGTTATCTTCTTTTATATGATAATGACTTGCTATGATTATCCTCGAAATCTGATTTTGGGGTATCTTTAATGATAAATTAAAAGTCTATAAGTCAGAAGATAAATATTTCATTTAATTAATTGTTCTTCTTGATTAATATGGTTATTTTAAGTGTATAAATAATTCTAGATATCAATTGAATTAAATGATTAAGGTCAAATAAGAATTGGTATATTGAAAAGTTTAAAATACATCCTTAAGGATCTTATTATTAATTTAATTAAGTAGTTAATTAAAGGACAATTAATAAATCCATAAGCGGTTTAAATTTAATTAAATTAAAAGTTTAATTATTAAAAGGTTAAACCCTTGAAATTTTAAAAAATGTTTCAAAATTCACCTTATAGTATATATAATATTAAAATTTTAATATATATTATATGTATAAGAAAACTCAGTCGAACCGCTGGTACGCCTCATTCATGAAGCTAGTCTATAAGGGGAGTTTAAGGAATTGACCTATAAAATGACCAACATTGGGTATCAACACTTACCCACCACTCCCTTGATTGGTGGAGGGTCATTAGCCGAACGAATTTGATAAGACATAATATCATTAAAACTATAATGATATAAAGTAACTAAACTATTTTAAATCCCACTCTTAGTTACTTTAGGAAAATATGAATCTATATGCTAATCCATGAAAGTGCACATTACACTTTATAAGTCGTTAGTGGAGCGTGTCAGGCAAACTGGCACACTATTGTGGGACTAATAAAGAGTAGTAATTGGTGTCTCAAAAATTATCGTTGATTTATGGAGCGTGTGTGCTTAACTGGAACATTAAAAGGAGATGATAAATGACATCGAGAGTATCAAGCTAATTTGCATGGTTATTCACATCTCGTTTGTGATCCTCAGCATCCTAGTCTCAAAAGTGAGAGCATCATCGAGATTAAACATTCCATTGAATAGTTCAATGAATCTCAAAAGATATAGGAGTTTCATTAGATTGAAATTGGTAAAATCCTTACCTACCTAAATAGATTCGAATATGATTACGACATTCCTCTTCAAAGTTCAAATAAAAAATATGAATCCTAGCCTTGATTTAAATTTATGGGTTAATAATTAAGGATTAAAATCAACTAATTTGAATTATCGTTTCTCCTATTATAGATGTCAAGTTCAGAAAACCATGGTATTCCTCGATCTTTGGGAAGTGGTTTTCCTCTTCCTTCTGAAAATGATCTTCAACATTCTGATCAAGGTGAAAGTATGTTCGCTACTTCAAGAAATGGTGGAAATGGAGGTCATGCATCTTTAACTTATCCTCCTCCTCCTCCTTCTCTAGTGACTCTCCCCAAGTCATGTTTCCTTTAAGCTGATAAATACGAAGTCACTCAAGCCTTGTTGGCATGCAAACATCAAGATGGAAAGTCTATGTGTGCGCATGTTCTAAATATGAAATTGATGAGTCATATAGTCAGTTCATTAAAGACTACTATATGGCTGACAACGACGTGACCCTAATTGATATGACACATATATTGATTGTTGCCGAAGCATAAATGCTTAAGAGCACAAGTGAAGCAAAAGTGTTTGAAGAATCTGTCTCCTAAATTTCCATGTACATTGACGATGGCAATGGTAGTCTAGATAAGGTATTTGTTCCCAGTGGAAAGGGATCGGCCAAGTTCAAAACGTTTTACCATACGGTAAAGAGAAAGGCTAGTTCCGAGATAGTTCCATGTGCTGATCCTAAAAGTTCCATATGTTTCTATTGCCAATTAGAAGGGTATTGGTTGTAAAGTTGCCCTGACTACCTGAAAGATCTCAGAGATGGTAAAGTCAAGGCGTATGAATCCACTTTAGGTACATCCATTATCTAACTCCATTATTTTAATAAGTTCCTATTCGTAGATTCTTAATACATGATGTGGTGATCACATTTTTATGTTTTGCATGATCTAACAGAAAGAAGGAAGCTTAAGAAGAGTGAGTTGAATCTGATCGTGAGATATGGATTTCGGTCGCATGGCTCGATAATTAGATTATGGAAGCTACTACTTGGAAGTTATGATAATTTAATAGATTACTTATGAAATTTCTAGAAACATTTTTTTTTCATATTTTTGCATTGTAAGGACAAAATTTTTCCACTTATTATCAATAAAAGTAAAATTTTGTTTTATCTTGTTTACTTTCTATTTCCTTGCAATGTCATTTATGAAAGTGTTGGTTACATTTCTATTATTAGCAATATTAATCATGGATTTGAGTCTTGTTATAACTCTTGTGGTATTGTCATAATTAACCAAGTGAAAAGTAATTCTCATTGCCCAAGTTTCAATTGGATAGAAACTTGGAGTCATGCAATTTGAATTGTGTGATGTATGATAATCTTGATCATTGGAATATTATAGCTAGTTCATTGATCACATGTTTATGTGAGTCAAAGTGAAGGACTAATAGATCTAATATACGCTGATGTGGACTATTCAGATATGCCACAAACGATGATAAATTTATTCTTCATGGTTTACTAATGCTCTCAGTAAATATGGTTGTGTTTATAAGATTAAGCACAATTCTGATACTTTGAAAAGATTCATAGAGTAACTAAACGACTAGAAGAATCTATTAGGCAGAAAGACACAAATTTCTCCAATCTCAAAGGAAAGGAGAGTACATTAGTATTGTATTTTATGATCACCTTAAATGATTGTGGAACTATATTTCAATTGATCCTCAAAGAACATCTTAGAGAAATTGTATGACTAAGATTAGGAATCAAATATTGTTGAAATAGTTCGATCAAGAGATGAGTCATGCTTCGTATCCAATCAAGTTTTGGAGCCATTCTATATTTGCTACACATGTTATTTTGAAACTTATTTCATACTAAGTAGGTTTATAACACCTCACAAAATATGGAGTAATTAGGAGTCAATCAAGAATAAACCTTTTAGTTATCACTAGCACATGACGTGAGGTTGATAAGCTATTGTGATAAGTTGACACATTCTTGTTTCTATGCACCTTCCAGTTGTGTTGGCAATGCATATGAGTTCTACGATTCTCATATGACTGCTAAAGGAAGAGCATATTGGTCAGTGATAATACATTGGTCAATGGAGGTAAGCTGCTCAAAGAACATGGAAGCGCTGGTAAGCCCTTATGCTACCAGAGGGCAAGAAATTAAGAGCATGTAAAGTTCAGCCCACGATGGTCAAATTAGAAATTGTCATAAACCTTGTCTTATGATTGTAGGTTGAAAATAATAGATTCACACAGATGGTGTTGTGATATCTCACCAGGTTTTCGGGTCTTGAGTCTTAGATCCGGGTGTGATGTCGCCTGCCTATTCCTGACTTTGTACTTATCAAGAACCATAACAGATCGTTAGAGTTGCTCCGGGGTCGTATAGGAATCAAGCTCCAATATAACACCCGTGTTTCTAGGCTAGGAATTAATATTGATGTAATAGTCTAGGTTAACCTTTGTAACTGTTTTGAAGTAATAGAAATGTATTATTTGAGTATTATGTGCTTATTGCTTAATTGTGCGGCTTAAATGAATTAAGAATAAAAAATAAGCGTAATAATAAAATATTAGATGAGCCCATTATCTATGAAGTAAGTTGTAGTGGCCGTGACAAGGGTTTCGGATATATAAAGAATGCCGCAATCCACATGATAACGAAGAAGTTATGACTTGTCGATGTTTCACGACAGAACCGATACGACACAGCGTGACGTAGATAGTGAATTTACCATAGATGGATATTTAGTCTTGGTGATTTAAACGAAAATCGTAGAATACGTTAAACCGAGAACGTGCATAAAAAGAACGTCTAAATCTGACTTCGTGTGAGGAAGTTATGATTTTTCGAAGTTTCGACTTAGCGGTCTGCAGCCCAAAGTTCGAAAATGAGATTGAATGATTTCTAGCCGAAACAATCTATACGAGAATCGAAGATCTCGTCGATAGTAGTCTAACGGTGAAAAGACAGACGAAAACCGACGTCAGATGAAGAAGTTATGAATTTCTAACGGAGTTTTCCTGTCCTGGCCTACTAAAAATAATATATTAAAAGTTAAATTCAAAATTAGTCGACGAAGTCTAAAACAACAATTGTGGAGAATAATCTCACCTATGCGTTCATATAAAGAACGTCGAAAACAGAGCTCGTATGCGAAAGATATGAATTTCTGAAGTTCTGGGCACGAACTTCCACCTGTGTCAGAGCTGACGACGTGAGCACAGTGTTCACAACATGACCAGGTAATGGCGCCTTCCAGGGCAACTGGCCGTGACGAACGTAGTGACTTATTGAGCTCATGACGTGAGCATTAGTGGCTCACGGCGTTAGCATGGTTTTTCAGCCTCCTATAAATAGAAAGTGAGGCCAGCCATTTAGGGTTGCCAATTTCTTTCCTCTCACTCCATATTACCTCGATTTACATGGACGTTATACCCCCTGAAGCCCCGGTATCACCCCGACACCCGAAGCAAGTCTCGAGCACCGAAGATCCCGAGAAGAAAAGAGTTTTCGAGCTGAAACTCTGCCCGCGAAGTCCCTTTCATATGCACGATTTTAATACAAGTTTAAAAGTCGTAGTCTTGTCCGAGCATCGTCTTATCAAGTGAGTGCATAGTCCCTTTCATATGCACGATTTTAATACAAGTATTGATGAATGTGTTAGATATATGATATGAGTAAGTGTGTAGTTGCTTTCTAATAATACACATATACAAATTATACTCAACAAATACGTGCTACGTGATTATATACTATTTGTTATGTGGTATGAGTATCGAATGAATATGTTATATAGGTTTTAAGTTGTATATAAACAAGTATATTTTATCTACAAATATGTTGGGTATAACATGGATAGATAGCGATGTGTGATGAATTAAAAATGATGAGAGGCCTCGATGTGTTTGTGATCTAGTCGTCCAGCAGAATATGGATGACGACCACATACTTTTCTAGACAGTTCAGTGGAACGCTGGCAGGCTCATAACCTGTAGGTGTAGTGAACTTGGGTGTTCATTTTCTATATTCTATCCCTTTCATGGTTGCCTTAGGAAATTCATTGCTGAGGAAATCCCTTTGCAGTAGTGTCCGTCCCGATAAATATCCTAGCTTAGGTCCCTTGTAGTAGTTGTTGTCTTAGGGACGTAAAGTGAGGATAACGGAAATGGGTAATCAGGTTATTGTTGGTTGGTGAAATGAAATATAATTATTTACTGTGGGTTGAAAACCTTATATGCTCACCAGGCTCCCAAGCCTAACTCACTCAGTTTCTTTGTATTATAGGTAGTGGCGCGAGAGCATAAGTTGGAGAACTTGTGAAGATATTTTTGTTTATAGACCAGTAGTTTTATGTAACTGTGTAAGTTGTATGTTTTATTGTTTATGCTTTTGCGTCTGTATCGGAACATGACATCCCGAGTTTTGATAAATAATGAAAATACAGTTCTTCAATAAATGCTTTAATAAACCTTTTTTTATCATGTATTGTTTTGGGGACAAATTCCGCAAATCTTTTAAATCAATGGATTTACTCTGAAATTCTTTTAAAAGCATAAATGAAATTGGTCTTTCCTGGTCGTGAATTTGGGGATGTCACATCCAACGATCAATTTGGATCAGTGAAGATGATGAATAGGTCATATGTTTATCCATGGCGGCTGTGTAAAGGTTGAGAGAGAAAGGAGGAACCCCTAGGTTTTTTTCTAGGAGAGAGAATATCCTTCAAAAAGGCGGGGGACATGTTCTATTTATAGGGGACCATTAGGTCAGAAGATAAATTATGTCTTTTCCTTTTAGAATTAGGTCAAAGGGAGATTAGGTCATGCCTTGAGCCTATCCAGTAAAGGCCCAACTAGCAAAGAGTTGGGCCAGGCCTCCAGGGGACGTCATTCAAGCGCCCAAAGGCCGTCACTCGAGCGTCGGAGGGTTGAGCGCCCGGAGGTCGCCTGAAAAGGCTGAAGCTCTAGTTCTTGAGGTCTAGATCACGCTAAATAGGCCATACCTTAATAAGTCCCCCAAGTCCGATGTGATTGGTATGCGGCGAATGACATTGGACTAGACATAGTCAAATATTAACAATGCATCAAAGAGATAAAAAAAAAGGACAAACCCTCACCACGAGAGTGTGGTGTTGTGTGATGGGCTAATGCGACACTGAATGGCTTGATACTCTTTTCTTCTCGAGAGTGTGATCTGATCGATGTGATGAAACGTAGTTGTTGCTGGTAAGATGATGTAGAGCGGGGCTACTTAATGATGTTATGTAGCTTCGCTATGCAGTATTTGTGGTGTCAAGCTCCAGGGTTCGCCGAGTAAACATAGCATACTCGTTCCATGATTCCTGCCTTCTAGTTACTCCCACAAGTTGTTAATGGAAACATCCTTAAGGAAACTGTACGTGCTCCGACGAGGGGGATGAGATCCACACACAGCTCTATGTAGCAGGTTATATTTCTATGCCTGAGGGGGAACTTGGAGTGACCGGTCAGCAGTTTACATGTCTCAAGTCCCCTGTAAAGGTTTTACGAACCGATATTTTCTCCATGAGTCTACTTTCGGCGCTCTCTGATTTTTGTGTTGTTGGATTGGTTGGTATGCTTTCTTAATATCATAGGTTGATTCAGATTATCCGTAGTGATTGCTTCGAAACTCTTCGTGGGGTAGTAGCAGTAGTAGCATACTACTTGTCACACCCCCGAACCAGACGGCGGAAACGTCCGAGGGCTTGCGTGACTTTAATTGAAAGCCATCACAATGAATATACATGAATCATAACATAAACGTCACCATGCATCAATATATTACAACTGGAATTGTTTTACATCAAGTACATTGTTTTAATATTACACATCCATAACCTAAATAGTTTGAGTATTTTAACAACATAACATCTAACATTACTTCATAATACTCTTCCGCTTACCTGTTAGCTGAGAATACAAGTTATTTTGGAAAAACGTCAACATATGAAATGTTGGTGAGTTCATAAGAAATGTTGTGATAAAATGGTTTGTGCAGTTTTTGTAAAATCCCAGAAAATCCGATATTTTCTAAATAGACTTTTGTTTATCAAAGCGTGAGATCCATAAGTTGATGCATGAATGATTTTAAAAATACACACACACGCACACACACACACACACACACACACACATATATATATATATATATATATATATATATATAAAGGGCATTTTGTATTATGGTTATAATATTTCGAGCGAGTAGTACTGAATTCCCCAGAAAAACCCGATGTTTTCCTGATGTTGACATGTATTCGTAATTACTGATTTTTGTATTGTCTTAACGAATGAGTATTGATTAATCCATATGGTATATCGTCCTAATTATTGTCTACTTTGATTTCTCATAAGCCTTAACAAATGAAGAGAAGGGGAGTATTATGTCCCGCTACTATCGTAAGAACCTTAGGTTGTCGTGGATGCGAAAGACATAATGGTCCAACTCGCACTTGATTACTGTGACCTTGCTAACTTTTCTAACGGGACACTTTGGCCTACTAGCACATAAAACTATTGAAAGTCCTTTTATAAAATATTGGGTCGTTGAAGGCCCAATAACATATAAGCGTTATCCCTTTGGGCCCAAAGATCATGTTGATGGGCTTGCAAGGCCCAACAAGCATAATTTGAAACTCATAAGCCCAAAGTTTGTAGATGTCACACCCCAAAACCGGAACGGCGGAAACGTTCGGGGGTGGAGGACGTCATGTCAAGTATCAGAAGATATGTATATGGTAAGCAAGTAATAAATAACCTTTTCATTTAGAAAGAAAGTGTATACAATTTGTGTGTTCACAAAACATAGAAGTCATAAACAAATAACAAAAACAAGACTTGGAGCTGTAATGCTCCATCTTCTAAATTCCCAGCACGAGCACCTGTCTAATAGTCTCCTGAGAATACAACTTATTTGAAAGAGTTGATTAGCAATTAAGTTGGTGAGTTCAAAAGATTTTAGTGATGTGAGTAAGCTGTAAATTGTGGTTAAAAATGTATATGCACAATATGTAAGCTGTAAGTTCTATTTTGAAATGTTCGTCTGTTCCTCTAGAAAATCAGATATTTCCAACTTTAATGGAAGTTAACTAAAATAACACTACCAGTCTTCCTATGCATACTAAGTGGGTACAAGTTATATATACTCATAGTAAATAAACAATCGATTGTGCGCATCTGCCCTAAACTCCCAACCCAACGGGGAACAGAAAGTAAGGCAGATAGCACACATTCCATTGGTTGTTAGGTCGTTGTCATATATAACACTAGTGTATTCACTTATTACTCATGGAGTTATTTGCAATGGTTCCTTTATATCTAATGAAGAGTTCTTTTAAGAAAACCTATATTTCTTATACTAAAATAATGACTACGGTGACTACTTTTATAATAGCTTTGTTTATACTGCTATATATAATCTGATATCGGGTAGAAAGTTAATTGAGTGAATCCCACAATCCAACGGAAACAAGAAGTAAGGCGGAAAACACACATTTAAGTATCTATTGGATATTAGTTTTATATATAAACATGGTGTATAAACTATAGTGTTATAGAGTTACTCACCTAAAGTCTCTAAAACTGTACTGGCTTAATAAAATGGATTAAGTCCTTTTCTGGGAAATCTCTAGTTTTGTATACCAAATGTAATGACTTTGATAAGTAAGTCTTGTACTAGAAAAACTGTGCGTTGACTCTGTGTCCTATGACCTGATCCATACCTGGTACCCTGATGATGACTTAATGTATACTAAGGATATATATATATATATATATATATATATATATATGTATGTATGTATATATATATGTATATATATATATATATATATATATATATAGATTCTGGTAGATAATAGATTGGGTGACCTCATTTCAAGCCCACATCCAACGGGAACAGGAAATGAAGCGAAGAGCACACATCCTATTAGTTGTCGAAATCTATTAGCATATTTGTATCCTATAGTGTATACATTAAGGAATCATAAAGCTAGCATCATGATCCTAACCTTTAATCGTAGCCTTCTACCAAGGCATCTTATGTTTTGAGTTAAACCCGACTGTTCCTTTGTCAAATGTAGAAATATATTCTCTCTAGTTTATAACTATCTTGACTAGAAAATAGATCACTTTCAAGTGGTGCCGAAACTTTATGAAAGTAACGGGAGCAGTAAGTACACAGATGTCGTTTATAATGACATGCGGATGCACTATTAACCTAAAAACATATTTGTTTTATTACGGTCATAATGTGCAAGCTAGAACCCCAACTAAACACTCTCAATGTAAAGAGATTTTGGAAACCAAACGTGACCCCAACAATTTCTTACAAGCTGTGTAATTCACATTAAAGTTATATGATCATGTATACCCAATATAACTATCACTAATACGTTAGTGATTCATTAGTATAATTAGATCATGTTCGTGTGTTCTCATGATATAGGAACCTAACTTGTTTGTTATGTTATGTTCTGGTATTGTTTCATTCTCTTCACTGTTTGTTCTGTTATGGTATTGTTTGATTTCCTTGTGTGCTTCATTGTACTAGAAGTAATGAATATAACTCTCCTAAACTATACCTATAATAGTTTACTAATGCTCTACTTGGACTGTTACTGAAAGGTCTCATTTCTCTACTAAGTTATGCTTTTACTTTACAAATGGAGTTTTGTATAACTCTCCTAAACAATAAGTCCTAAATGATATATAAGGACACATATTGACATGAATATAGTGTTTATAAACAACTATATGAAAGATAACACCTTCCGGGACAAGGAAACACCTTGGTTAAGTGTTGGAATCACATGTGATTCAACAAAGGGAAGTGAAATGACACTAATTGGTGTTTATGGTTTTGTAACCAACTCCACATGAGTTTACGGTTGTAAACCCATGAGTTTAAGGCCGTAAACTCATGTCCTTTTGACCATTTTATGCTTTGAAATCCTAGAAGTCCTTTTGAAGCATCCTAACTTCAAGTCTTAGCCTTAGGAAGTGATTAGGGCAACATATCACCCCTTTATGGGGTTTACGGTTTTTGGACCATTTGTCTTTGGTTTTACAATGGTAAACCCAAATGTGTTATATCCAACTGATGTTTTCAAGTCTTAGACACTTCCAGGTAAAGGTCTAGGCTAGTTTCTAAGCATAATGAAAGAGTTTGGGGCATTAAAACATGCCTTTGAGGTGTTTACGGTTTTGGGAGCTCCCCAAACTGTAAACACATATACATGGGACATTATTGTGGTTTTCATGTGCTAAACACATCAAAGGAAGGTTCTAGGAAGGTTCTAGGTTTGTTTCTAAGGTTTCGCAAGAGAATAGGGACACTTTTGCACTCTTTTTAGGGTTTACAGTCCAAGAAGATTCTTGGGCTGTAAACACTAGTTCCTTGTGACGTTTGGGTGTTTTCTTGATGCTCTTTTGGTCTAGAGATGTCAAGGATAGTTTCTATGTTTGGTTCCAAGGTCTAAAGGGACATAAGGCACACTTTGGCCTCATTTTTAGTGTTCACGGTCCAAGAAGATCTTGGGCCGTGAACACCCTTTCCTTGGGGTATTTGGATGATTTCTTGATGTTTAACACTTGATCTAAACATATTAGGGCTAGAAACACTTACAAGTTGAAGATCTTGAAGAAAAATTGGATGATACTTGAGAGAGAATGGCTCTAGTCTTGGAAAGGTGAAAAAGTGAATAAAATATCTAAGTCTCACTTATATAGTCTTGAGGGTTTACGGTCCCAATACCATTTTGGACCATAAACTCCAAAATCTTGAAGTTTTGGGCATTTATTGCTACACAATAAACCCTAAGGTATCCTTTCTCCTGATATCTCTTGATGTACTATCTTTAAAAGCACTCAAACTTATTCCAAAAAGCTTGATAGTTAGCAGGCACAGTTTTGACTTCTGTTGAAGTGAGTCGTTGTACAGAAAAGAAATGTTTGGGTTGTCACATCAGCCCCTCGTTAGAATGAATTTCGTCCCGAAATTAGCTTTCTTAGCATTACTACTGGGGTTGAGCTCTTCTGCTTTGTAGAATACTCACTCGTAGACCTGGCAACTTTGCCCTGGTGTTCCTAATAGGATTCATACTTGGTCCAGCTATCATTACCTCGTGTATACAAGTTGTATATGATTAGGATTAGTAGGACTGTCGAATGTGCGACTCTGCCCCAGGTCCACAACCCAACGGGGAACAGGAGATAGGGTAGAAACACACATACTAGATCTGCGTAATCATATTCATATACCACCCTTGCGTATACATTCCATAATAATAGGCAGGCTGTATTTGTCCATAGCCTCTGTGCTCGAACTTGCTCTGCTGGACGAGTGTTATTTCGTGACGGTCTGTGGACATCTGACGATAAGACTTCGAAGGACAAAGTACTCTTCGCACGAGTACTTCGGGGGTTTGGAATGCGAAAGATAAAATTTTTGATTCAGGTCGGACTTTCAATACTAAAGATGAAAGTTTCGAGAACTTGATGGTCGAGGCGATAGAAACATATGAACTCAGTATGGTGAGGACCACGCCAACTCATGACGAAGGAAAACAACGGACCCTATACTGAACAAAGTTTTGGTCAAATGAAAGAAACGTTTGATAAACGACGATGTATCTCTGGTATGCTTGGTACTGTACTCCTTGTAACTTTTCTCGTGTTTCCTATTTTGTATTTTGAAATTAACACTCCTATGTATCGTACCTCTATGTGCGCATACATACAAATAAAAGCGCTTTACTAACTAAAGGGATACTTTTACACCTTGATCCCCCATGGTACCACTACCATCGCCCGTCATATACAAGTTGTGAATACTTATGATGATCCAAGCAGTCGACTGAGCATCTCTGCCTCAAATCCTCAACCAATTCAGGAAAGGGGACCTAAGCGGAGTCACTCACTCTAAGTATGCAATATCTTAGTTGCGCACAACCCTGATGCATATGATGAGCCACAATAGCTTCTCTAAAGGATCTTTTAGTTCTCTAGAATATTATGACCTATTTCAACATGTGAGTTGTTATACTTACTTTTAAGTGTCATTCCCAAATTTTAATCTTATATGAATATAAATTAATTTTTAAAAGTAATTACTATTGCGAAAACGTACCACTACTCGTTGACGACACTGGGGTAGATTCTCCTACAGTGATCATCAGAATGCGTCCATCTGCTCCTGAGTTCCTGATTATCGGGCAGTTCCTCTAATTGTGTCCATTCTCACCACAGCCATAGCAGGCTTGGTTTTCTTCAGCTCCGTTGACTTGGGAGATCAGTTGAGTCGGTGCCCTGCAGTAACGGGCTGTGTGTCCCTTTCTGTGGCAGTTCAAACACTGCATTTCCCATCATACTCCGGTGTGGTGAAATTTACACTTTACACACTTTGGAAGGTTTCCAACATAACTACTGCTAGGTGCTGAAGCAGTAGGCGTCGTTGTGGCGTACATAATACTCGCTTGTTACTCTTGTGGGGTGTCTTGTGTTGTTTGTTTCTTCTTCCTCTTTTTCCCCGACTTTTGATTATAGTCCTCTTCCCTCGATGACTCGGGAATAAGGACTTTTACGCTGTGGAGGACTCCATGATCGATGAGTCGCTGAGCCAAGCATTTAGCACTATCGAACGTGGCTGGGTTAGAAGACAGCACATTTCCTTGGGTCAGAGCACTCAGACACCAAATGTACCTTTCTATCTTCTTGCTCTCCAAGGTAATCATCTCGGGGCATAGAGCTGCTAGTTCGATGAACCGGTCCGTGTAGGTCACTATGTCTGAGCCGACCATAGTGAGATCCCATAGCTCTTGTTCCAGTTTTTGAATCTCTCCTAACAGGTAATATTCTTCCCGCATTAACTCTTTTAGGTTTTCCCAACCTATTGAGTTTGCCACTGATAGGGTCAGTGACTTAACATGTGTCACACCCCGAAAACCAAAGGCGGAAATATTTCCGGGGTTGATTCCACGTTGAGTATCAAATCCAATGCACATAGTAAAGCAGTAATAACAAAACATTACATTACATAATATTGTTTACATCTGTTTGAAAGTAAAGTTGTACAAGTGTTTTACATATGTAATATAAACAAAAGTAAAGACGAGTCTTCTGGATGCTACATCTTCTCCAAATGGTTGTGGTGTACCTGTCTAACACTGACCTGAGAATACAAGCGGTTTGAAAATCAGCATAAAGCTGGTGAGTTCATAAGTGGTTTAGTTTTGAAAAGAACGAGTTCCTTTACTTTCTGGAAAAGTTGTTGAGCAAGAAAATCCCATATTTTCTTATGCAAACAGTTTAGTTATCTTTTGTTACAATTTTGAAAACAGTTGGTTATGTCGTTCAAGGAAAATCCCATATTTTACTTATAGTTTTAGTTATTTGTTTGTTACTTTATCCGTTTATGTGTTGTTGTACTACCCAGGAAAATCCCATATTTTCCTATGTGTTGAGTTGTCTATTTCTATCTAGGTTCGTTACTGGTTGTTATGTTATCCAAGGAAAATCCCATATTTTCCTATGTGTTGGGTTGTCTATTTGTATCTAGGTTCGTTACTGATTGTTATGTTATCCCAGGAAAATCCCATATTTTCCTATGTGTGGTGGTTGATTCTTAGGTCTGATTTCGTAGTACTAGTAATTTCCATGTAAGTAGTATTAGTTATGTGTTCTAAACTCTTAGTTATTCTACATTTGGATGACTATAATCTACTAACTTAGTTGTATTTTCGAATATTTGGAATCACACAGAAGCGTACATTACTGTATTTTCGAAGTTCTACAGAGTTCCAAAAGAGTATATTAGTTGTGTATTTGAAGCTCTGTCGACATTCTGAGGCGGATATATTTGAAACTCAGTAGAGGTCCAGAGGCGTATTTTCGTATTAGATTCGAAACTCTGGTGACACTCAAGGAGTACACTAACTGTATTTTCGAAGTCTTAGTGTCAACCAAAGGCGTCATTTCGCATTTGTAGTCGTATTCGCATTCGTAGTCGTATTCGTAGTCGTATTCGTAGTCGTATTCGTATTCGTATTTGTAATTCGTATTCGTATTCTTATTCGTATTCGTATTCGTACTAGATTACATTCGTATTGATCTTAAATATGATTAGTATGATTTCTTATTCAAAGAGAATATAGTTATAACACTCTTAAAAGAAATCTATGTTTAACCTGCAATTCGAAACGTCAGTTATCACAAATCTTTGGAAATCAAAACATTTAGTAAGTAAATCCATTGAGTTGAAAATCAGTTTAAGTACAAAATACACTTGTACTTTTGCTTGTATTCCCCCCTGAAAATATTGAAAACCCATTGAAAACACAGAAAAATGGTAGGGGTATGAACTCACCGGACTCGGAAATGCGATGATTTCGGACACTAAACGTCTGTTCGGGGCCTGATTACTCGCAATGTCCCTATGTAAAATGAAATAATGTCCATATATATCTAATTAGATTTACAATCACTAATTATATGGAACATTATACTCCAATGAGATTATACACCTCAAAACGAGTGTTTGGAGTGACCCAGGTGACATCTACGGACATGTAATGGCACGAGGGACTTGAGATTTGAGTTTACTCCCCAAGAGTAAACATTTTAGGAAGTTTACAACCATAAAACACCTACATACATGAGTTCACGGCCGTGAACTCATGTTGGTGTGATTTTGAGTGCTTAATGGCTTGTTTGGACTTGGGAAATGTTGGAATGGACTTCTAAAATGCCTTGGAATAAATTTATGGGACTTATACCATTCAAAAGGGAGTTCACGGTTGTAAACTTGGAGTTTACGGCCGTAAACTCTCCTATGGTCAAGAGTAATTATTTTGGGGCACAGGGAACAATCACATGTGATTCTAGTTAATTTTCCAAGCCTTGTTATGATTTAATGGCATCATTTAACACATAATTGGGAGTTTACGGCCTAAGAGCATGATCTATGGCTGTAAACTCTTATATGTTTCATTTTGATATGATTAAGACCCCCAAACTATTTTTAGATGATTCTAGGATTTACCACATGGCTAATGGTTGAGTTTCAAGGCATTTGGACATGTAAAAATGAGTTTACCCTCCATTTTTGAGGGGTTTATGGCCCAAGCATGAACATTGGTAACAAACTCCTATTTACTCCCCAAATATTATGTTTGTAATGTTTTAAGGCAAATACCATTATTCTATAATCCATAACTAAGCCTTGTTTGAGTCTAGGAAGGGTTTAAGGGCTTAAAAACCTTCTAAATTAGTGTTTACGGCCTAGGCACCTTCCAGGGTCGTAAACTCTTAAACAAGGCTCTAAATCATGTTTCAAGGCATTCTAAGCTCATTCCATAAAGTCATCTAGCCATATCTAAGGTCTAATTGTGGTTTGGAAGGGTTTTGTTGCTCCAAAAACCCCATTTATATGAGTTTACGGCCTAGGATAGTTCTAGGGACGTAAATACATGATAATGGTCCTAATCCATAGATTATACTCGAATTTGAAGGCTAAAGAGGTTGTATATCATGTTAGAGAAGTTACCTCAAAGATTTGAAGCCTTAAATTGATGATTTGGACCCTTAAACTTGGATTTAGGAGAGAGGTTAGAGAGAGATGGTTGTGAAATGAAGCAAAAGCTTCAAATGAAAGCTTGAACACTTTTAAATAGGTCCCGAACTTGGACACGATGGAATTCTACCTGATACCGGTACTAAACGGGGCTTTTGGTCCCACCCGATTAAGTTTCTGTGACTCGGCGGGAATGTTTCTAAAATTTTTGGAATAAGTATTTTGGGCTAATTTCGTGAGTTCCTAAGAGGTTTGGACACTCATTAGCATCAATTAAACATATAAATTTAATTAATTTAACCCAAAAATGACATCGGAACGAATCGATTTACGGCGAGTTATACGGGTAGAATGGGTTTTCGGCGATGAACAACTTCGGGTTGTTACGACATGGCTGTTCCACCATGTTAGGGCCTTGCCATCGAAGGTGCAAGCAGCAAACATCACTTTGCCTCCTTTCGGGCATAAACAGATTTCGAAAACCGACACTATTTTCTCGAACCATTGCTTTTGGTCCCACCCGATTAAGTTTCCGTGACTCGGCGGGAATGTTTCTAAAATTTTTGGAATAAGTATTTTGGGCTAATTTCGTGAGTTCCTAAGTGGTTTGGACACTCATTAGCATCAATTAAACATATAAATTTAATTAATTTAACCCAAAAATGACAACGGAACGAATCGATTTACGGCGAGTTATACGGGTAGAATGGGTTTTCGGCGATGAACAACTTCGGGTTGTTACGACATGGCTGTTCCACCATGTTAGGGCCTTGCCATCGAAGGTGCAAGCAGCAAACATCACTTTGCCTCCTTTCGGGCATAAACAGATTTCGAAAACCGACACTATTTTCTCGAACCATTGCATGAGGGCAATGAATCCCTCAGACCCTTTAAAGGACAATGGTTGGCATCTGGTGAAATCCTTATAGGAGAAATCTCTCGGGCGCACAGGTACTTCACATTGAGTCGAATCAGTAGGTGTTTCATCTCCACCTGTACTGATGGGGTGATATTGAGCCATGGTTGTTGCCACATTCGCGGCCACTGCTGCGTTCAGAGTTGCTGTATAGATTTGTGGAGAAGGTATGGGAGTTATCGGAGTAGTGTGTCTGGGTGATCTGCGAGGATGCATCTTTGCGAAAAGAAAACAAAGATGAGACAGAATAAGTCTATAGCAACGGACACAAGCCGAAAGCTGAAAAGACAAAGTTATCCTAGTTCTGGATGTATCAGGTCCTGACTTCTATAGGGTTCTACGAACAATTCATAAATGAGTCTATACCTAATAAACTCTATGAATTTGCAATAACTATCCTCGAATGAATATATGTTTCCTGAATAACTGTTACCAGCTGCATGTAAGAAAATAATTCTAACATATGTAATGTGAGCAGTGTTTCCACTCGCTCGATAAATTAACCTAATTAATATTTATTAGCGTCACATGTAAGACATTTTGGTTACTCCGGCTGATCTTTCCTTGAAACTTCTTATGAATTTGTCCTTGTTCCTCCTGAACTCTTCTGTTGTCTACCATAAGGAAGTGGTAACGTTTATCTGGGCTTGTCGTGCGAGAATGAAAGTGACTAAAGAACCTATGAGCTTTAGGGTAACTTTATGGGGTTATCCTTACGGAATCCTCCTATAATTGTACAAGGTACACCAGTTTGTATTGTATATAATTGAAGATCAAATAGACCTTCGAATATTTGATCCCACCTCAACACTACTTCCTTAAGTGAAATGGATAGCGAAGCGTCGGTCACATATTCTATGTCTATATGATCTTGATTATATATAAAACTTTATGAATATACCCTGAAAATTTTAGACATATCTGCAAGGGTCTTTTAAGTTATCACATAAGTTATTTATCTGGACCAAAATACTCCTATAGTATTCTAACTCTAACTGTACTTGTTCTGGCGTTCTCTTGACTGGTGTTCCAGTAAGTTTTAACTCCGTTGCAACACCACATCTTTCCCAAACATATTTTGGTCACATCTCGAATGAATATAGTTGATCAGGCTATATTGATCCTAGGTATGATTACATAACTGTTCGGGTTGACGACAGTGCTCAACCTTTAAATACTTTTAGTTATGTTCTCCTCGTGACCCTAGTTCTATTATGTACACGTATGAGCAAGTAGGTATATTTTTATAACTTGTAGTTATACCCTAAAATATATCATTATCCAGAGCACTAAAGCCCCATTGTATTTATCGATGTATATCTTTTATCGGTTGATATACTTAGTTCACTATAAACAATGCTCTGATACCAATCTGTCACACCCAAAAACTGGAACGGCGGAAATGTTCGGTGTGGAGGACGTCATGTCAAGTATCACGAGATATTTATACGGTAAGCAAGTAATGAACAACCATTTCATTTAGAAAGAAAGTGTTTACAATGTGTGTGTTCACAAAACATAGAAGTCATAAACAAATAACAAAAAAAGAATTGGAGCTGTAATGCTCCATTTTCTAAATTCCCAGCACGAGCACCTGTCTAATAGTCTCCTGAGAATACAAGTTATTTGAAAGAGTTGATCAGCAATTAAGCCGGTGAGTTCATAAGATTTTAGTGATGTGAGTAAGCTGTAAAATGTGGTTAAAAATGTATATGCACAATATGTAAGCTGTAAGTTCTGTTTTGAAATGTTCGCCTGTTCCTCTAGAAAATCGTATATTTCCTACTTGAATGCAAGTTAAGTAAAATAATACTACAACCCTTTCTATGCGTACTAAGTGGGTACAAGTTATATATACTCAGAGTAAATAAAAAATCGATTGTGCGCATCTGCCCTAAACTCCCAACCCAACGGGGAACAGAAAGTAAGGCGGATAGCACACATTTCATTGGTTGTTAGGTTGTTATCATATATAACCGTAGTGTATTCACTTGTTACTCATGGAGTTATTTGTAATGGTTCCTTTATATCTAATGAAGACTTCTTTTAAGAAAACCTATATTTCTTATACTAAAATAATGACTATGGTGACTACTTTTATAATAGCTTTGTTTATACTGCTATATATAATCTGATATTGGGTAGAAAGTTAATTGAGTGAATCTGCCCTAATCCCTCAATCCAACGGGAACAAGAAGTAAGGCGGAAAACACACATTTAACTATCTATTGGATATTAGTTTTATATATAAACATGGTGTATAAACTAAGGTGTTATAGACTTACTCACCTAAAGTCTCTAAAATTGTACTGGCTTAATAAAATGGATTAAGTCCTTTTCTGGGAAATCTCTAGTTTTGTATACCAAATGTACTGACTTTGATAAGTAAGTTTTGTACTAGAAAAACTTTGCATTGACTCTGTGTCATATGACCTGATCCATAACTGGTACCCTTATGATGACTATATGTATACTAAGCATAGATATATATATAGATTCGGGTAGATAATAGATTGGGTGACCTCATTTCAAGCCCACATCCAACGGGAACAGGAAATGAAGCGAAGAGCACACATCCTATTAGCTGTCGGAATCTATTAGCATATATGTATCCTATAGTGTATACATTAAGGAATCATAAAGCTAGCATCATGATCCTAACCTTTAATCGTAGCCTTCTACCAAGGCATCTTCTGTTCTAAGTTTAACCCGACTGTTCCTTTGTCAAATGTAGAAATATATTCTCCCTAGTTTATAACTATCTTCACTAGAAAATAGATCAACTTTCAAGTGGTGCCGACACTTTATGAAAGCAATGGGAGAAGTAAGTACACAGATGTCGTCTATAATGACATGTGGATGCATTATTAACCTAAAAACATATTTGTTTTATTACGATCATAATGTGAAAGCTAGAACCCCGACTAAACGCTCTCAATGTAAAGAGATTTAGGAAACCAAACGCGACCCCAACAATTTCTTACAAGCCGTGTAATACACATTAAAGTTATATGATCATGTATACCCAATATAACTATCACTAATACATTAGTGCTTCATTATTATAATTAGATCCTGTTCGTCTGTTCTCATGCTATAGCAACCTAACTTGTTTGTTATGTTCTGTTCTGGTATTGTTTGATTCTCTTCACTGTTTGTTCTGTTATGGTAATGTTTGATTTCCTTGTGTGCTTCATTGTACTAGAAGTAATGAATAGCATTCTCCTAAACTATACCTATAATAGTTTACTAATGCTCTACTTGGACTGTTACTGAAAGGACTCATTCTCTACTATGTTATGCTTTTACTTTACAAATGGAATTTTGTATAACTATAAAGTAACATAAATTTAAACGAGTTTTGCAAATGTTTTGCCAACTTATAATTAACATAAGTAACATTTTGAAAGATGTTTAACAACAAACATTTATACAATTATCATTGTGTTCAACCTATATCCCCCCCCCCCCCTCCTTAAAACAGTTAAAATAGTTAAATGATTCATTATGGGGTATGAACTCACCTGATGTGGGTGATTCAAACGGGTATGCGTGTAAGGATGAGAAGTTCCATGAATGAGGTCCTGAGACATAGTAAGTCCTAAATGATATATAAGGACACATATTGACATGAATATAGTGTTTATAAACAACTATATGAAAGATAACACCTTCCGGGACTAGGAAACACCTTGGTTAAGTGTTGGAATCACATGTGATTCAACAAAGGGAAGTGAAATGACACAAATTGGTGTTTACGGTTTTGTAACCAACTCCACTTGAGTTTACGGTTGTAAACCCATGATTTTACTGCCGTAAACTCATGCCCTTTTGACCATTTTGTGCTTTGAAGTCCCAAAAGTCCTTTTGAAGCATCCTAACTTTAAGTCTTAGCCTTAGGAAGTGATTAGGGCAACATATCACCTGTGACATCCCCAAAATCTCGGCCAGAAAAGACCAATTTTCATTTATGCTTTTAAAATAATTTCAGAGTAAATCCTTTTGATTTGAAAGAGTTGCGGAATTTGTTCCCAAAAACAAAACGTGATAAAACAATGTTTACCAAGGCATTTCATAAAAGAAATGTATTTTCATTATATAATCAAAACTCGGGGTGTCATGTTCCGATACAGACCAATAAGCATAAACGATAACATTACAAGTCATTCAACAAATATATACATATACAGACTTGTAAACAAAACAACTTGATGGTTCATCCATCTTATGCCCTTGCACCACTTCCTATAATACAAATAAAACTGAGTGGGTCAGGCTTGGGAGCCTTGTGAGCATATAGGGTTTTCAACCCATAATAAATAATTATATTTAATTCCACCAACCAACAATAACCCAATTACCCATTCCCATTATTCTCACTTTATGTCCCTAAAATAACTAACACAAGGGACCTTGTCTAAGAATATTTCATCAGGGTGACAACACATGATTCGGGGGTTCCTCAGCAATATAAGTCAAATAAGGCAACCTTGAGGGGGATGGAGTACAGCGAATGAACACCCAAGTTCATTAACACCTACAGGTGGCGAGCCTGCTAGTGTTCCACAGGACTGTCTAGAAAAGTCTGTGGTCGTCATCTAAACTCCGCTAGATGACTAAATCAAAACAACATTGAGGCCGCTCATCTGTTTATTACACACCAACTATGTACCCATGTTCTACCCAACATATTAGTAGATAAAAATATACATTTTTATACATAGTTTAAAACCTGTATACCATGCTTTAATCAATACATATTCCACATAATAGATGAGGCACACACACACACATAACACGTATTTCATAGAGAATAAATCATATCTATGAGATAGAAGAAAGTGAATACACATTCACACATATAAACAACAACATACTTAATACACTCAAACCATACTTGTATTATTATCGTGTTTATGAAAGGTAGTATACACTCACTTGATCAGAAGATGATCAGACAGCACTACGACTTGCAGAAGTAGTAATCCTCAGCAAATCTGGAGGATCTTCACAAAAATCGAACTTCTCGTGGGCAGAGCTTCGGTTAGGGAACCACACTTCTCGGGATCTTCGGGATCTCGGGACTTGCTTCGGGGCTCGAGAATAATACCGGGGCTTCGGGGTATTTCTGGCACACAAATCGATGCAAAACGGGAGAGAGAAGAGAGAAAAATAGCAATTGAGTCGGCTGCCCTCGCTTCCTATTTATAGGAGGCTGGAGCCTCGGAGTATGTGGGGCGTACTGCAGTACGCGGGGCGTACTGCTCCGAAATCGTCACTGCTTACGTATCCGAAGTGCTCGAGTGCGAGTGTCGACATTCCTCAGTGTACGCGGGGCATACTTCGGATGAGTCCGATGACTCCTCTTCGGATAATGTCGGATTTTCCAATTAAATTTAAATACAAATTATTTAATAAACTTTGGGAATTCATATCTTCTTCATACGAACTTCGTTTTCGATGTTCTTTATATCCACACGAAGGTGAGACTACGCTCTACAACTTTCGTTTAGACTCCGTCGGCTAATTTTAACTTCATTTTTATTATTTATTTTTAATAGGCCGGGACAGAAAAACTTCGTTATAAATTCATAACTTCTTCGTTTGACGTCCGTTCTCGCCTAACTTTTCATCGCTTCGATACCAACAACGAGACCTTCGATCCTCGTTTAGATTGCTTCGGCTAAAAACCGCTCGATCCCAAATCGAGTATTTCAGGCTGCATACCGCTAAGTCAAAACATCAATAAATCATAACTTTCTCATACGAAGTCAGATTTGGGCGTTCTTTATATATTCGGAAACCTCGTTTCAACTACTACAACATTATCCAAAGATAACGAGTTTATTTTACACTAAAATTTTGACACTTATTTTTATTCTTAATTAATCAAACCACATAATTAAGCAATTAAGCACAAAACACATAATACTCAAATAATACAATCTTATTATTTGAAAACGGGTTACAAAGGTTAACCTAGACTATTACATCGCTAAAAATGGAAAGCCCGGAAACACAGGCGTTACAATTCTCTCCACCTTAGAATGATTCCGTCCCCGAAATCACACATCAACAAACAAATGCGGATAGCGACTCAACATGTCACTCCCCGTCTCCCAGGTGAGATTCGGACCATTCGTGTGTTTCCATCGGACAAGCACTAACCCAACCATTTTGCGTCGCAACTTCTTAGTCTTTCGGTCAACAATTGCCTCTGGTTCTCCAATCAACCTTTTGTTCTCATCAATTCTCAATTTAGATATTGGAATTATATCAGGAACTTCTCCCGTGAACTTCCTCAAATAACACACATGAAAAGTGTTGTGAATTCCATTCAGTTCTTTTGGTAGTTCGAGCTTGTAAGCTTGGTTCCCAACTCTCTGAAGAACTTTAAACGGTCCAATAAACCTTGGACTCAACTTTCCCCTTTTACCAAATCTTATAAGTCCCTTCCACGATGAGACTTTAAGCAAAACCGAATCTCCAACCTCAAAAGTCATCGGTCTTTGCTTCTTGTCAGCATAGCTCTTTTGACGATCTTGAGCTGCTAACATTCTTTCCCTAATTATTTTCAACTTTTCAGCGGTTTGATGGACCATCTCGGGACCCATAAACTGCTTTTCCCCAGCCTCAAGCCAACAAGACGGCGTATGACACTTCTGTCCGTACAAAGCTTGATAAGGTGTCATCTTTATGCTCGAGTGGAAACTATTATTGTAGGAAAATTCTACCAAAGGTAAATGTTCATCCCAGTTACCTAGGAATTCCAAGGTACATGCTCTCAGCATATCTTCAAGTGTTTGTATTGTTCTTTCACTCTGACCATCAGTCTGCAGATGGTAAGTTGTACTTAAAAACAACTTGGTACCCAATTCCTCTTGTAGACTTTTCCAAAACCTCGAGGTGAAACGGCTATCACGATCCGATACAATCGTTAACGGAACATCGTGAAGCCTTATAATTTCCTTCACGTAAGAATTCGCAAGCTTCTCCATAGACCATTTCTCCTTGGCTGCTATGAAATGCGCACTCTTAGTGAATCGATCAACGACCACCCAAATCATGTCGTGACCATTCTTTGTTCTGGGAAGTTTAGTGAAAAAATCCATAGCAATGTCTTCCCACTTACCCATAGGCACAGGCAATGGTTCTAAAATCCCGTACGGTTTCTGATGTTGTGTCTTGACTCTCGCACAAGTCACACACTCAGCCACATACTTTGCAACATCAAGCTTCATCGTCGGCCACCAGAAGTAGGGTTTCAGGTCCCTATACATTTTAGTGCTACCGGGATGAATCGAGTACATGGTTTTGTGACCTTCTTCCATAAGAAGATCTCTTATTCCTCCTATCTTAGGTAGCCAAATCCGATCTTGGAACACCTTCAGTCCATGACTGTTTACACCGAACACCAACTTTTTGCCCAAACGTTCCTCCTTTCGGTCATTCTTTTCAGAAGCGCCCTCTTGAGCTTTCTTTATACTTTCCACAATGGTTGAGACAACTTCAATTCTCAACGCTCTTGGCCATTTCCTTTCAAGATTGACTTTCCGACTGAGAGCATCAGCAACAACATTAGCTTTACTGGGGTGGTAAAGTATCTCACAGTCATAGTCTTTAAGTAACTCCAGCCAGCGTCGTTTCCTCATATTCAATTCTTTCTGATTAAAGAGATATTGGAGACTCTTATGATCAGTGACAGGTTTGCACTTCATGCCATAGAGGTAATGCCTCCATATTTTCAGAGTGAAAACTACCGCTGCCAACTCCAAATCATGAGTCGGGTAATTCTTTTCATGCTCCTTCAGCTGTCGAGACGCATATGCTATCACCTTTTCTCTTTGGGTTAAAACACAACCCAATCCAACCCCAGACGCATCGCTATAGACATCGAAGTCTTCAACTCCATCGGGTAGAGAAAGTATCGGTGCCTCACATAGCTTCTTCTTTAACTTCTCGAATGCTTCTTTATGCTTATCACTCCAAGCATAAGTAGCTCCTTTGTGGGTCAAAGCTGTTAATGGAGTAGCGATCGAAGAAAAGCCTTGGATAAACCTTCAGTAATATCCGACTAATCCTAAAAAGCTTCGGATCTCCGTGGGACTTTTCAGTTGCTCCCACTTCATCACAGCTTCAATCTTTGCTGGATCAACCATTATCCCTTCTTGGTTGACCACGTGACCCAAGAATTGGACTTCACGAATCCAAAAATCACACTTAGAGAACTTTGCATACAGCTTCTCCTTCTTCAAGACTTCTAACACTTCTCACAAGTGTCTGCCATGCTCCTCCTGGCTTTTCGAGTAAATCAGAATGTCGTCTATGAACACTATCATAGATTTATCAAGGAACGGATTACAAACCCTATTCATCAAATTCATGAATGCTGCTGGAGCATTGGTTAGTCCAAACGACATAACCAAGAACTCGTAGTGTCCATATCTAGTTCTGAATGCAGTTTTCTCGATATCTTGCTCTCTTACTTTTAGCTGATGATATCCTGACCTTAGATCGATCTTCGAGAAATAGCTCGAACCTTGCAATTGATCAAATAGGTCATCAATCCTCGGCAACGGATATCTATTCTTTATTGTTGCCTTGTTCAGCTCTTTGTAATCAATGCACATTCTCATACTTCCATCTTTCTTCTTCACAAATAACACCGGAGCTCCCCAGGGCGATGAACTAGGGCTAATGAAACCTTTGTCCAATAGCTCCTGAACTTGCATCATCAGCTCCTTCATCTCCGTCGGTGCTAATCGATAAGGTGCTTTTGCTATTGGCGTGGTCCCTGGTAACAAGTCTATTCTATGCTCTACATGTCTATCAGGTGGTAATCCAGGAAGATCTTCGGGAAATACTTCCGGATAATCACACACCACTGGAATACTCTGCATCACCTTCTTTTCTTTCTTAGAATCAATCACTAATGCTAAGTATGATGTACATCCCTTGGTCAAACACTTTCTGGCTTTCATTAGGGAAATGATTCCAGAATTCACTTGTCGTTTGTCCCCATACACCATAAACGAATCTTTCCCAAGCGGGTTTACTTTAACTATCTTCTTCTTGCATAATATTTCGGCATCATTGGCGTTAAGCCAATCCTTTCCCAACATGATGTTGAAACCATTTAGTTTGATAGGCAATAATTCCTCGTGAAACTTATTCCCATTAAGGTCGATTAAGATGTTTTTCATACGATGGCTAACAGGTACAAACTTGTCACTAGCTACTTCGACTAATAAAGCATTATCTAGTCTATCAACAGGCAAAGTTAGCTTTCTACCAAACTCATGCGAAATAAAGGAGTAGTTGGCTCCAGAATCAAAAAAAAAATTGAGCTGGTAATTCGTTTACAAAAAAGGTACCTGAAGCGATATAAGCTTCATCTTTCGCGGCCTCAAGTGTCATCTGGAAGGCTCTCGCCTTCGGCTTTGGTGGAATGTTGGGCCTAGCTGCCTCCTTCTTCTTCGGACAGTCTTTCAAAATGTGCCCCTCTTCATTGCAACCAAAACACATCCTTTTGTTGTTCGGACACTCATTGGCAAAATGTCCAACCTTTCCACACTTGTATCAGGTTACATCCTCGCTACATTTCCCAAAGTGCTTTTTCTTACACTTATCACACTACTTCGCTTCGCCTCCTTTTCCTCCAAACTTTTTCGAATCAGATTTCGAAAATTTGCTTTTCTTACCGGAACCAGATGTTCCCTCAAACTTTCTCTTCTCACCAAGCTCAACCTTGTCGGTGGTTCTCCCCTTAATCATGTTCTCAACAGACTTGGCAGCCTAGATAGCTGCCTCTAGAGTATGTGCCTGACGTACTGGCACCACGTACTCCCATGGGAGTCCCTTCGCATACCGTTCCACCTTTGTCAACTCGTCTGGGACGATACGCAAAGCAAACTCCATCTTATCGGTGAAGTTATTGGTGTATTCATCAACTGACATGCTGCCTTTCGTCAATGTCAGAAACTTGTTCTCTAGTTCCAACAGATTTTGAGCCAAGCAGAACTTGCGCCTGAACTGCACCAAGAACTCTGCCCATGTCAATTGCAGTGGCTCATTAGGTCTTAACGTCTTCCCTAGAGTGTTCCACCATCGCACAGCTCCACCTCGGAATTGACGCACTTCATAGATAGTCTGCAACTTGCCTCTACAGCCACAAGTCATGAAAGCTAACTCCATTTCGGAGATCCAATCCATAACTCCAATCAGATCCTCCTTTCATTGAAGGTCGATGGTTTGCAAGTTAGAAAGTTCTTGTACTTGCATCCCATTCCATCGTTCCTTCCATCATGGTTGTTTTGCCTAACTATCGGTGGGTTGGCTTGACCAATAGACCCACTGAAGTTTCCACCTTCCGATTGCCCTTCATTTAATTCAGGCTCTTCCACACGAATTGACAGTTCTTCATGATTCTGTTGAAGCAACCGCCTAGTTTCATCCATCTGACGATCCAACATCGTTTGAATCATCATTTGCACACCAACCATGGGTATCGGCTCAGGTGTTGCTGCTACGACAGGTATTTGCTCAATCACTGGTGGTTGATTCCTGTTTTCATTAGCATTTCCAACTCCACTTCTTGTTCTCACCATTTTTGATCTACACATTGAATAAGGTGAAATTAGATCCTCAATCACAATAGATATTCAAATCATCCTTATCGCTCCGAAACGTTTACATGCTAGTTCTGATATCGTAGACGTACGCTTTGAATCCTACACACATAAAGTTTCTAGATCCGGTTGGCAACAGACCATAGATCCGAACAAATAATATCATATATGGCAACATATAACATTTAGCACATAAAGCACTTTAGGCAACTTTCCTAAAATAAACTAGTGCTTGTGTCTAAAATATCACAGACACACATCTCAAAATTTCACTTAGCATTCTAAGTTTAAGTCTAGAAATCCTACAAATTCCTAGTTCGCTTAAACTAATGCTCTAATACCAACTGTGACATCCCCAAAATCTCGGCCAGAAAAGACCAATTTTCATTTATGCTTTTAAAATAATTTCAGAGTAAATCCTTTTGATTTGAAAGAGTTGCGGAATTTGTTCCCAAAAACAAAACATGATAAAACAATGTTTACCAAAGCATTGCATAAAAGAAATGTATTTTCATTATATAATCAAAACTCGGGGTGTCATGTTCCGATACAGACTAATAAGCATAAACGATAACATTACAAGTCATTCAACAAATATATACATATACAGACTTGTAAACAAAACAACTTGATGGTTCATCCATCTTATGCCCTTGCGCCACTTCCTGTAATACAAATAAAACTTAGTGGGTCAGACTTGGGAGCTTGGTGAGCATATAGGGTTTTCAACCCACAATAAATAATTATATTTAATTCCACCAACCAACAATAACCCAATTACCCATTCCCGTTATTCTCACTTTATGTCCCTAAAATAACTAACACAAGGGAACTAGTCTAAGAATATTTCATCGGGGTGACAACACATGCTTCGGGGGTTCCTCAACAATATAAGTCAAATATGGCAACCATGAGGGGGATGGAGTACAGCGAATGAACACCCAAGTTCATTAACACCTACATGTGGCGAGCCTGCTAGTGTTCCACAGGACTATCTAGAAAAGTCTGTGGTCGTCATCTAAACTCCACTAGATGACTGAATCAAAACAACATCGAGGCCGCTCATCTGTTTATTACACACCAACTATCTACCCATGTTCTACCCAACATATTAGTAGATAAAAATATACATTTTTATACATAGTTTAAAACCTGTATAGCATGCTTTAATCAATACATATTCCACATAACAGATGAGGCACACACACACATAACACGTATTTCATAGAGAATAAATTATATCTATGAGATAAAAGAAAGTGAATACACATTCACACATATAAACAACAATATACTTAATACACTCAAACCATACTTGTATTATTATCGTGTTTATGAAAGGTAGTATACACTCACTTGATCAGAAGATGATCAGACAGCACTACGACTTGTAGAAGTAGTAATCCTCAGCAGATCTGGAGGATCTTCACAAAAATCGAACTTCTCGCGGGCAGAGCTTCGGCTCGGGAACCGCACTTCTCGGGATCTTCGGGATCTCGGGACTTGCTTCGGGGCTCGAGAATAATACCGGGGCTTTGGGGTATTTATGGCATGCAAATCGATGCAAAACGGGAGAGAGAAGAGAGAAAAATAGCAATTGAGTCGGCTGCCCTATCTTCCTATTTATAGGAGGCTGGAGCCTCGGAGTACACGGGGCGTACTGCTCCGAAATCGTCACTGCTTACGTATCCGAAGTGCTTGAGTGCGAGTGTCGACATTCCTCGGTGTACGCGGGGCATACACGAGTACGCGGGGCGTACTTCGGATGAGCCCGATGACTCCTCTTCGGATAATGTCGGATTTTCCAATTAAATTTAAATACAAATTATCTAATAAACCTCGGGAATTCATATCTTCTTCATACGAACTCCGTTTTCGACGTTCTTTATATCCACGCGAAGGTGAGACTACGCTCTCCAACTTTCATTTAGACTCCGTCGGCTAATTTTAAATTCATTTTTATTATTTATTTTTAATAGGCCGGGACAGAAAAACTTCGTTATAAATTCATAACTTCTTCGTTTGACGTCCGTTCTCGCCTAACTTTTCATCGCTTCGATACCAACAACGAGACCTTCGATCCTCGTTTAGATTGCTTCGGGTAAAAACCGCTCGATCTCAAATCGAGTATTTCAGGCTGCATACCGCTAAGTCGAAACTTCAATAAATCATAACTTCCTCATACGAAGTCAGATTTGGGCGTTCTTTATATATTCGGTAACCTCGTTTCAACTACTACAACATTATCCAAAGATAACGAGTTTATTTTATACTTAAATTTTGACGCTTATTTTTATTCTTAATTAATCAAACCACTTGATTAAGCAATTAAGCACAAAACACATAATACTCAAATAATACAATCTTATTATTTCAAAACGGGTTACAAAGGTTAACCTAGACTATTACATCGCTAAAAATGGAAAGCCCGGAAACACAGGCAGGACATCACCCCTTTATGGGGTTTACGGTTTTTGGACCATTTTTCTTTGGGTTTACGGTAGTAAACCCAAATGGTTTATGGTCAAGTGATGTTTTCAAGTCTTAAACACTTCCAGTTAAAGGTCTAGGCTAGTTTCTAAGCTTCAGGAAAGAGTTCGGGGCATTAAAACATGCCTTAAAGGTGTTTATGTTTTTGGGAGCTCCCCAAACCATAAACACATATACATGGGACATTCTTGTGGTTTTCATGTGCTAAACACATCAAAGGAAGGCTCTAGGAAGGTTCTAGGTTTGTTTCCAAGGTTTGGCAAGAGAATAGGGACACTTTTGCACTCTTTTTAGGGTTTACGGTCCAATAAGATTCTTGGGCCGTAAACACTAATTCCTTGTCGTATTTGGGTGTTTTCTTGATGCTCTTTAGGTCAAGACATGTCAAGTATAGTTTCTATTTTTGGTTCCAAGGTCTAAAGGGACATAAGGCACACTTTGGCCTCATTTTTAGTGTTCACGGTCCAAGAATATCTTGGGCCGTGAACACCCTTTCCTTGGGGTATTTCGATGATTTCTTGATGTTTAACCCTTGATCTAAACATAATAGGGCTAGAAAAACTTACAAGTTGAAGATCTTGAAGAAAAATGGGATGATACTTGAGAGAGAATTGTAACGTCCCAAAATTCAAGACTAAAAATTTCTTTTAATAAAACATTACTTTAAGCAAATTCATCATTTCAAATCATAAACAGAGTATTAATTTCCAAAATACATGTTCGTTATCAGAGTAAAAATTCCCATGTTGTCTAATCTATGGTGTGTGCTATGCGATCACCCTGAGCTCTTCCCATTGCTACCGGAAGCACCTGAAACCAAAACATAAAACCGTAAGCACAAAGCTTAGTGAGTTCCCCATCCTACCACATATCATGCGTAACCACATACTGCACATACTGGGCCACGCCCGCTAACTAGGGCCTCGCCCCTACCTCGGGCCTCGCCCGCTACAACGGCCCCGCCTGGCTTCGAGCCCCGCTTGGATACATATCTGTTTCACTTAAGCCTCGCCTGTCACAGGGCCTTGCCCGCTAACTTATAATAACACACAAACATACCACAACACATAAGCTAAACCCATACTAACGGATGATGTCCGAAGGCCTCGCATATCCTGGGCCTCGCCCTAATCCTGATACTGATGAGTCATGGAACCCCGTCCATGCTCCTACTGATAGTAAGATACGGGCCCAGCCCACACTCACTCTTTCCCTAACTCGGGCCTCGACCCTGATCTGCTGCTAATGAAATGTGGAACACCATCCACACTCTGCTATAGGTGAGATACGGGACCTCGCCCACACTCACCTCCCTACCAGGCACATACAAGTATCACAAAGACAACAAGTATAAACTATCACATAAACCATTCTTTGGGCACCCGCCCGCTATCATTAGACCTCGTCCTGAATATCATACTAGCATACTGTGCCTAGGGCTAACCCCCGCATCTTCTACTCATACTACATGGGCCGACATTGTGTCCGCACACCCATTCACACAAAGGGAAACTCACCTGCACTGGTTGAACGCACTGATGATCCCGCTAGTTGCTGCCCGGCAACTCTCTGAACTCCTACTACAATAGCTCCCCGAGCTATCACTATCAATGCAACACTTAGTCTGACTAACCCCCGAAAGACAACCAAGTCAACTCTGGTCAAAGTCAAAGTCCTGGTGAAAGTCAACCTCCCGGGTCAACCCTACTCGCCGAGTCAACCTACTGACTCGCCGAGTTCATAAGTTCAGATTCCTTCCAATCGCGACTCGACTCGCCGAGTCAGTCCATGACTCGCCGAGTCTACCGATTTCCGAGTCCTGACCTGTCTGACTCACCGAGTCTCCACTCGACTCACTGATTCGAATCTCAACTCGGAGGCTTTGGGGTTTCGCGACCTGAATCGCCGAGTTCAAGAACAGACTCGCCGAGTCCAAGAACAGACTCGCCGAGTTGTTCTTCAAACTCGCCGAGTTCCTGACGAACTTCATCCGACTCGACGAGTTGTTCATCCCACTCGCCGAGTTCCTCCTCATCATCATGCTACTCGCCGAGTCCATTCAGATCTACATACTGATGGGTTTTGAGCATTCTAACACTTCCTAAGTGTACATGCAACCCTAATAAACCTTGGATCTATGTTTGTCTAAGATACATGCAAATAATTATTTTTCCAAGGCTTATATCCTAACTAGCATGGCATAGGGAACTTGAATCAAATAAAGCTAGTAGAAACACTTACCTTGTAGTTGTAGTTGATTCCTTGGAGTTTTAGAGCCTAGCACCAATAATGTGGATGCCTCAAATGAAAGTCACAAATCACCACAAACTTGGAACTTTGAGAGAATAGTCACACTTCTCTTGAAATCGGCCCTCACCTCAACAAGTGTCAAATAGTATGATTTCAAGAGCCAAAGCCTCCTTTATATAGTGTGGTGGATTAGGGTTACATCCATGTAAACCCTAATACCCATGTCTCTTCATTTCCATGAGATCCATGGGTTAAAGCTCCATGGAGTATCCATGGACTTCTCCATCCAAGCCTAGCCCATTCCAAATAAGCATAAGCCCACACTATATAAATATAGAAGCCCATATTTAATTAGTAATATCTTTGATCACTAAATTAATCCTAGATTAATTATAGATCACTACTAATTAAATAATATGATCTTATATTAATATATTAGAACTTATAATATATTAATAAATCATAACTTGTACTATTCTCAAGTATTATCCATAAATTGTTCGGGTGAAGTGCAACCCAAATGGACCATGCCGGGTCGGGTCAAGTATATACCAAATATAGTTATGGACTTAGACACTATATCCAACAGTCTCCCACTTGGATAAGTCTAGTAACTATATTTGCAAGTATAACTTCAGGAACCGATCATCAATCGTAGCTCTTTAAACTCTGTTGAACTAGAACGCGCCATTTAGATAAGTGATCATATAATCCTCTGTTCTAGATATCAGCCGGACAAATACATGGAACATTGTCTTGCTTATTGTCCAGCATTTGTTTCCCGATTTCCGATTTGTTCGACATAGAACTCAACTGAACACATCAATTTAGTTCTGACCGGGCCCGGTACATAGGTCAAAACAAAATCATCGAGGGGCCCAGATATCAACTTCTAATCCAAGAAGGAACAAATAAACTTCGACTCATATGTTTGTTCTACCACTCATTGAATTACACACAAAAGCACGTTTTATAACATCGAGTTACCAATGCGTTTACGTACAATCAATGCATAACCAACTCGTAAGTAACAAATCATATCTCTAGGTTTGAAGAATTATATGATATTACCGTCTCACGATCACTCGAGATAAAATTCCATGAAGTGATTCCAGTGAGCATGGGTTGAGTCCAATGCTCAGAACTTATGAGCACTCATGATTGTTGTAGCCATGTCCAACACCTTAGACCTCTGCAACCAATCATGACAGTCTTGATTCATACCTACTTCCGACATATGACCGACTGTGGAGGTTTGAATAATATGATATACCAAACATAATTATTCTGGAAGTCAAAACATACAAAAGAAATATAGTAAAATATCGACAAGAGATAGCAACACTTTAATCATAAATAAAACACCTTTTATTCATCATCAAATGTCAATTACACTTTACAAATTTTTGGGTTATCTAACTACTAAAACTTATATCATCCTTCAGCCCTATGCTCCGAGCATGCTGGAGATGCTTAACCCTACTCAGTCCCTTCGTGAGGGGATCTGCCGGGTTCTCATCCGATGATACCCTCTTCGCCATGAGGAGTCCTTCTTCAATTCGATGTCTGATAAAATGGTATTTTCTGTCGATGTGTCTGGATCTCCCGTGATCCCTTGGTTCCTTGGATAAGGCAACCGCACTATTGCTGTCACAAAAAATCTCCATTGGCTCTTTTATAGCTGGTACAACTCCAAGGTCTCCGATGAAGTTCTTTAGCCATATCGCCTCCTTTGCTGCCTCGCTTGCTGCTATATACTCTGATTCACAAGTGGAATCAGCCACTGTCTCCTGCTTGGAACTCTTCCAAGAAATTGCTCCTCCGTTTAGGGTAAAGACCCAACCTGACTGAGAGCGGAAATTATCCCTATCAGTCTGCAGCTAGCATCACTATACCCTACAACTCTCAAGTCATCACTCCCACCGAAGGTAAGGACCCAGTCCTTAGTCCTTCGCAGGTACTTGAGGATATTCTTTACCGCAGTCCAGTGTTCCTTGCTAGGGTTCGCCTGATACCTGCTAACCATGCTCAAAGCAAAGGCTACATCAGGCCGAGTACACGTCATGGTATACATGATCGATCCTACAACTGAAGCATAAGGAAATCGACTCATTTCTGCTATCTCAGCCTCACTACTAGGGCTTTGTGTCTTACTCAATCTGGCGTTACACTGAATGGGTAACTCACCTTTCTTGGAGTTATGCATGTTGAATCTTTTCAACACTTTGTCCAAGTAGGTACTTTGGCTAAGTCCAATTATCCTTTTACTCCTGTTTCTCAAAATCTTTATCCCTAGGATATAGGCAGCTTCACCAAGGTCCTTCATAGCGAAACACTTCCCAAGCCAGGACTTTACTTCCTGCAGGGTTGGGATGTCATTTCCTATGAGTAGTATGTCATCCACATACAGTACCAAAAAACGGACTATGCTCCCACTAGCCTTGATATAGACGCAAGATTCATCTTCACTCCTCGAGAAGCCAAATTCCTTGACTTTCTCATCAAAGCAAAGATTCCACCTGCGAGGTGCCTGTTTCAATCCATAAATGTATTTCTCGAGCTTACACACTCTATTCGGGTACTCGTTGCTGACAAAACCCTCTGGCTGACTCATGTAAACATCTTCAGCCAACTTTCCATTAAGGAAAGCGGTTTTGACAACCATTTGCCATATTTCATAGTCATGAAATGCAGCTATGGCTAACAGAACCCGAATAGACTTAATCTTGGCTACTGGAGAAAAGGTCTCATCATAGTCCACTCCAGAAATTTGAGACAAGCCCTTTGCAACCAGTCTCGCCTTATAAGTGTGTACTTTACCATCCATGTCGGTCTTCTTCTTGAAGACCCATTTTCACCCTACAGTCTTACGACCAGGTACATTCTCAACCAAGTTCCAAACTTGATTGTCATACATGGATTGTATCTCGCTATCCATGGTCTCTTTCCATTTAGCAGCCTCAGGGCCTGCCATGGCTTCCGTGTAGCTGTTAGGTTCATCTAGACCTACTAGTGTCTCATCACTAATAAGTGTCTGACCTTCCGCAGTAATATGGAAGCCATAATAATGCTCAGGTGCATTCCTAACTCTCGTGGAACGCCTCAGAGGTACGGGCACATCAACTGGCTCAACAGGAGTTTCCTCCTCAAGTTGAGGGCTAGTGTTCGAAGTTCCTTCACCGCTTGATTCTTGAATTTCTTCAAGATCAATTTGCCTCCCACTGTCTCCTTGGATTATAAATTCTCTCTCTTGAAAGTCTCCTCTTCTTGCTACAAAGACCACATTGTCACTAGGTCTGTAGAAGAGGTAACCAAAGGATTGCTGTGGGTAGCCGATGAAAATACACCTCTCGCTTCGAGGTTCGAGCTTATCATGAGTCTCGCGTCTCACGAAAGCCTCACAACCCCAAATCTTGATGTGGTCTAGCTTAGGTACTTTACCAGTCCACATCTCGTGAGGAGTTTTGGCAACTTTCTTTGTAGGGACAAGATTAAGAATATGGGTGGCAGTCTCTAAGGCATACCCCCAGAATGAGATTGGTAGCATAGCTCGACTCATCATGGAACGAACCATATCCAACAAGGTTCGATTACGCCTCTCAGCCACACCATTCAAATGTGGTGTCCTGGGAGGTGTCAATTGTGAGACAATCCCACATTCCCTAAGATAGTCGAGGAACTCTGAACTAAGATACTCACCTCCTCGATCGGATCGAAGCATCTTAATGTTCCTGCCCAATTGATTCTCGACTTCCTGTTTAAATTCCTTAAACCTCTCGAAAGTCTCTGACTTATGCTTGATTAAGTAGACATATCCATATCTACTGTAATCATCAGTAAAAGTCAAATAATAACGATTAGCATCCCTTGTGGCATGTTTGAATGGTCCACACACATCTGTGTGTACAAGGTCCAACAAACCTTCACCCCTCTCACACGAGCCTGTGAAGGGTGACTTTGTCATTTTTCCAAGTAAGCATGATTGGCAACTATCATCTGACTTTAGGTCAAACGACTCCAAGACTCCATCCTTTTGGAGTTGGCCTATGCGTTTCTTGCTTATATGTCCAAGACGACAATGCCATAATGATGCTTTATCCAAGTTATTATGATTAGTAGAATCAATACACAAAACATTATTTCCTAAGTTATCTACAACAGATACAGCTTCATACACACCATCACAAGGTAATGCTTTAAAATAAAAAACATTATTATAGAAAACATCTATAGAACCAACTTCATTATTAAATGAAAAGGTAAACCCTTGTTTGTACAAAGCATGAAAGGAAATAATATTTCTTGCCATTCCTGCCGAATAACAACATTTATTCAAATCTAAATTAAACCCACTACTTAGAAATAAAGTATAAACTCCAATCTTGGTGACAGGTGAAGCTTTCCTATTCCCCATGATCAAGTTTATTCTTCCTTGCTCCACATTCTCACTTCTTCTTAGTCCCTGCAAGTCACAACAAATATGAATACCACAACCGGTATCAAGGACCCAAGATTTAGAATGGGGTGAGTTATTAGAAATGATAGTGTAAGTAACTGCATGGTTGGGTTTGACTTTCCCATCCTTCACATCCTGCTGGTACTTTGGGCAGTTCCGCTTCCAATGAGATTTTCCATGGCAATAGAAGCATTCAGCCTCTTTTGGGTCAGAAGAAGGAGTGACGAAACCTTTCTTGGTTCCACTTGAAGAAGAGCCATCAAGGGTCCGAGCCTTGGTACCCTTCGAGGATCTTTTTCTCTTCCTCCATCGACTTTTCCCAATTGCCAAAACCGGAGTTGAGTTTGGAGTAGGAGTGATAGCAACCGACTTCCCCTTAAGACCTGATTCTGCGGTCTTGAGAAGTCCCTCAAGTTTGCTGAGTGTGACCTCTTCCTTATTCATGTGATATGTCATGCGGAATTGATCATAGCACGATGGTAAGGAGTGCAAAATGATATCTATTACAAGATCCTCAGGGAAGTTCACATTAAGCTTCAGCAAACGATCCACATACCTTTGCATTTTCTGCATGTGGCTCGTGACGGATTCCCCGTCCTTCATCATGGTTGTTATCATGGAGCAGATGATTTCATACCTCTCTTGTCTTGCACTTTGATGGTATCTTTCCATCAAATCTTGTTGCATTTCATAAGGGTAGAAATCCTCATAAGACTTTTGGAGTTCCGCTGTCATCATGGCCATCATGATGCAAGCCACTTTCGTAGCATCCCTTTCATGTGCCCGAAATTCAGCGATCTCCTGAGGAGTTGCAGTGGTCTCATCGATCTCCTTAAGCTCCTTGTCAAGGACATATTCTTTGTCCTCGTAGCGGGTAATCATCCTGATGTTTCTGATCCACTCATTGAAGTTGGATCCATCAAAGGTGACTTTCCCACACAAGTTCATAAGGGTAAAGGAGCCATTAGAATTAGAGCCAGAAGCAGCATTGTTTGAAGACATCTGAAAAGAAGAGAACAAGATTAGTTTAGATATAAGAGAGTCCTTAATAAAACACCCAAATGTAATATTAGGGCTAGGACCCAATCACAATATAATATAACTTAGAAGAGGTATGCCGTAATCTAAGCTATACCATATTTGAAAGGTAGGTGAATGACGATTCACCAATTTCCACCACGAAAACCGGAATATTTTAAATATTAGGTTTTTGATTGGTTCTTAGAAATTCCTAGATTCTTTGAGATTCAATGAATTTTTCAAAGGCATGTTTCAATCTTGAGTGTTCCCTCCAATTTTTGTGACTGGGATGCCGAGGATCACAAAACGAGGTGTGAAGTAACCATGCAAATCACTTGGTACCCTTAAGGTTTATCACTCAATCGATGTGCCGGTAAACCACACACGCTCCATCGATACTATAATAAACCCTAAGTCACCCTTTACCTACCTTGTTAAGTCCAAGTTAGTGTGCCGGTTAACCACACACGCTCCACCAACGACCTAATCAAAGTGTAAAGTGTGATTTCATGGTTTAGCACCTTATTCATATTTTTCCTAAAGTAACTAAGATTGGGAATTTAATAAAACATTTAGTTACTTCATAATATTCATCATACTTTAAATGAGAATTTATAAGTCCTTGTCTTACCCGTTCGGCTAATGAACCTCCACCGGTCAAGCAAGCGGTGGGTGAGAGTGGACACCCATTAAGTCACCATTTTATAGGCAACAACCTTATACCCACCTTATAGACCGGCTTCGTGAATGAGGCGTACTAGCGGTAAGACGACTTTGTTCTTATACATATATATATAATTATTAAATCATAATAATATAAGTATAAGGGTTGAATTTTAACTTTTAAAATTCTAAGGGTTGGAACTAAAGTTTTAACTTTACTTTACTTGTTCCAAAACTTGAGGGCAAGTTTTGTAAACTTTCAAAACTTTTCATATCTTGTAACTTATGAGATTAATAGAGTAATAAAGTGAAGTCTCTTCACTTTTCTAACTCTTGTGTTCTTTTAATGGTTTTCAATCCAAGAGGCTTTTGGTTTTCCATAACTTGAGGACAAGTTATGGACTCCATTAAATCACATTATGATCAAGAATTAATCTACCACATAGGTTACAAATAATTCCTATGATCATCTAAACATCATAAGAACAAGATCATGAACATGAACACTTTTATATATCAAAATCACTCTTAATCTTTGTAATTTTGATAACTAGTTGTTGTAAATGAGTTAGAAAAGACATTACACCTTCTAAAACAAGTTTTCAAGTACCAAAACAGTTTAGGGTAATGTTTCTAATCAATTTCCAGCAACTAAAGTCAAAAAACTGAACTCTGTCGACCCTACTCGCCGAGTGCATGAACCTACTCGGCGAGTAGGTTGAAGATACAAGTGGACTCGGCGAGTCCCCCCATGGACTCGGCGAGTCCATCAGCCAGACAGCAAGATTTCGACTTTTTCAAGCATATTGCAACAAGTATCAAACAAACAAGCCTAGGCTCTGATACCACTGATGGGTTTTGAGCATTCTAACACTTCCTAAGTGTACATGCAACCCTAATAAACCTTGGATCTATGTTTGTCTAAGATACATGCAAATAATCATTTTTCCAAGGCTTATATCCTAACTAGCATGGCATAGGGAACTTGAATCAAATAAAGCTAGTAGAAACACTTACCTTGTAGTTGTAGTTGATTCCTTGGAGTTTTAGAGCCTAGCACCAATAATGTGGATGCCTCAAATGAAAGTCACAAATCACCACAAACTTGGAAATTTTATAGAATAGTCACACTTCTCTTGAAATCGGCCCTCACCTCAACAAGTGTCAACTAGTATGATTTCAAGAGCCAAAGCCTCCTTTATATAGTGTGGTGGATTAGGGTTACATCCATGTAAACCCTAATACCCATGTCTCTTCATTTCCATGAGATCCATGGGTTAAAGCTCCATGGAGTATCCATGGACTTCTCCATCCAAGCCTAGCCCATTCCAAATAAGCATAAGCCCACACTATATAAATATAGAAGCCCATATTTAATTAGTAATATCTTTGATCACTAAATTAATCCTAGATTAATTATAGATCACTACTAATTAAATAATATGATCTTATATTAATATATTAGAACTTATAATATATTAATAAATCATAACTTGTACTATTCTCAAGTATTATCCATAAATTGTTCGGGTGAAGTGCAACCCAAATGGACCATGCCGGGTCGGGTCAAGTATATACCAAATATAGTTATGGACTTAGACAATATATCCAACACATACATGTAGAGGACTTTTGAGTCATGCATGGACTCCAAACTGTAGATCTACCCTTCCCAAGCCTATTCCTCACGTAAATTTGCAAACGTTACGTCTAGAGAAGGAGATCTAGGCTAAATACACCATAAACGAGGGTTTAAGGCAAAGAGGCTCCATAATCAACTCAAGGGCTGATACTTTATGCTTCCCAAGACAAAAATATGCTTAGATCTGAAGTAGCAACTCCAGATATGGCTTCTAACTCAAATGGATGACTAACCATGGCTTAAAAAGCCCCAAATCTCACAACCATAGAAGATCTAAAGGAAGGAAACGACTCAATACCTTCAATAACTCATAAAGGTTCCACAAACTCCAGATTTAAAGTCAATCCTTGAAGTTTCAATGATTCCCCTCTTTCTTCTTCCTTCAAATCACCCAAAAATGGCTTGGAAGCTTGAATGCACAACAAAGGAGGCTTAGGGTTCGATGTTCTAGGTGAGAGAGGCAGTAAAGGAACCCCAGGGGAGAGAATGAGACGATTAAATAGGCTCCAAGTCCCGGATTTAGGGTTTTACTCATACAGACCAGACTCGCTGAGTCGGTCACTTACTCCTCGACCCGGATCCCGCTCGGTCTCGCCGAGTTCCTCTTTGGACTCGCCGAGTCGTCCCTTAAAATTAGGGTTTTCTTTCCTTTCTTGGACTTTCTGACTTTGGGTGTTACAACTCTCCCCCACTTAAACTAAACTTCGTCCTCGAAGTTTGCTATGGCCCACCGCCTGCGATCTGCTTTCAATACCCAACTAATCATTCCAACACCAGTTGCCTACCTTTGTTGGTCTTCCGCTCAGTCATACTGACTAACATCATTCCTTGCGGATAATAGACTCGGGTCACCCTGACCTGAACATCCTGGAAACACAACTTACTCACCGACAATCCTTCTGGTACTACTGCACTCAACCCATAGGGGTTCACCCCTGCTTTCCTTGCGCAAATTCTTTGCCTTCCCAAGGAAAATCTCCATAACCAACTATTTCCTCTGTCACTGTGAAGGTCCTATCCTTCACCAACTCCATCAACCCCGCTATTTCCAGTACGGTTCATCACTGCCAGTAACCAGTGACACTCCTTTTTGTCATATCTTGGTGTCGAGCACCCCTCGACTTAACTAACTGAATTCCACCATAAACCGCTTACCCGCACTACTACTGACTGGAAATTTCTGCTATTCCTCATCCGCTTTCCGGATGAACTAAGACCATTCTGGTCCCTACCAACCTATCAATAGCTGGATTACCGGCTCCCACTGGTAGCTAGTCCGAACACCACCACTAGTCGCTCCCAGCGATTTCCGAAGAAACCTCGACCACCAATAACTACTCAATCTATTCTGCTATTCAGGCACTACAATCTTGGGATCCCCGATCCCTTATCTTGACACTAAGGTCCCTACCAGCTCCCACCTGTACTGCTAAAACTCACGGGCCTCACCCACGGGTCCCACCTGCCTCTATCCTACTAGTCCCACTAGTCTAACCACTCTCGCTTGGGCCTCGCCCACGGGTCTCACCCAACCATACTACTGAGCAACCCGACTCTCAAGTCTCACCTACACTGCTAATCTCATACGGGCCCCGCCCATGGGTCTCACCCAACTATATCCTGGAGCGGCCTCTCCCAAGGTCTCATCTCTCTAGGGCTATACAAGCAACTCCCTATCATTCTCATCCACTACCCATTCCTAATCCCTGACTGATCACTAGGAGGTAAGGGCCTCATCCCAACTCCGCTACCAAAGCTACTAAGGAATGCTATGGCTTACCCGTAGTCTTACATTACCATCCATCGCTGACTGCTAGTGAATGCTACGGCCGCCCCGTAGTCTTACATCACTTTCTACCACCGACTGCTAATACGAAAGCACCCATGTGCCATTAGCTCTCAAGATCCTCATTCCGACTCCCTCGAGTCCCATAGGCGATCCACAACCTGAATCCCCAACCACACTTTAACCATCACCAATACACGCACTAGCTGAGGGGGGTTTCTCAAACTCCCAACCCTGAACTCCTCGATCCATCAAACGCTGAACTACTTATTTTCCTTCTCGGAGGTCACACACTCACTCTAGGTCTGCGTGCTCCTACCTTTGCACACTCGGAGGATTCTCCCCCACTTCGATCCTGCTTAACCCTTTGTTGCTCAAAGCTCGGATAGAATCCCAATCCTTGCCACCATTCCAATATCAATCCTACTGAGGAACCCAAGCTCACCATACCTAGGGATCTAACCAATCCATCTCTAACACTATACAACTCTGATCTAGCGAGACATACCAAGTCCCTCCCAAGCATGCTACAGTTACTGCATTCTATGTAACCTTTTCCAATAGGACACATCCCCTAACTACCATTCAAATATCCAAGGTATGCAGATGGCATATAACTCGATAACAATCAATCGCTCCAAAAAAATACTCATAACGATAATGATGCAGAACCATAACAATATAATCATGCACAAATAAAAGAACTGAAAACAGAAATCGCATACCTGCAACGTCCGGTGCTGATCGCAACTCCAAGGTAGCCATCTGAAAAGGCCTGCCTCCTACCGCAGGAGCCTCTGCATGGTCCTGACGGTCGTCTGTGATCCTCAAAGTTGCAGGGGCAGGTACCATCACCCGTCCTGCTGAAAACAAACTGGGGCACTGGGCCTTCTTGTGGCCCCACCTAATTGCAGCGAAAACATATCAAGTCTAATCCCTGCATGGTGGTAACAGTACAATCCCTGCTGAAAATGACCAGTCCGACCGCACTTGAAGCAGCCAGACTCACCACCGCTACCACTCCTGCACGCACCCCCGTGCGCCCTGCCACATTTCCTGCACTGGCTGCGGTCCTGATAATCCCTCGATCTCGAATCCGATCCCTTGGGCTTTTTGCCCGAACTCATGGCTACCTAAACCTCATCCGGCTTCCTCTTCTGGATCTGCTGCAAATCAATTTCCCTCTCCCTAGCCCGAGAAATCATGTCTTCCAGCGTCTTACAGCCGGACCTGCTCACGAACTCCCTGATGTCATCCCTCAACATCTCGTGGTATCGGGCCTTCTTCATCTCCTCATCCGCGATATACTGCGGTACAAGAAGAGCCCTCTCCCTGAACTTGGCGGTGATCTCCGCCACAGTCTCAGTGGTCTGCGTCAAATCCTGAAATTCCCGTGCCAACTATTGCACCTCAATAATCGGCGTAAACTCCGCCCTGAACCTGGCTGAGAAATCGCTCCAATCCATCGCGTCCAACGCAGCATCATCCCCCAAAGCATGACCAATCTCCTCCTACCAATCCCTAGCTCTGTCCTTTAGAAGACAGGAAGCGAGTCTGATCTTGTCCTCCTCAGGATACCGGCTCGTATGGAACGTGTTGGCAACTTCAGCCAACCATTTGCTGCTAGCGATGGGGTCCCTAGCCCCATGATAATCTGGTGCCCCGCAAGCCCTGAACTCCCGAAATGTCAAGGTACGCGCTCCCATCAATGTCATCATCTCAGTACGGAAGGCTCCCAGCCTCTAATCCAAGATCTCCAGTATACCCTCCTTGACCGTGCCAAAGATCACAAGAGTCTGGTCTAGAATACTACACGTAACCTCGACAGATATCAACTCCCTCATTTGCTCCTCGAGCTACTCGGCCCCTGAACTCGAGCCTGATCCCTCTCCGACACCTAATCCGCCCGCTGGTCTCTCTCGCAACGTCACCATGCTAAAAATATACCACAACCACTATCAGAATATTGATCACTGATGCTAGACCAAACACACCCTACTAGGTTCCCGATCTTGTCTCAGCCTTTCCCGAATCGAGTACGGATCCTCTGCTTTCAGTAGTACGGGCCCATACTACCTTCCACATCTATCCATACTTTCCTCAGGAATTGCTTCGACTCCACCATGTCCCTTAACCACTACTACTGCTCCCAACACTATCTCATCCTAGGCTTACCCTAGGGACACCTCTGACTCAACTCAAACCAATCCTCAACTACTGAAGGTCTCCTTGTGATGCCAATTAGCTATTACCTGGATACCATGACATGTGACGAGGCTCAGATAATACTTCGAGTAAAAGACTCGTCCCCACAACGGTTGGACTCAAACAAGAGCTGCGAAATACGGCCAAATCCAGTACACTGAGATTATTCAACCCTGATCACATGTGATGTGACGTATTCATCTAATGGCTAACTCCCATCACTCAGAATCCCACAATGCACAAAGCAAGCAGCATTCAGACAAGGGGAAATCTAACCATAGCGTACACAAGCAATCATATCAACATAGCAAGAATCTGAACTAGCATGCAACACAACTCATAAACACAGGCATAACCTAAACAGGCTATCCTACTACTGTCTAATCAGCACTATCATGCAGCTCGAAGCACATATAACAGGCACATCAGGCATCCTCCCTAGATCCTTAGTCCTAATCTAGCATGTTGTTCTACTAACTGATAATCATAACATAAACTTGTATTGGTATTTTGGGGTACTTACTTGAGCTCGGCTGATTGCATGCACCACACCCTTTTTCTCTTTTGAAAGTTCTTTTTTTTCTGAATTGTTTCTGCTTTTCTAAAACTGTTTTCTTTCTCAAAACTCTCTTTTACAAAACTATCTTTTCATTTTGAAAACTTCTATACCAATTCCTCAGTTTGAGTTCAGACACACCCGAGCGCATGTCCGAATCCCTCAAACCAAGGCTTTGATACCAACTTGTACCGTCCCAAAATTCAAGACTAAAAATTTCTTTTAATAAAATATTACTTTAAGCAAATTCATCATTTCAAATCATAAACAGAGTATTAATTTCCAAAATACATGTTCGTTATCAGAGTAAACATTCCCAGGCTGTCTAATCTATGGTGTGTGCCATGCGATCACCTCAAGCTCTTCCCTCCGCTACCGGAAGCACCTGAAACCAAAACTAAAAACCGTCAGCACAAAGCTTAGTGAGTTCCCCACGCTACCACATACCATGCATAACCACATACTGCACATACTGGGCCACGCCCGCTAACCAGGGCCTCGCCCGCTACAACGGCCCCGCCGTTCCAAGCCCCGCCTGGCTTCGAGCCCCGCTCGGATACAAATCTGTTTCACTTAGGCCTCGTCTGTCACAGGGCCTCGCCCGCTAACATATAATAACACAAAAACATATAACAACACATAAGCTAAACACGTACTAACAGATCATGTCCGAAGGCATCGCTTATCCTGGGCCTCGCCCTTATCCTGCTACTGATGAGTCATGGAACCCCGTCCATGCTGTTACTGATAGTGAGATACGGGCCGAGCCCACACTCACTCTTTCCCTAACTCAGGCCTCGCCCCTGATCTGCTGCTAATGAAATGTGGAACACCATCCACACTCTGCTATAGGTGAGATACGGGACCTCGCCCACACTCACATCCCTACCAGGCACATACAAGTATCACAAAGACAACAAGTATAAACTATCACATAAACCATTCTTTGGGCACCCGACCGCTATCATTGGACCTCGTCCTGAATATCATACTAGCATACTGTGCCTAGGGATAACCCTAGGGTCTTCTACTGATACTACATGGGTCGGCATTGTGGCCGTAGAGCCACCCACACAAAGGGAAACTCATCTGCACTGGCTGAACGCACTGATTATCCCGCTAGTTGCTGCCCGGCAAATCTCTGAACTCCTGCTCCACTAGCTCCCCGAGCTATCACTATCAATGCAACACTTACTCTGACTGACCCCCGAAAGTCAACCAAGTTAACTCTGGTCAAATTCAAAGTCCTGGTCAAAGTCAACCTCCCAGGTCAACCCTACTCGCCGAGTCAACCTACTGACTCGCCGAGTTCATAAGTTCAGAGTCCTTCCAATCGCAACTCGACTCGCCGCGTGAGTCCATGACTTGCCGAGTCTACCGATCTCTGAGTCCTGACCTGTCTGACTCACCGAGTCTCCACTCGACTCATTGATTCGAATCTCAAGTCGAAGGGTTTAGGGTTTCGCGACCTGACTCGTCGAGTCCAAGAACAGACTCGTCGAGTTGTTCTTCAAACTCACCGAGTTCCTGACCAACTTCATCTGACTCGACGAGTGGTTCATCCCACTCGTTGAGTTCCTCCTCATCTTCATGCTACTCGCCGATTCCACTCAAAGGACTCGCCGAGTCCATTCAGATCTACATACATGCAGAGGACTTTTGAGTCATGCATGGACTCCAAACTGTAGATCTACCCTTCCCAAGCCTATTCCTCGCGTAATGTAGAAAACTTTACGTGTAGAGAAGGAGATCTTGGCTAAATACACCATAAAGTAGGGTTTAAGGCAAAGAGGCTCCATAATCAACTCAAGGGCTGATACTTTATGCTTCCCAAGACCAAAATATGCTTATATCTGAAGTAGCAACTCCAGATTCGGCTTCTAACTCAAATGGATGACTAACCATGGCTTAAAAAGCCCCAAATCTCACAACCATAGAAGATCTAAAGGAAGGAAACGACTAAATACCTTCAATAACTCAGAAAGGTTCCACAAACTCCAGATTTAAAGCCAATCCTTGAAGCTTCAATGATTCCCCTCTTTCTTCTTCCTTCAAATCACCCAAAAATGGCTTGGAAGCTTGAATGCACAACAAAGGAGGTTTAGGGTTTGATGTTATGGGTAAGAGAGGTAGTAAAGGTACCCCAGGGGAGAGAATGAGACGATTAAATAGGCTATAAGTCCCGAATTTAGGGTTTTCCTCGTACAGACCAGACTCGCCGAGTCCACTTGGCCGACTCGCTGAGTTGGTCACTTACTCCTCGACCCGGATCACGCTCGGACTCGCCGAGTTCCTCCTTGAATCGCCGAGTCGTCCCTTAAAAATTAGGGTTTTCTTTCCTTTCTTGGCCTTTCTAACTTTGGGTGACACAAGAATGGATCTAGTCTTGGAAATGTGAAAAAGTGAATAAAATATCTAAATCTCACTTATATAGTCTTGAGGGTTTACAGTACCAATACCATTTTGGACCGTAAACTCCAAAATCTTGAAGTTTTGGGCATTTATTGCCACATAGTAAACCCTAAGGTATCCTCTCTCTTGATATCTCTTGATGTACTATCTTTAAAACCACTCAAACTTATTCCAAAAAGCTTGATAGTTAGCAGGCACAATTTTGACTTCTGTTGAAGTGAGTGGTTGTACAGAAAAGAAATTTTTGGGTTGTCACAGTAGATTTACTCATTGTAGTCATCACATATCTATTGAAGTGTTTTGATTTAACGCTTGTTGTTTTGTATTGATTCGAGACCGAATCAATTCGTTTATAATGATATTTGGTGTTGAAGGTGTATTTGTTTTTGGTTTTGTTGCTAGCTGGATATCTTGTATTTTGTCTTAATGAATGAATTAATTTGTTTTAGAAGTACGACTTTGACCCTTTTCACTACCTTTCTTTTATAAAAATAACAATTTTAGTCCTTTATATAAAAGAATTTCATTTTTAGTCCTTAAAAACATTTTCTTGACACTTTTCTATCATAAACTTCTTGAAAATACATTTTGAACCCAAATTATATTTAGTAAACAGTTTTAGCCCTTCCAGCATGGTATTTCTCGGTTAGAACCCCAATTTTTGCAGCTTTTACACTTTTGGCCCAAAATACAAAAAGTTTACATTTTGATCCTTTTTGGAGTTTAAAAGCATTTTTGACCTTACAAATAGTTTTATTTCACTTCATGTCCCCTATTTTACAGAATATTACAATTCAGCCCCTTAAAAACTTCAATTTTTGCAATTTTGGGCATGTTGGGCCGAAAAGCCCATATTCAGCCCAATAACTCAAATTTTTGCATTTTAAGTCCTTTGAAAATTTTAATATTCAGAAAAGGGATTATAAAAACTGTTTTGACTCATTTGACCCTCAAGAAACCGTGACTTAGCAGTTTTTACCCCAAGTTTTGTATTTTTAACATTTTAAGCCCTAAATTGAGTTTTATGTTAAAATTTGTTCCTCATAACCTTATAAGCTATTTTTCTTGACTTGATTAGTGTAAAATAACTTAGATTATGTTTGTTTCCTTTCTCATGTCATAGATCTCGAATTATCACTCTTTTTGTTACATATTTATCTCAAAAACACATAACATCACACACATACATGCATAAAATCACACATAGCATACACATACACATAGATCTACACATTTTCTTGTATTCTCCCCCCATAAAACATATGAAAACCAAAAATAGAGGGGTGTGAAACTCACCTTGAGTTGTAGTTTTGGTTTTGAAGAAGACTATAAGAAGTTTGATGCTAATTTTCGATCATAGCAAGTCTTCTGGGTAGATCTCGAGTTTTGTGACTTCTAAGGTGCAAGATCACAAGATTGAGTGGATTTAGAAGAGATTTTTGGATGACATGAACTATATAGATCATAAATTTAACATCAACTTACCTTAGATGATGTGTTTGTGGGAAAAATCTCCTTGAAATTCTCTTAGATCTCGAAAATATAGAGAGGAGTGGAGAGTGTTTGCTTGAGAGAATTTTGAGTGAAGTGTATGTGTGTGTTTGGGTTCGGCCGAGAGCAAGAAAGAGAGGAGAGAAAAGAGAGTGAATGATGGGATTGTTGCATGGAGGCATGAGAAAAATGCATGGTTATCCCATGAAAAATTGTGAGGTGACATCAAAAGTCAACTCCTCTTCTTGGGTTGGGCTTGGGCCGAGAATGGAGAGGGAAGAAAGAAAACTTGGGCCTTGAATGCTTAAGTCCATTTTATGGTTAAGTTAAGTGATTTTTGGCCCAATAAAAATCAAAGAATGATTTTTATGACCTATTAGGGCTAATATAAATTTGTTTTGGTCCACTAAGACCCATTAAAGTTAATCTAGTTTATTTTGGGTTCATAAGGCCCAAAAATGTTAAGTTTCATGTATATGGGTCCAATTAGGGCCCATTAAAGAATCCTAGTCCACAATGAACTCAAAATGGAATTTCAAGGGTTTCCAATTCTTTGTTGACTATTTGTAGGGCTAGAATGAAGTATTTGATGGAGTTTTATTGTTATAGAATGAGCAGCATGCATTCTTTCATGTTATTGATTCATAGTTGTTATAAGTGTTGTGATTACAAGGCTCCAAAATTTCTAGTTGTGACATCATCCCCCCGTTAGAGGGAATTTCATTCCGAAATTCTTTTGAAAGCTAGATTTGAGAATGTGAGAATAGATGAGGGTACTTCTGCTTCATTTGATCTTTGCGTTCCCATATGAATTCTAGTCCGCGCCTTGCATTCCATTGAACTTTCACGATCGGAATGCGACTCTGCTTGGTACGCTTCACCTCTTGGACCATGATTTCAACCGGCTCTTCGATGAACAGAAGGTTCTCATTGATTTCGATTTCCTCAAATGGAATGACGAGAGTCTCTTCGGATAAGCACTTATTCTAGATGGAGACGTGAAACACAAGGTGTACACTGCTGAGCTCGGCGGGGAGTTGCAATCTAGAAGTCACTAGACCGATTCGGGCAAGAATCTCGAAGGGTCCAATGTATTGAGGATTCAGTTTGCCCTGTTTCCCAAAGCGAATCACTCCTTTCCAAGGAGAGACTTTTTGTAACACCCTATCTCCGAGTTCGAATTCCAAGGGCTTTCGTCGCTTATCGGGGTAGCTCTTCTGTCTGTCTCGTGATGATTGTAGTTGTGCTTTGATCTGAATTATCTTCTCGTTCGTCTCGCGTATGATTTCAGTCCCGTTAAGGCGTTGTTTGGCGTTTGCTCTCTCGTTTGCTGGGTGTCTCCTACCTCAGCCTAGCACAACGGTGATCTACACATACGCCCATATAATGCTTCGAAAGGAGCAACTTTGATACTCGATTGATAATTGTTGTTATACGAGAACTCGATCAAAGGCAAGTGGGTATCCCACAATTTTCCAAACTCTATTACACACGCTTGGAGCATATATTCTAGCGTTTGAATGGTTCGATCACTTTGACCATCCGTTTGTGGGTGGTAGGCAGTGCTCATATCGAGTTGTGTTCCCATTGCTTTATAAAGCGATTGCCAAAAGCAAGAAGTAAATATACTATCTCTATCTGAGATGATGGATACCAGTACTCCATGGAGTCTCACAATTTATTTGATGTAGATTCTTGTCAGGCGCTCCATCTTGTATGATTCTTTTAATGGCAGGAAATGGGCGGATTTCGTTAGTCTATCAACTATTAACCAGATCGTGTCCAAACTATCCGGCGACTTGGGTAGTTTGGTCACGAAATCAATGGTAATCCTTTCCCATTTCCACTCGGGAATTACTCGCTACTGTAGTAATCCATAGGGCTTCTGATATTCAACCTTTACTTTAGCACAAGTGAGGCACTTGCTCACGTGAGCGGCAATCTCTGCCTTCATATTTGGCCACCAATAATGTTGCTTAACATCCAAGTACATCTTGTCTGAACCCGGATGGATGGAGTATCGCGTCTTGTGAGCCTTGTTCATGACTACCTCTCTGAATCCCCCAAGTTTAAGGACCTATATGTGGTTCATGAAGTAGTATCCTCCATCTTCCTTCACCTCCAAATTCTTCTCCATTCAACGCAGCACTTCACTTGTTTTGTTTTCCGCCTTTATGGCATCTGATTGAGTCGTTCTGATTTGCGAGGTCAGGTGGGATTGGATGGTTATCAAGAGAGTTTTCACATGACGATTTGAGTATTCTTTCCGACTCAAGGCATCAGCTACTACGTTAGCCTTGCCTGGATGATACTTGATTTCACACTCGTCGTCGTTTAGCAGTTCGACCCATCTTCGTTGCCTCATGTTTAGCTCCTTTTGATTCAAGATGTGCTGAAGACTCTTGTGGTCAGTGAAGATAGTGCACTTGGTACCGTACAGGTAGTGTCTCCAAATCTTCAGGGCCAAGACCACTGCTCCCAGTTTCAGATCGTGGGTCGTATAATTCACTTCGTGTGTCTTTAGTTGTCGGGACGCGTAAGCTATCACCTTTCCACGCTGCATGAGTTCACAGCCTAAACCATGATTTGACACATCATAGTAGACTATAAAGTCTTTTGTTCCTGCGGGTAGTGATAGCACCGACGCACTGCAGAGTGCTTGCTTCAGAGATCGAAACGTGCCTACCTGCTTATCCATCCATACGAAGGGTACACCTTTTTGTGTAAGTGAGGTAAGTGCCTTGGCGGTCTTAGAGAAGTTCTGGATGAATCTTCTGTAATAACCTACGAGACCCAGAAATTGGCGAATTTTTGTAGGTGTTGTTGGGATTGCCCATCCTTCGATGGCTTTGATCTTAGAAGGATCCACCATTATTTCTTCCTGACTAACAACATGACCCAAAAAGTTCACACTTTTGAGCCAAAACTCGCACTTGGAGAGTTTTGCATACAACTTTTCGGTTCGCAGGGTTGCTAGGATTTGTCGAAGATGTTGGCCGTGTTCTTCTTCGCTTCGGGAATATACTAGGATATCATCGATGAAAACGATTACGAAATTATCAAGAAAAGGTCGGTAGATTCGATTCATTAGGTCCATGAATGCGGCATGAGCATTCGTTAGACCGAAGGGAATTACGACGGATTCATAATGTCCGTAACGAGTTCAGAAGGCGGTTTTGGAATATCCTCCTCTCGGACCTTGAGTTGGTGGTATCCGGATCGCAGATCTATCTTTGAGAAGTAACTAGCTTCGTGGAGTTGGTCGAATAGGTCGTCAATTCGTGGAAGTGGATATCGGTTTTTGACAATAAGTTTCTTATGTTCTCTGTAGTCAATACACATCCTGATTGTACCGTCTTTCTTCTTGACAAAGAGAACTGGAGCTCCCCAAGGTGAGAAATTGGGTCGGATGAATCCTTTATCCATAAGCTTACTGAGTTGACTGGACAACTCTTGCATCTCCGCAGGAGCCAATCTGTTGGTCGATTTGGCGATAGGGGAAGCTCCTGGAACAATGTCGATTCGAAACTCGACTTTTCTTTCTGGGGGGTATCCCCGGAAGATCATCAGGAAAGACGTCTGGGAATTCACGAGCTACCGGAATGTCTTGAATTTTGACTTCTTTCCTGGATTTGTCTACTACGTGAGCTAGGAACGTCAAGTCCTTCTTTTGTAGGTGCTTCTGCGCCTTAATGCACGAGATAAGACAAAGGTTCGTACTGGGTTTGTCTCCGTAAATAACTAGGGTTTCGTGGTTTGGGAGATGAAGGCGAATGGCCTTCTCGTGACACGTAGATTCAGCATGGTGTGGTCTTAACCAATCCATGCCAATAATCACATCAAAACTCCTAATGGAAACATGCATTAAGTTTATTTGAAAGACATGGTGATTTAAGGTTAGCGTACATCCTATATAGATTTCCCCAGTGGATTCTGTCTTCCCATTAGCCATTCCACCGTAAAGGTTTCATTAAGCTTCTGGGTTGTTGATTTAACAAGTGTTTGAATTTATTGCTCACGAAACTTCATTCTACTCCGCTATCAAATAGGATGCATGCATAGGTGTGGTTTAGGGGAAACGTACCAGTAACAAAAGTGGGCTCCTGAACTACTTCTCCCTGACCCATAGCTAGCACCCTTCCTGTTCCTGCGTTCCCAGAGTTGTTGGTGTTGGGGCATTTGCGACGGATATGCCCAGTCTTCCCACATCCATAGTAGGTGGGGCTTGATCCTGTGTTGTTGTTGGTGGTGTTGTTGTTGTTGTTGTTGTTGTTGTTGTTGTTGTTGTTGTTGTTGTTGTTGTTGTTGTTGTTGTTGTTGTTACGGTTGCCGTTGTTGTTATTGTTTCCTTGTGGTTGATTATCGGGAGGATAGGTCCTGCGATATCTTTGCAGTGTGACACTTCCGATTGCAAGTGGTTCAATGCATTTCCCTGCAGTCGCCGTTATGGTGGTAGTTGCATGTGACAACCCAAGTTGTTCCGTTACGTTTCCCCGTTACCGTTAACGGAACATTCCAGTTTATAAAAGTTCCGTTAATTAGAGGTCGTCAATTTAATAAACATTCCATTTGTTTACATTTAATATTCCGTTAAGTCGTGATAAAAGGGAATAAAAACACATAACACACATTTCCATTTAATTGGAAAAAAGTTCGTTTTTATTATTACGACCACTAAATCCGGTGCGACCTAAAGCCCCATATAACGGCAGTATTGGGTAGAATTCCACTGAGCTCCAACTCCCACCATATATATAGGGGAGTAACTTCATTTGGAGCTTTTCCACCCTCTCTCTCTAGACTCGTTTTCGCCCCGAATCCGCAACCAAACGCTTCCAAATTGTAAGTCCGCTTACCCTAGGTTATTCTAAACATTTTGATTCGTGTTTATAGCTTAAAATTGGACCATTTAAGCTGTTGAAAAGGAGTTCACGGCCTAAGCTCATCCTTAGGCCGTAAACACCCAAAATGAGGCCAAAATGACCCCATAATGTCCCTAAAGGCTTGGAAATAAATTAGGGACTTAGCCTAGGAGTGTTTGATCAATTAAAGCAATCAATTTACGGGGTAAAAGAGAGTTTACGGCCCAAGCACATGCTTAGGCCGTAAACCCCTCTAAACCATGTCAAAATGCCTCCACAACACTCCTAAAACACCCTTGGACTTCATACATAAATTAGGGGCTTATCCTCTTGGGTTTAGATTATTTAAGCATAAGGATTTGGAAGATTAAAAGGATTTTACGGCCCAGACATGTGTCAAGGCCGTAAACTCCCCAAACCAAGCCAAAAATGTGGTTTTTGCCCCCCAAATGGTCTTAGACTATTTTTATAAAATGCTAGGAATGATTTAAGGGCTTAAACTCCAAGAGTTGTGGGTGTATGAGAGTTCAAGGCTAAGCCATAGACCTTATGGCTGTAAACTCTCAAAGATTGGTCATTTGGACCATAAACTCTAAAGGAGAGCACTCTTGGAACCCCAAACACCCCTATAGCCTTGAATAAATTACTAGAAGTGATATAAGGGCTTGAAACTTCACAAAACTCAAGGAATGAGAGTTTACGGCCGAAAACTCCCTTAGGAGTTGTCCCTAGGCCGTAGACTCCCTTAAAATGCCCTTAGAAGTCTTAAACCCACTCATGCCTTTTTGGAATTGTACTTAGAAAAATCCCACTAACAAGATTAAGCTTTGAAACACACTAGAACCCCTCACGATGAGTTTACAGCCGTAAACTCATGGTGAGATGTCCCTGGGCTGTAAACTAAGCTTTGGGAGTTTACTCTCGGAGAGTAAACTCCATTCCGAAGCCATACACACCTTTAGATGCTACCTGGGACACCCAAACACTTAACCAAAGTGTTTTCCGCTCCTTTGAGCGCGTATACTTGTTTAATTAATATTAAATATACTAATTGTATGTGAACATATGTTATCATATGTTAAATAGGTCATTGAGTCTGTTCAAGTCCTTACGTGACACCGAACGCCCAACCGGCACCTTCGTTGGACCTACTTGTACCAGGTGAGTTCATACCCCTGAATGAACCTTTTAAATGTTTTTACTTGTTTTATAGCGGGGGAATACAAGTTAAACATGCCAGTTATCACATCAATCACATGTGATTGATAACCCGCATGCACAAGGTTTTACCACACTTTACACTGTTTTACCGAGTAGGACACTATAATGATTTTTAATTGTTTCAAAACTCTTATACTGTTTTATCTAAATTCACTCTAAACTGGTTTATGAAAGATTTCCAAAGGTTTTTTTTAAACATATTTTACAAAAGAATACAAATTGTGATTTTCCCCGAGTATAAAGGTTTTTCATCAAAGTTCCTTTCACGACGTATACTTTTACTTGCTAGATACCGCTACTTCTCTTTCATGTATTTTAACCTCCTAATCGATAACGCTTTCACTTCGTGATGTGTTTATACACGTTATTGTCTCTATATCGCTTAAACCTGTTATTGTCTCTATATCGCTTATACCTGTTATTATCTCTATATCGCTTATACTTGGTACGCTTATACTTCACGGCTCGATTTATCCACACTGTATGAATTCACACCATAATGACATGTTTCCACTTAATACACACCCAGTCGTAGTTAGATGTATGTCTGTGCGTATATAGATACATATATGTAATGATTGAAAGACTTAGGAAGGCTCGTCCACCCTATTTCCTTTTCTTCGTTGAGATGTGGTCTGGTGGGATCGGATGGCCGTCCGAAGGTCAATTGATTTATTAGTTATATATTATGTATATGAGTGTGGACATACAGGAATTCTCTAGTCAGTTCAGCTAAGAGTCTTTACCTCTAGTCTACACTTACATTAGAAACACACTACCCACTATTTGGAAGTCTCTACCTCTGGTCTACACTTACATTAGAAACACACTACCCACTATTTGGAAGTCTCTACCTACTATTTGGGATGCATCTTCAGGACACGGCCTTCTCCGTCGTCTAGATGGTAACCAAAATCTCTTGTAGGGAGAGCAGGGGATTGACAACCCCGCACCCAGACTGCTAGCTACAGTCCCGGCCTACCAAGCCAATGGGTCACAAATGTCATATTTTAGACGCTTGTAGGGCGTCTGGTACTCTAGTCAGTACGGTTACGAGTATCCCGGGTTACCTTATAATTCATTGGCCTTAAGGTAACGGTATTTCGCCGGCAATTTACACTGTATGCTGGTAACTCATTTTCAGAGTCACACTGTTTTGACCTTACAAGACATATCTTTAATTTATACTGTCTGGGGTCTGTATTCACTGTTTTGACCTTACAAGACGTATCTTTCATTTGATACTGTCTGGGGTCTGTAGTCACTGTTTTAGACCTTACCAGCTGTACCTTTCATTTGGTACCTTCTGGGGTATGTGTCTCCACTTGTTAGACTAAACCAGGCGTGTCGTTCGTTCGATACTCTCCTGGAGTCTATAATTCCTCTGCCTTAGTCAGTAGTCCTCACTACTGAGGCATATGTATTTCCCTGACGTCTCTTGCTTTCTTTAATAATCAAATTCAGTATTTTCATAATGATAGCAATTAAGGGAAAACTACTTTTTACCACATAACACTGAGCAGTCTTGGTAGAAGACTGCTTTTTATTAAAGAAAATATAGGATTTTCTGGAGAGAACTCTAATACACAGAAAACACTTAAACTACTACTTATTAAAGTTATTTGATTGAAACGTCACTAAATGCTTATGAACTCACCAGCATTTGTAAAAAATGTTGATACTCACTTTTCAAATAACTTGTATTCTCAGGTTAACATTAGATAGGTACACCCCCAAAGCTGTGGATGAAGATAGCTTAGTACCACGCTGTATTTATTCTATAACTTGTATACTTTGAATTGTTGTAATGTAATCATGTAAAATTATTATTATTAATGCAATGTTTTGTTGTACTTCGATTACTATAATACATGTGTTGTGATACTTGACATGACGTCATCCACCCCAGAACGTTTCCGCCGTTCCGGTTTTGGGGTGTGACAGATTGGTATCAGAGCATTGTTTATAGTGTGCTAAGTATATCAATTCATAAAAGATATACAACCTATAAACACAAAGGGATAAAACACTCTGACCAAGAATTATACTTTAAAATGTAACCATATTTTACCAAAGTATAATAACATCCAAAACCTAAACACTCGAACACAAGTATCACAAGAACAACAAGAATAAAAGTCTTCGGATATTGAGCATTACCGTCAAACCTGGGCAGTTATGTAATCGTAAGCTGGGATAAATGTAACCTGATCAACTACATTTATCCGAGATGTGATGAACGTGTGCTTGGGAGTGATAGTGGTGTACAACAGGTCTGAAACTTACCAACTAGGAGTGCTAGAGCCAAACATAAAGTTAAAATACTATAGGAGTATTTTAGAACGCTAAAAGATTCACACTAATCCCAAAATTCATACTCAGAAGATAAGAATCAAACAAGAATTAAAATACCATAGGGGTATTTTAGAATCCATAAACAACCTTGCGTGAATAACTAAAAAGATACTTATTGATATACCTACAACTACAGAGGGTGTACTCCCAAGGTTATATATAATAAGGGTCCCATAGGCTAAGAATGTGTGGTTTCGCTCTATTTCCTTTTCCTCGGTTGGATGTGGTTCTAGGGTAGTATCACATATTCGAAGGCCTATCGGATCTAAGCTATATACGATTTGTATACCCTGTGTAATTATAGCAGGACTCGATATGGATCATACAGTGAAATGTTAATAATCTCTTAGGATTCTCTAGACATTTCCATTCTCGCGCGAACCCTATAGACAACCCTATCCACTTCAGTGCTTGACAGAAGAGTTGATGCAGACCCAAAAGAGGTTCATTGAGAAGATTTCCTATTCGGAAATAAATGAACTGGGTTGAGACTATTGAATTCACCAAGTGCCTATATCTTTTAGGGACATCGGTGAGAAACTCGCCTAAACTTCGGAGATTCCCAGTCATCCATCATGAAGTGATGACACCCATAGTTGGAATCAGAAGGAAGGCGGAGTAGAAAGTCAATATGTCCATACGAGAAGAGAACCCTAGGAAACTACCCGAAGGAAACCAACGTCGATTCCAGTCCAAGATACGAGGCAGACCGAGGGAGCCAGTACATGGAACCCGGGAATTGTCTTTTCCTCGTGTTCGTCACGCTAATACACCCATAAAATAATACAATTTAGTGAGTTAGTGGTTACACTACTCACGCTATGTGTTAGGTAAAATCGTCGTTTCCCGTTGCCAGATATACGATTAGGGCAGATCCCCGCATCTCTATTGAGAGAATTTTAGCCATCTGCCCTTGTGAGCCTCTCTTTCTGCAGTTTCATTCTGAACCGTTCTCAAATCTCTCTAGGCCGGAGAGTGAAACCTTTCCCAGTATAAAGGTAACTTAGTAGGAACGACTCGCATCTTATGGCCTTTTTCTGATACTCATACACCCACTTCAATTACCAGGACTACATCATAGGGATGTAGGTCGACACTCAGACGACCAGTACCCAAGGCACGGGAAAAATTTATGCGTAATACGTTCAGGACAGAAATGTCTAGGGTTAACCATCGTCCCTCATTACCTTGTATTCCTTTCCGTGTAGGAAAACCATGCCACCGAAGAAGCGTAACCAATCCACAAGCAAGAAACCTGCTCTCTTATTCGATGAAGCTACGTTCCAAGCTGCAGTCTCAGCAGCCATAGCAGCTGTCATGGCTCACCTGAATGCTAACACCGCCAATGTTAACAAGGGCCCTGTCGGGATTTCCAATCCTGGCGATGGACAGCAGCAACCAACCCTTTCATACCCAGTCACCCAAAAACTTTCACCGAACCCACTAAAGAGAAAACTCAAGATTGAGGAAGGAAGTACCTCGGCTCAAGGACCTTCTGAAAGGCGACGAGCTGAGGCAGTCTATACCCCTGTCAATCCTTCCCTCCTGACCTCAAGAAGACCATACATTGGAGACCTTCCCCACTGCAACAAGTGCAGCTACCATCATCATGGTGCCTGCCGGGAACTCTTATGTGCTAGGTGCAACATGAAGGGGCATACTCCTCGTGTATGCAGAACTCTGATGGATCGTATTGCATCAATCACCAAAGTGACGACCAATTCGGTTTGCCGTCTATGTGGTGCGATTGGACACTTCAAAAGGGATTGCCCAGCTGAAGGAAACGACAAGGACACAGGAGGAGCCTAACTCTGCTGCTTAGAGAGAAACATCAAGGAACTCATTAGATTTTGGTACATCTCTCGATCTCGGGTAACTAAGCTGAAAACAATAAAAGATTAATTCAAAATGTAAATTCTTCCAAGTAAGGCGAAAGTCGCAGCACTGTTATAAAATTTAAAAATCATCAGGTAAAACTATAATGGCTAAAAATATACGTTACGGCCATGTATATTTAAGATGGATAGACCTAGAGTGAGCGAATGCCGCCTCCTTTCCTGTTCCTCGTTTAGTTGAGGATTTAGGGCGGGATCGCTCAGTCAACAGTCCTCCCCACCTTAAATATACATGACTAGTATACGTGAGGCGATTATAGAAATGCCTTGTGAGAATTAACTCATGAAAAGGTACTCTATTCGGAAACACTTAAAACTCTCTATAGTTCCGCATCGACTCTATCGGTCCAAGTATCCACGGTAGTGATACATAGGATGAAACCCGAGACGCCTTGAACTTGTGTGCCTGTTCGGTGCATGACTCTATCGATCGTTATTATATATCATGTCAGAGTGTGCCAATTTCGACGACTCTATTGATCATGGTTTGACTTCGTGCAACCATGTGTACATTTTTAGTGCTGTGTAAAAAGAACTTTCTCCATAGCCATGTCGGCAAATAAAGCTTCTCCCGAACCTAAACCTAACACAAATAATCAAACCTAATGCGATCCGTCAATCATCCCTCTTATCTCAAACCTTCCAAAGTACCCAAGAGAGGGTACCACGCGCCGTCGACCGACCCCTCGTAGTCAGATGAACACCGAAGCGAAAGACACTGTAGATACTTCAGAAGACAATAACCATCCGAAGCATACTTCGTGGGATCCCCGGAAAGACCCTTCGCACCTCGCACGTCAGGTTCGTAAACATAGAGATTAGAACTCACAAGGAATGATCACTATAACCAGGTATATGCGTAAAGGTGTTATACAATTGAGATCAAAAAGATTTAAGGTGTGTGTTTCCTCGCTATTCCCTGTTCCTTGTTGGGTTGTGGGTTTAGGGTGGAGTCGCACAGCTAAACATCCTGCCGACCTCAACTATGTACTGCTTGCATACACCAAGTATTAGTGGTTAAGCCAAGCATGAGCTCTACCACGAACCTCTTCGCAAAACACTTTCACCCTATTCCATAACATACTCATTAGAATTGACCTAGATCGAGGAAACTCAGAACCTTCAGAAGAGTAGTTGCAGTAGATGCTCTTACTACACAGGAACCTTGCCCACCCTGTTATAGACAGGTAGTGCCTATCACCCTCCACCCTCTCGTATGGAGGAAATCATCGTCGCCCCATAGACGATAAAATACATTCTCCGAAGTGAACACTAGGATACCAAGAACCAGAGGATAACTTCCGCAGCTAGGAGTACTTGGTCAAGTGCGAAAGTGATTGCGTTAAGCCTCATGACCCAGATCCCAAAGAGATTATAGACTTGACACCAGCCTTGGTGTTAGTCGAAGGGTTATGCAGGAACATGCGCTTTCCGCACTAGAACAAACCAAAGTCTTAGAGATTCATTGGACTATTAGGTGTTCCACGAATACTACCTCATGCAGGGATAGTAGAACCACCTCCCGAGATAGTCCAACACTCGTATGGAGAAACCCTATCTCCCCGACCCTCAGGGTTTCCGTATCTCGCGATTCATTAGTGCAGCTTCAATTTGCACAAGCTTGAGGTAGACACTCTATAGCAAACAGATAACCATAGTCGCGCAACCCACTCAGTGACCTAGAAACTCTCTATCAACCAGTTGACAGTAAACGTGAGACCAAGGACCACTCGAGCTCTCTAAGAACCAATCTGAAGGACTACACACACAGTACGAGTGAAAACGGTAGGAACTTCGGAATGGAGATCACGCCAGTGATGATCTTGCCATAGAAGTACACTATGTTCTGAGTACTGAAAAGCTCCACCATTCCGAGAGCTTAGGACCATATGAGAATTCTCATGGAGACTTGGTCCAACCCTTTTTTAGGTCGCTACTACCTTCCGATATACCACAAGATTCACACCCGATCGATCAACTTCTTAGACTTGATATGTGATTTCCCGAAAACACTCTTCGTGCCTCACTCATCTTGATAGAACCCATTGATAACCCTAACCTTGTAGATACACCAGTTGGAACCCACTAACTACGCGAGACGGAATCCGCATCCCGTATGTGAAGGTCTGTTGGAATGACAAACACAGACTAGAGTTCACATGGGAATGCGAGGACAAACCATATGGGAAGTACTCTCTTACCTCTACTTGGCCATTCATACCTACTTCCTTGCCTAGACATGAATTTTGGGACGAAATTCCCTCTAATGGGGGGATGATGTGACAACCCAAGTTGTTCCATTACATTTCCCCGTTACCGTTAACGGAACATTCCAGTTTATAAAAGTTCCGTTAATTAGAGGTCATCAATTTAATAAACATTCCATTTGTGTACATTTAATATGCCATTAAGTCGTGATAAAAGGGAATAAAAACACATAACACAAATTTCCATTTAATTGGAAAAAAGTTAGTTTTTATTATTACGACCACTAAATCCGGTGCGACCTAAAGCCCCGTATAACGGCAGTATTGGGTAGAATTCCACTGAGCTCCAACTCCCACCATATATATAGGGGAGTAAACTCCATTTGGAGCTTTTCCACCCTCTCTCTCTAGACTCGTTTTCGCCCCGAATCCGCAACCAAACGCTTCCAAATTGTAAGTCCACTTACCTTAGGTTATTCTAAACATTTTGATTCGTGTTTATAGCTTAAAATTGGACCATTTAAGCTGTTGGAAAGGAGTTCACGGCCTAAGCTCATCCTTAGGCCGTAAACACCCAAAATGAGGCCAAAATGACCCCATAATGTCCCTAAAGGCTTGGAAATAAATTAGGGACTTATACTTGGAGTGTTTGATCAATTAAAGCAATCAATTTACGGGGTAAAAGAGAGTTTACGGCCCAAGCACATGCTTAGGCCGTAAACCCCTCTAAACCATGTCAAAATGCCTCCAAAACACTCCTAAAACACCCTTGGACTTCATACATAAATTAGGGGCTTATCCTCTTGGGTTTAAATCATTTAAACATAAGGATTTGGAAGATTAAAAAGAGTTTACGGCCCACACATGTGTCAAGGCCGTAAACTCCCCAAACCAAGCCAAAAATGTGGTTTTTGCCCCCCAAATGGCCTTAGACTATTATTATAAAATGCTAAGAATGATTTAAGGGCTTAAACTCCAAGAGTTGTGGGTGTATGAGAGTTCACGGCCAAGCCATAGAGCTTACGGCCATAAACTCTCAAAGATTGGTCATTTGGACCATAAACTCTAAAGGAGAGCACTCTTGGAACCCCAAACACCCCTATAGCCTTGAATAAATTACTAGAAGTGATATAAGGGCTTGAAAGTTCTCAAAACTCAAGGAATGAGAGTTTACGGTCGTAAACTCCCTTAGGAGTTGTCCCTAGGCCGTAAACTCCCTTAAATTGTGCTTAGAAGCCTTAAACCCACTCATGCCTTTTTGGAATTGTACTTAGAAAAATCCCACTAACAAGATTTAGCTTTGAAACACACTAGAAGCCCTCACCATGAGTTTATGGCCGTAAACTCATGGTGAGATGTCCCTGGACCGTAAACTAAGCTTTAGGAGTTTACTCTCGGAGAGTAAACTCCATTCCTAATCCATACACACCTTTACACGCTACCCGGGACACCCAAACACTTAACCAAAGTGTTTTCCGCTCCTTTGAGCGCGTATACTTGTTTAATTAGTATTAAATATACTAATTTTATGTGAACATATGTTATCATATGTTAAATAGATCATTGAGTGTGTTCGAGTCCTTACGTGACACCGAACGCCCAACCGGCACCTTCGTCGGACCTACTTGTATCGGGTGAGTTCATACCCCTGAATGAACCTTTTAAATGTTTTTACATGTTTTATAGGGGGGAATACAAGTTAAACATTTCAGTTATCACATCAATCACATGTGATTGATAACCCGAAAGCACAAGGTTTTACCACACTTTACACTGTTTTACCGAGTAGGACACTATAATGATTTTTAATTGTTTCAAAACTCTTACTTATACTATTTTATCTAAATTCATTCTAAACTGGTTTATGAAAGATTTCCAAAGGTTTTTTTTAAACATATTTTACAACATAATACAAGTTGTGATTTTCCCCGAGTATAAAGGTTTTTCATCAAAGTTCCCTTTCACGACGTATACTTTTCCTTGCTTGATACCGCTGCTTCGCTTTCATGTATTTTAACCTCCTACTCGATAACGCTTTCACTTCTTGATGCGTTTATACACGTTATTGTCTCTATATCGCTTATACCTGTTATTGTCTCTATATCGCTTATACCTGTTATTGTCTCTATATCGCTTATGCTTGGTACGCTTATACTTCATGACTCGATTTATCCACACTGTATGAATTCACACCATAATGACATGTTTCCACTTAATACACACCCAGTCGTAGTTAGATGTATGTCTGTGCGTATATAGATACATATATGTAATGATTGAAAGACTTAGGAAGGCTCGTCCACCCTATTTCCTTTTCTTCGTTGAGATGTGGTCTGGTGGGATCGGATGGCCGTCCGAAGGTCATTTGATTTATTAGTTATATATTATGTATATGAGTGTGGACATACAGGAATTCTCTAGTCAGTTCAGCTAAGAGTCTTTACCTCTAGTCTACACTTACATTAGAAACACACTACCCACTATTTGGAAGTCTCTACCTCTGGTCTACACTTACATTAGAAACACACTACCCACTATTTGGAAGTCTCTACCTACTATTTGGGATGCATCTTCAGGACACGGCCTTCTCCGTCGTCTAGATGGTAACCAGAATCTCCTGTAGGGAGAGCGGACATTATGTGTATAGATCTATACGGGATTGACAACCCTGCAACCAGACTACTAGCTACAGTCCCGGCCTACCAAGCCAATGGGTGACAAATGTCATATTTTAGACGCTTGTAGGGCGTCTGGTACTCTAGTCAGTATAGTTACGTGTATCCCGGGTTACCTTATAATTCATTGGCCTTAAGGTAACGGTATTTCGCCGGCAATTTACATTGTATGCTGGTAACTCATTTTTAGAATCACACTATTTTGACATTACAAGACGTATCTTTCATTTGATACTGTCTGGGGTCTGTATTCACTGTTTTGACCTTACATGACGTATCTTTCATTTGATACTGTCTAGGGTCTGTATTCACTGTTTTAGACCTTACCAGCTGTACCTTTCATTTGGTACCTTCTGGGGTCTGTGTCTCCACTTGTTAGACTGGACCAAGTGTGTCGTTCGTTCGATACTCTCCTAGAGTCTATAAGTCCTCTGCCTTAGTCAGCAGTCCTTAATGCTGAGGCATATGTATTTCCCTAACGTCTCTTGCTTTCTTTAATAATCAAATTCAGTATTTTGATAATGATAGCAATTAGGGGAAAACTACTTTTTACCACATAACACTGACCAGTCTTGGTAGAAGGCTGCTTTTATTAAAGAAAATATATGATTTTCTGGAGAGAACTCTAATACACATAAAACACTTAAACTACTACTTATTAAAGTTATTTGATTGAAACGTCACTAAATGCTTATGAACTCACAAGAATTTGTAAAAAATGTTGATACTCGCTTTTCAAATAACTTGTATTCTCAGGTTAGCATTAGACAGGTACACCTCCGGAGCTGTTGATGAAGATAGCTTAGTACCACGCTGTATTTATTCTATTACTTGTATACTTTGAATTGTTGTAATGTAATCATGTAAAATTATTATTATTAATGCAATGTTTTGTTGTACTTCGATTACTATAATACATGTGTTGTGATACTTGACATGACGTCATCCACCCCAGAACGTTTCCGCCGTTCCGGTTTTGGGGTTTGACATTGCACTTGTTGCACTTTGGGAGATTCCCAGAATACTGCCTAGGAACACTTGGATTAGCTGAGGCTGGAGCATGTGGTGCGAAGGGTACTTATGTGGTTGCAGCATTGGCCACTACCATTTGTTGCTTCTTTGCTGATTCCGATCCTTGTCGTCCTTTCCTCTTATTGTTCTTCCCTTTCTTGTTGTCATTCTCTTTCTTACCCTCGATTTCCGCTGGCTTCTCGCCTTTTTTGTTGTTGTGGTCGTACAGCTTCTTCGCCAATCTCTTGGCGTTGTTGAACGTCTCAGGTTTTGCAGCGATCACATTTCCTTGAATTAGGGAGGTCAATCCCCAGATGAATCGTTCGATCTTCTTTCCTTCAGACGAAATCATTCCAGGGCACAATAATGACAACTCGCTAAACTTTGATATATACGCGACTATATCATAGTTTCGGACGGTGAGATCCCATAGCTCTTGCTCCATCTTCTGAATTTCGCCGCGAGGACAGTACTCATCCATCAACATTTCCTTCAGCTCCGTCCATGGCATCGAGTTGGCTACAGGGAGAGTCATGGCCTGTATATGCCCATTCCACCCGGTGAGAGACTGGTCGAAAAAGTTGCACGCGACAAACTTCACTTTCAATTCCTCGGGGCATTCACATATTTCGAACACTGATTCCACCTTCTCTATCCACCTTTTCAGGGCTATGACACCACCTGTGCCATTAAAGGTTCGTGGCTTGGCATTGGTGAAATCCTTGTAGGATCACGTTTTGGCCGGTCCATGATTGATCCCGTTGTTCGAACTTCCTGCCCCTTGTCCATTGACTCCTCCATTGTGTCACACCCCAAAACCAAGAACAGCGGAAACGTTCTGGGGCGGAAGACGTCATGTAAAGTATCACAACACAGTAAATGTAAATAAGCAAACAACATCATCCATTGCATTAAATATATAATTTTAATACAAGCGTGTTCTGTACAGTTTCAGACACCAAAAATATAATGTAAATCAAAATAATAAGATGAGTCTTGGATGCGCTCCATCTTCTCAAAAGCTGGCCTCGGTACCTGTCTACTGATGACCTGAGAATACAAGTTATTTTGAAAGAGTTTATCAGCATTAAGCTGGTGAGTTCATAAGTAATTTAGTGTCGATGTGTGTTACCAAAAATGTTTGAACATGTCTCAAGTGTAAGTTTGTAAAAGGTAAGTAAATGTTTGTAAGTGTTTGTAAAAGTTTGAATCTCTCAGAAAAACCTATATTTTCTATTAAAGTAGCCTTCTCCCAAGGCTTAACTGTTTTGTATGCTCGTTTGTTATAAAAGTGTGTAATTTCCCAAATGTAACTATCATTTAACAAAATATAGTTTGTACATTAATGTTTAAGTGAAGTAATCACTAAAAATATGTAATGGGTAAATCATTGTAGTACTGTAGTGTTGTATTATAGGAACTACTACTATACTAACTACCTTAAACCGGATTTATATTAAGGTATTATGTGATAAATTGCACCATACTATCGACTGGTAACAACGACATACGAATGGTCGTAATAACGGAATGACGTTTGGCACCCGCAGACCTGCAGGTCCGACTATAGCTAGCAGCAAGGTGTAGGATAGTCAATCCAGTATAGATGTATATGCAAACTCACGCTCTCCCTCCAAGAGAATTCTGGCTACAACTCGGGCCATGACATTTAAGGCATGCTCCGATACAATGGATCACAATTGTTAACATATACGTGTATATGTAATGTAATGTCACTTGTTCTACTATAGTTGTATATGTTCTCCTTTTAGTATAATTGTATATGTTCTCTTTCTAGTGTAGTTGTATATGTTCTCTTTCTAGTATAGTTGTATATGTTCTCATAGTAATGTAATGTATAGACTCATAAATGAACTGACTCATTGATCTAGAAATTGTAGTAGTATGATCCTGTGTCACCCCGATGGTAACTTACTGATGATGTACTGATAAGTATGAATAAAGGAGTACTTTTATGTCTAGATATGTACATTTGATATATAATTAATATTGAAACGACCTTCGAAGGGCTACCCGAAATCCCACCAGACCACATCCAAATCGAGAAAAAGGAAATAGGGCGGATGGCCTTCCTAAGCCCTTTAAACATTGCTTATATATCTATACATATATGGGCATGCAATTTATAAGAAGTAAAACAAAGTTTAGTAAAAGAATTTGATAAGTAAAAGAGTTTGTAAAACATTTTGAAGTAAAACAGTTTGATAAACAGTTTGAACAGTGATAAAATCATTGGTTTTCTAGTTATTAATCACATGTGATTAATGTAATTACATGTGATTGATGAAATAACTATAAGCATTTAACTTGTATTCCCCCCCCCCCCTATAAAAGTATTTAAAACATTTAAAAGTATTTCAAAGGTTAATTAAAGGGGTATGAACTCACTTGTGGTGAGTGGATTGGATTGAAGTGTCGGATACCGTGCTAGGTGGCAAACGGAGACTTGTTCACACGCACGAGCCTAGTTATCATATAATGAGCATACATATAACTAATTAGCCAAATAATAACTTAATGAAATAAGTTGGGACACTCAGGAACATGTAAACACTTGGTATAAGTGTTATAGGTCCTAAGGGTTGCTTCTAGGTTGTTATGGGACAAGGCTAAAGGGGTTTAATGTATCAAAGGGCCTTATATAAGAGTTTACTACCCAATAAACCCCACACAAGGATTTTACGGTCGTAAACCCTTGAGTTTATGGCTGTGAACTCCAATCTTGGTGGTAATGTGTGTTTTGAAGTGCTAAATGATTTCTAAAATAAGCCTAGCTTGGTGGTTTAATCCTTTGGTTAGTTTAGGGCATAGATAATACTCCTTTGAGGAGTTTACGGCCAAAAGACCATATCCCTTAGAGTTTATGGCCGTAAACTCTCATGGGATGGGTGTTGTAATTCTTTCAAGTCCCAAACACAAGTAGAATACTTTCGAGGCATTTGTTTAAGGCTATGGAGGACCCTAGGCACACTTTGGTGCCCTTATTTGGTGTTTACGGCCCAAGAGTATTCCTTGGCCGTAAACTCCCTTTAAGGGGTGTTTTTGATGTGTTAATGTCCCCAAATTAGCTAGAAGTAATTGAGCGTTAATGTCTAAAGCCTTTAGGAGTGATTAGGGCACAGTTAAGCCCTTGAATTTGGTGTTTACGGTCCAAGAAACTCTTGGGCCGTAAACACCTAAAGCTAGGTGTTCTTGATGGTTTTCTAGTCTCAAATGATCATACATATTGTCCTAAACTAGTTACCTAACAAGGAAATGGGACTAGATGGCCTTTAAGCTTCATTTTGGAGTTTACTCCCCAAGAACGTTCTTGGGCGGTAAACTCCCGAATCACATATATTTGACAAGCAATCTATGTTATTAAGCATAAAACAAGCATTATAAAACAACTAAAGAAGTGTACTCACGATTTGGGATGAAAGCCCGAAGATCCGTGAGAGAGAAAATGGCTTTTCTCTAGTTGGAAATGTGAATAATGAATGAATTTAGTTCAGAAATCTATTTATAGTCCTGAAATATTTTTGGCAGAAAATATTTTTATTCCGGAATTGGACTCTAACATTATGAAGTTTTGAAGTGCTGAAGTTTCACAAACCCATGAGCATCCACTCTCCTGATACCTCCTTAAACATAAACCCTAATGTACACAAACTTATTCGGAAAAGTCTGAAATTCATTGAAACTGGACTAGCTTCTATTGAATAGCTAATGTTCGTACAAAATGGAAATTTCGAGTTGTCACACATTGTTCCCTTGGTGAATCTGTGCAATAGCTTCTTGCAACGCGGCTGAGTTAACCTCTGGAGGGGTTGGTCCAGGGTTACCGCAGGTTGGTCGTCGAGGGATCTTTCGGTCATGGAACAGAAAGATGTCGAGTGCCTATGGTTTTGTGAGATGGTGATCCTATAGTCTAGGTGTGTGGCACGAACTTAATCATTTTCAAAGTTTAGCATATAATCATGGATACATATAACACATAGCAGATTACAACATCACAGTGGAACACATAAAACCATTTATTAATATTATCCGCATTTTTTGATACATGAAAATTTTGCTTGAAAGAGCAATACATAAGTAGTGCATGTTCGGCACCATAACGGCTCTATGAGTAGTGTAATCACTTAAACATAGAGTCGAGGGTACATAGCATAGATCCTAGTGACATAGTCCTAAAGACGGGTATGACTAGTCCTAGTCGTGGTGAGTTCTAAATAGCACGTAGTAGAGTAGGTCCTATTAGTAAGGATGACAACAACGCTCAATCGTTGAGGTGAGGCACCAGAAGTTCAGCCTGTTCATCTGCCTCTTGGGTGATTACCTCTACTTTTCGCTCGGCTCGCGCAGCCCTTGCCTTGGCCATGATGAGTTGAAGCTTCAGGCTGATAACTGCCTCCTCGAGAGCACGTAGGTAGTCTGTATCCACCCCTTGAAACATGCGGAAATTTGGTGGGGCTTCCAATTAGTGAGGTTCATTACACGCCTCCTCTACGCCCTTTTCCTCATTTGGCTCCTAGTCCAACTCATCATAATCGAAGTCCACCATCACGTATTCGTCCTGTTCCTCTTCAGGTCCAGTGTCGTATGCCCTTCCTTGATCTACCTCTAGCTCATCCTTGACCCTCCCGTGGGCTACTAGGGCTTGATGAAATTGAATGCCCTGGTGTTCTCCTTCCATGTTAACTGAGAAGAGGCATGCGATTAACTATCGGTACTCCTATGACGCTTCTATTATTGTATAGATTAAGTGGTTGTTCTCTTTTTGGTGCTAAAGGGGTATGCTTTTAGGTTCCCTAGTCATCACGATTTTCTCAGGACATGTGATCGTTGTACCTTGGAGGAATGTAGTTGATCAGGCTACATCCACTCCTTGATACGACTATGAACAGTCCTGGCTTAACCGAGATGCTGGCATTGTCTTGTTTGGTTCGGTTTTATGTTCTGTATCCTAATTCACACAAGCAAAGATGTTTTATAGTTGTGTTTTTATCTGTTTTGTTTTGTTCAGAGTTGGGTTAGTCCCTTTTTGGTTTATAGTTGCATATCAATGTGTGGTTAGATATGCAAGTTCACTATAAACAATGCACTGATACCAACCTCTCACACCCCGAACCAGACGGCGGAAACGTCTGAGGGCTCGCATGAGTTTAATTGAATACCATCACAATGAATATACATGAATCATAACATAAACGTCACCATGCATCAATATATTACAACTGGAATTGTTTTACATCAAGTACATTGTTTTAATATTACACATCCATAACCTAAATAGTTTGAGTGTTTTAAGAACATAACATCTAACATTACTTCATAATACTCTTCCACTTACCTGTTACCTGAGAATACAAGTTATTTTGGAAAAACGTCAACATATAAAATGTTGGTGAGTTCATAAGAAATGTTGTGATAAAATGGTTTGTGCGGTTTTTGTAATAACCTAGAAAATCCGATATTTTCTAAATAGACTTTTGTTTATCAAAGCGTGAGATCCATAAGTTGATGCATGAATGATTTTAAAAACATATATATATATATATATATATATATATATATATATATATATATATATATATATATATATAAACTGCATTTTGTATTATGGTTATAATATTTCGAACGAGTAGTATTGAATTCCCAGGAAAAACCCGATGTTTTCCTGATGTTGACATGTATTCATAATTACTGATTTTTGTATTGTCTTAATGAATGAGTATTGCTTAATCCCTATTGTATATCGTCCTAATTATTGTCTACTTTGATTTCATGTAACCCTTAACAAATGAAGAGAAGGGGAGTATTATGTCCCACTACTATCGTAAGAACCTTAGTTTGTCGTGGATGCAAAAGACACAATGGTCCAACTCGCACATGATTACTGTGACCTTAATAGCTTTTCTAACGGGATACTTTGGCCCACTAGCACATAAAACTATTGAAAGTCCTTTTATAAAATATTGGGTCATTGAAGGCCCAATAACATATAAGTGTTATCCCTTTGGGCCCAAAGATCATGTTGATGGGCTTGCAAGGACCAACAAGCATAATTTGAAACTCATAAGCCCAAAGTTTGTAGATTTACTCATTCTAGTCATAACGTATCTATTGAAATGTTTTGATTTAACGTTTGTTGTTTTGTATTGATTCGAGACCGAATCAATTCGTTTATAACGATATTTGGTCTTGAAGGTGTATTTGTTTTTTGTTTTGTTGCTAGCCGGATATCTTGTATTTTCTCTTAATGAATGAATTAGTTTGTTTTAGAAGTAAGAGTTTGACCCTTTTCACTACCTTTCTTTTATAAAAATAACACTTTTAGTCCTTTATATAAAAGAATTTCATTTTTAGTCCTTAATAACATTTTCTTGACACTTTTGTATCATAAACTTGTTGAAAAGACATTTTTAACCCAAATTATATTTAGTAAATAGTTTTAGCCCTTCCAGAATGGTATTTCTTGGTTAGAACCCCAAATTTCGCAACTTTTACAGTTTTGGCCCAAAATACAAAAAGTTTACATTTTCATCCTTTTTTGAGTTTAAAAGCATTTTTGACCTTAGAAATAGTTTTATTTCACTTCATGTCCCCTGTTTTACATAATATTACATTTTAGCCCCTTAAAAACTTCAATTTTCGCAATTTTAGGTTTGTTGGGCCGAAAAGCCCATATTTAGCCCACTAACTCAAATTTTTGCATTTTAAGTCCTTTGAAAATTTTAATATCCAGAAAAGGGATTACAAAAACTGTTTTGACTCATTTGACCCTCAAGAAACCGTGACTTGGCAGTTTTTACCCCAAGTTTTGTATTTTTAACATTTTAAGCACTAAATTGAGTTTTATGTTAAAGTTTGTTTCTCACAAACTTATAAGCTATTTTTCTTGACTTGATTAGTGTAAAATAACTTAGATTATGTTTGTTTCCTTTCTCATGTCATAGATCTTAAATTATCAGTCTTTTTGACATATTTATCTCAAAAACACATAACATCACACACATGCATGCATAAAATCACACATAGCATACACATACACATAGATCTACACATTTTCTTGTATTCTCCCCCATAAAACATATGAAAACTGAAAATAGAGGGGTATGAAACTCACCTTGAGTTGTAGTCTTGGTTTTGAAGAAGACTAGAAGAAGTTTGATGCTAATTTTCGATCCTAGCAAGTCTTCTTGGTAGATCTTGAGTTTTGTGACTTCTAAGGTGCCAGATCACAAGATTGAGTGGATTTAGAAGAGATTTTTGGATGAAATGAAGTATATAGATCATGGATTTATCATCAACTTACCTTAGATGTTGTGTTTATGGGAAAAATCTCCTTGAAAGTCTCTTAGATCTCGAAAATATGGAGAGGAGTGGAGAGTGTTTTCTTGAGAGAATTTTGAGTGAAGTGTGTGTGTGTTTGGGTTCAGCCGAGAGCAAAAAAGAGAGGAGAGAAGAGAGAGTGAATGATGGGATTGTTGCATGGAGTCATGAGAAAAATGCATGGTTATCCCATGAACAATTGTGAGGTGGCATCAAAAGTCAACTCCTTTTCTTGGGTTAGGCTTGGGCCGAGAATGGAGAGGGAAGAAAGAAAATTTGGGCCTTGAATGCTTAAGTCCATTTTATGGTTAAGTTAAGTGATTTTTGGCCCATTAAAAATCAAAGAATGATTTTTATGACCTATTAGGGCTAATATAAATTTGTTTTGGTCCAATAAGACCCATTAAAGTTAATATATTTTATTTTGGGTTCATAAGGCCCAAAAATGTTAAGTTTCATGTATATGGGTCCAATTAGGGCCCATTAAAGAATCCTAGTCCACAATGAACTCAAATTGGAATTTCAAGGGTTTCCAATTCTTTGTTGACCATTTGTAGGGCTAGAATGATGTATTTGATGGAGTTTTATTGTTATAGAATGAGCATCATGCATGCTTTCATGTTATTGATTCATAGTTTTTATAAGTGTTGTGATTACAAGTCACCAAACTTTCTAGTTGTGACACTACTCTTCTCCCCCCCCCCCTCTTTTTGTTTTTGAGGAACCAAGTGTCCCGAGCCGCCATACTTATTCTGAAGTGTATTTTGTTGAGCCGGGTTGCTGTTGGTTTTTGAGCATTCTAACACTCCTAAGTGTACATGCAACCCTAAATACCTTGGATCTATGTTTTCTCTATTATACATGCAAATAAGAACATCCAAGGTATAATCCTAATCTAGCATACAAAAACAATGAGTGTAACAAGATAGAATACATACCTCTTTGATGTAGAAAGTCTTCATGAAGCTTGAGTGCCTAGCCCCAATAGTGTGGAAGCCTCAAATGGAATCACAATCACCAAAACACTTAGAATAACTTGAGAGAATTCTACAACTCATGAAATCGGCTAGCCCTTTCACTTCACACACTAGTGGCCGATTTTGGTCAAGAATAAGATGCTTATATAGTTAGGGTTACACCATGTAAACCCTAATTGACATGGCCTTTCATTTCCATGATCCATGGGTACAAATACACCATGGAGCATCCATGGACCATCCTATGGGTTTTAGCCCAACTTGATTATCCATGGAGCATTAGCCCACTATACAAGTATGGATGATTTACACAATCAACCCATATATTTAATTAGTCTTCTTTTGATCACTTAATTAATCCTAGATTAATTCTTGATCAATACTAATTAAATAATCTTATTATTCTTATTATTAATATACTAGAACTTATAATATATTAATAACCATAAGTGTCTTATTTCTCTCATTATAGTCTATCCAAGTGCATGATGGTATGCAACCCAAATGGACCATGCCGGGTCGGGTCAAGTCTTACCAATTATAGTTATGGACTTAGACATTAATCCAACAGTTGCTTGCCTACAAGAGTCATGGTGATGCGGCTGCTTCTCGCCTTAAGTTTGCTTGCTTGTTTTGGTCTTGGTCGTCTTGATATTGGTCTTTGGAATTGTTTGAGGGCATTTCTTGCTGTCTTGGTGGTGTATTTGAATAATTCCCTCTTTTTGCTGGGTGAGAGTCTGTTTGTACTAAACCAAAGTTCTTTAGCTTTGTACCAAGAGCCCAACACTCGCGAGCTCGGGGCTCGTCTTTCCTTCAAGTCCTTAGCTTATGTTTTCAAGTCGAGACCTTGGTTGGTCCCTTCTTGTAAATCTTGACTTGTCCTCTTTGTTAGGCTACTATTTTTAGCTAGCATTTTCTGATTACTGTTTAATAACTTACTCTGACTCATGGGCTAAGGAGTGTTGCACTCTGGGCCTGGTCATCCAAGTTAAGTTGAGGTCATCACCTTGAGGCCTTTAGGACTTAGGTATTCGTGTGTCAAGGAAAATGTTGCAAGCATTTTAATACTTAATTCATGTTGTGGTTAAAGGTCGTGGGCCTTTGAATTAGACTAATATGTTAAGGGAAAGGTTATGAGCCTGCGAACCCTATCGGTTGCATTCTTGCATCGATTTCACTCAAGTGATATGGATGATCAGTCCTTGTTATCACCTGGTAAACGTGTACAACCTCTTATTGAGATAACTCAAGCTTGAATATAAAAGAACATCTAGAATGATCTTGAGGAGTACAACTCTCTATTGGGTATGTTGGGTTTTGAGCACCATAACACTCCTATGGTGCACATGCAACCGCTAAATGCTTGGATCTATGTTTTCTCTAATTATACATGCATTTTGTTTTTCCAAATCATTCTCCCTAACTAGCATACAACTGAAGCTATATAATAAAAACTTAGTTTGGATTCATACCTCTTGAGTAGGGTAGAGTTCTTGACCTTTGAAAGCTTGAGCACCTTAAGTTTGATGCATGTATTGGTTCACAAACACCATATGCAAGATGATGCTTGAGAGAATAGGTTAGAAAGCTCAAAATCGTGTATCAATCTCTTTCAATGATGGGGCAACCGATTTTGGCTCTAGGAGGCTCTATTTATAGTGTTGCACATGCTAGGGTTACACTTTGTAAGCCTTAATAACCCATGACTTTCCACATTCTCATGCTGCAAGGGTTTAACCTCCATAGACTATCCATGGATTAGTTTAGCCCATAATCATGGATCATTGGCTCACACTATTAGAATCATTGATTTACATAATCAATCTCTATATATTTAATTAGTCTCTTTTGACTACAAAATTAATTTCATATTAATTCTTGATTAATAATAATTAAATAATATGATTTCATTAATGTCACACCCCCGAACCAGACGGCAGAAACGTTTGAGGGCTTGCGTGACTTTAATTGAATACCAGCACAATGAATACACATGAATCATAACATAAACGTCACCATGCATCAATATATTACAACTGAAATTGTTCACATCAAGTACATTGTTTTACATTACACATTCATAACATAACTAGTTCGAGTGTTTTTAACATAACATCTAACATTACTTCTTATAAATCTTCCGCTTACCTGTTACTCGAGAATACAAGTTATTTTGGAAAAACGTCAACATATGAAATGTTGGTGAGTTCATGATGGTATGCAACCCAAATGGACCATGTCGGGTCGGGTCAAGTTTTACCAATTATAGTTATGTACTTAGACATTAATCCAACAGTCTCCCACTTGGATAAGTTTAAAACTATTATTGCGTATGACTTCAGGAACCAACTGGCAATCGTAGCTCTCAAAAGCTTCTGTCGAACTCTGACCTTGTAGATGAACTCTGACCTTTGTCAATGACTTGTCCATTAGATAAGGGATCATATATTCCTCCATTCTAGATATCGTATGGACTGAGACATGGATTATAATCATTCTCTCTGTCCATTTGTTGTTTCCCGATTTTCGATTTATGACGACTGACTAATTGAACAAATCAAATCAGTCCTGGCCCGGCCGAGCACTTCCATTTGTCATCATCAAATCATCGAGGGGCCCACAGATATCGCTTTTATCCCGAAGGTAAAAGGAACGGATAAACTTTGACTCATATGGCTTGTTCTACTACTTGTTGAATCATACACAAAGGCACGTTTTATAGCACCGAGTTACCAAATGCGTTTTCATGCAATCAATGTACAACCAACTCATAGTAACAACTCATATCTCTAGGTTTGAAGAATATAAGATATTATCGTCTCATGATCACTCGTGATAAAATCCTTGAAGTGATTCCAATGAGCGCGGGTTGAATCCAATACTCAGAACTTATGAGCACTCATGAGTGTTGTAGCCCTTTGTCCAACACCTTAGACCTCTACAAGCCAACCCATGACAGTGGATGGTTTGAATAACTTAGTCATTCCGGAAGAATAACCTAGTTTATTCGGGAAGTCAAAACATGCAAAGTGGAACACAATAATAATTGAATCCAATATGGTATCAACCCTTTGAACATCAATAAAACACCTTTTATTTATCACCATATGATTACACATTATTCATTGTATACTGTTTCAGCTATCAACATTATTCTTGAATTTAAAACCAATAGTTGTCCCATGCTCCAAGCATGTACACTATGTTTTCTAAACACTAGTCATGCCATACACCAAGTATGCATACTATGTTTGTCTATGATCATTACTTTGTGAACTAGATCAATTGAACATAACTTCAATGATTCTCTTTTCACAGTCCCAAATCCTTACTGCAAATGCAAGAATTCCAAATTCATGCCATTTACTGGAATTTGTTAGATTCTAAACTTATATGCATTGATCCTCTTGTAATGATTATGCACAAAGTCAGAAAGACTTGACAACAATCATTACAGAGTATTCCAAAGGAGATCAACTCCTTGGAAACATCCTTCTTGCATTAAGTTTCCTAATCTTAAACAGATTGAAAAAACTAACTTCGAAACATTTCTAGATTCCATTTTGACTATCACTTCTGAACAAGAGTTGCCTCCTTACAGACTATGTCAATATGGTCCTTCCAGAATTATCACTATACTTCCAACTATCCTTGAGCACCCAATCTTTGGTAAACCTTAGATTGTCCTCGACAATTGTTAAATCCTTTTAGTCATATCCAGTTCTAAACCTTTTCCCTTCTTAATGCCCCAGGCATTTGGAAAAGTTTAGAAAGGATGAATATAGCACATGTAATCGATCCTATATCCGAAGCATATGGGAATCGATTCATGATGTCTCACATAAAGACTAAACCAGTCTTTTGCTATAACAATTCCATTTCAATTTGCCAAGTTCTCATAACTCAAATTATGAAAAGGGATGCCGTAATCATAATCGAATTTTAGAACGCAAATAATGGACCCATATAGAGAATTTCCTTATGTTGAGCCATTCCAACATGAAATTCATATATATATCCTTGACTAAATGATTAAAACCTCACGATCTAAGCTTATAGATTTGAGATGAAGTATAATTTCCTCTCCCTTAATTATAGCAAAACAACTTTTCCCAAATTGAAACTTTTGTTTTCTATAATTAACATTGCTAACTTGCAATACTTATCATAATTATCATGATCCCACTAACATGATGATTATTAGCATAACACTTATGCTCCCACTAGCTTTGACATGTACTCAGAAATCAACTGACTTTCTTACTAAATTTGAGATTCCTGATACTAGATTGTTTTGATAAGACTTTATCAAAATCATACACCTTCCCTTAGATAGCACACTTGTGTGTCTAAACAATTATGAAGAGGGATGTCGTAATCATAATGGTTAGACCTTTTTGCCACTTCTCACAAGTCCAGGTTAGTGTGTCGGTAAACCACACACGCTCCACTAACGACTTTGAGAATGCAAATATCACAATTGCTATCTAGCTAAAATCTACTTAGTGAAAGTGTTTCCTCACCATCATTTTCATGAATCGGAGAGAAACCTTATGACACTTAGATTTAATGGTGTATATGTTCTTATCCATGTGAATTGTCAAAACCATAGTCACAAGACAAGGATAATGACAAATCCAAACTCATATGGACTGAACTCAATCTTAATTTATTGCCACCTGGCAGCTCAAGGACCTGCCATTGCTTCCAAGTTGTTGTGCAACCAATTGAGAACTCTAAGAACTCATATGCAAAGCCAACTTTAACTGGAATGGGCACAAAATATGTCAACATGATAGGTTATAAACCTCAAGTCGTGTGCTAGTGAAGAACTTCTGGTTCTATTCTTGATTAGTTCTTGAGACTTTCAAGACCTTTAAGACTCCCACTGTCCTCTTGACATATAAGACTCCCTTGTCAAACATCCAAGAGACAGTGCGGATTCTAATCAAGACAAACACTTCACACAATTGGCCTTAGTTGGTCTTTGTTTTATCTAAAACATCACAACTTACCAAATTCAAATGTACAAGAGTAGAAAACTTTTACTCTTACATTTGACAAGTGTTTTCAACCTTCTTTGAGACATGTCACTCAAATTACAATCTTAGAGTATGACTCTAAGACTTGTATTGGAACGAAGTATGACTCATCTTCTTGATTTAACCACTTCAACAATTCAAATTCCTCTTCTTAGTCATAAGAATGCACTAAGATTTCCTTAGAGAACTAATTTTGATATGGTTTCTTAATCATTAAGATGATCACAAAATTGATACTAAAGTACTCTCCCATCTTTTCAGATTTGAGAAACTTTTATCCTTCTGCCTAATTTGATTCTTCTTATTCGCTCTGCCATACAATGAAACCTTTTCCAATGTCTCAGAGTTACACTTAAGCTTGTAAGTATAATAATATTTACTGAACTTAAGTAAATCATGAGATATAGTCTTATCAATCTTTTGTGGTGGACTTAATCAGTGCACAAGACTATGTACTCGATCCGTTAGTCCTTTACTTGACTCACACATCCATGTGACCGAGTAATTAGTCTTAATTTTCCAATACTTGAAAGTTCTCATTCATCATGCTATACAACTTGCATAATTCCAAGTTTCGGTCCAATTGAAACTTGGGTGATGAGAATCTTTCCTTATTTGGTAAATTTTGACATTACCACAAATGACAGAATCAAATTCACTTTCCAATACTACTATCAGTGGAATCTTATAAGCAACAACTTTTCCTCAAATGCCATTGTAAGGATATTTTAAAATAAATAAAATCAAAACCTTTTTCTTTTATTTTAAAACTTTGCGGAAAACTTATCCTTACAATCCATATGAAACCTTGTTGTTATCTATTCCTAAGCAATATCTCATAACTCCTAAGAAGTAGCTCAAGAATCTGATCTTCAAACTATGCGATAAAAATCCATCTACGCCATCAGATTCAACATATTCTTTCTTTAAGTTTCTTCACTTTTCTTTGATTCTTAAAACATCACCATGTGACCCAGTCACATCATGTATCAAGAATCTCAGAATAGAAACTTAGCAGAGTTAGATAGTGGACTTTACCTGAAGTAGAGTCAAACTTATTGACTTTAACATCCTTAGGCAAATTTGGCAGATTCGCAACCAATGCCCCTTTCTTTGGCAATATAAACATATGGACCCTTTGATAATGGTACACGGGACTATCACGGACTTAGTTTTTCCTCTTTACCATTTGGTCAACCGAGTTGACTATGGCCGATCCCTTTCCATTGGGAAGAGAATGCTTTCCGGGATTTCCTGTGTCACTATTGTCAATTTCCATCAAGTTTCAAGGAAGTTGATCTTAACAAATAGATAAGATCATTAAGGGTCTTGTCATAGTCTATTTCATAGGTGTCCCAAAGGAACTCACTATGTGACTTAGAAAGTGATTGAACCACCAACTTTCTCAAGACTTTGACACCCAACTCTCCCGGCTTGTCAATATGTGACTACATCTCCAAGATGTAACGACACCTAGACCTTGCCTTGCCAATAGGGCTTGAGTGACCTTAAACCTTTTTAAGAACATGTGGGTTAGGGAGAATAATTGGAGGTGGTGAATGAAGTATGATTTCCAAGGGACATCATCTTCATTTAGGAAAGCTTGTTTCAAGAGATTTGGGAAGATCATAAATGTCTAAACCAGACATCTTTTGGGAGACATTCAAGATAGTTGAATTTTAAAGTCCTTAATATGACACCCAATATGAAATATTAAGGCTAGGACCCAACAAACTATTTTATAACTTAGAAGAGGTATGCCGTAATCCAAGCTATAAAATATTTGAAGGTAGGTGAATGACGATTCACCAATTTCCACCAAGATAAACGAAATGTATTATTAGGTTTTAATTGGTTTTGAAACTCCTAGATCTTTGAGATTCATTGAACTGTTCAAAGGCATGTTTCAATCTTGAGTGTGCCCTTCACGTTTTGTGACTGGGATGCCGAGGATCACAAAACAAGGTGTGAAGTAACCATGCAAATCACTTGGTACCCTTAATAAATTACCCCTCAATCGATGTGCCGGTAAACCACACACGCTCCATCGATACTATGATAAATATTAAGTCACCCTTTACCTACCTTGTTAAGTCCAGGTTAGTGTGCCGGTTAACCACACACGCTCCACTAATGACTTAGACAAAGTGTAAAGTGTAATTTCATGGATTAGCACCTTATTCACATTTTCCTAAGTAACTAAGATTGGGTATTATTAAGAGTTTAGTTACTTAGTATTTATCATTAATACTTTTAATGAAGGGAGAAATATAGTCCTGTCAAACCCGTTCGGCTAACGACCCTCCACCGGTCAAGCAAGCAGTGGGTGAGAGTGGACACCCATTAAGTTGCCATTTTATAGTCAACAACCTTATACCCACCTTATAGACCGGCTTCGTGAATGAGGCATACTAGCGGTAAGACTGACTTTACTCTTATACATATATATATATATATATATATATATATATATATATATATATATATATTATTAACTTATAATATTATAAAGTATAAGGGTTGAATTTTAACTTTTAAAATTCTAAGGGCTAACATGGAATTAAAGTATTCATAAGAGAAAACTTTACAAATTTCAAAACTTGAGGGCAAGTTTTGAAACTATTCAAAACTAATTAATTCCATGATTTATGTGTTTAAAGTAGTTTTAATCCAAAAACTCTTCAAGTTCCATAACTTGAGGACAAGTTATGGAAGACTTTAAACTAATTAAAAGAATTAACTTTTCTTTATTTTCTAACTTATGGAATTAATTAAGGTTACACTTTATTTATTTATTTATTAATGAAGTGACTCTTGAACCTCCATAACTTAAGGACAAGACTCTTCATCTTTTGTAACCATTGCCAACTTTTATGAGTTTTATGAAACTTAAATGTGTCTTTTCATATAACTTGAGGACAAGTTACAAAAACACATTTTAGAATCAACTCTTAGATTAATTTGGATTGAAAACAACTATTTCACTCAACTTTTCTATTAATCTAAGCAACTCATAAGAACAAGATAATTCAAATCAAACTTTTCCATGTAATTAGAGTAACACTTTAAACTAATACAAAACATGAATCTATTGACAATTATCTTTGAAAATGGATTAGCATGAACATTGCCACATCAAAAACAAGTTTATAAGTTCAAAAACAACTTAGGGTAATGTTCCTAGTCCATTTCTAGCCAAAAACCTCGAAAATATGATGTCTGGGGCTCCTACTCGGCGAGTGCATGAACCTACTCGGCGAGTAGGATAATTTTACTCATGGACTCGGCGAGTTCATCAGTGGACTCGGCGAGTCCAGTGCCCAGAAAACCAGAAAATCGAGTTTTTCAGCATTTTTCAGCAATTTGCATTAAGTATAATAGAAAACAAGCCTAGGCTCTGATACCACTGTTGGGTTTTGAGCATTCTAACACTCCTAAGTGTACATGCAACCCTGAATACCTTGGATCTATGTTTTCTCTATTATACATGCAAATAAGAACATCCAAGGTATAATCCTAATCTAGCATACAAAAACAATGAGTGTAACAAGATAGAATACATACCTCTTTGATGTAGAAAGTCTTCATGAAGCTTGAGTGCCTAGCCCCAATAGTGTGGAAGCCTCAAATGGAATCACAATCACCAAAACACTTAGGATAACTTGAGAGAATTCTACAACTCATGAAATCGGCTAGCCCTTTCACTTCACACACTAGTGGCCGATTTTGGTCAAGAATAAGATGCTTATATAGTTAGGGTTACACCATGTAAACCATAATTGACATGGCCTTTCATTTCCATGATCCATGGGTACAAATACACCATGGAGCATCCATGGACCATCCTATGGGTTTTAGCCCAACTTGATTATCCATGGAGCATTAGCCCACTATACAAGTATGGATGATTTACACAATCAACCCATATATTTAATTAGTCTTCTTTTGATCACTTAATGAATCCTAGATTAATTCTTGATCAATACTAATTAAATAATCTTATTATTCTTATTATTAATATACTAGAACTTATAATATATTAATAACCATAAGTGTCTTATTTCTCTCATTATAGTCTATCCAAGTGCATGATGGTATGCAACCCAAATGGACCATGCCGGGTCGGGTCAAGTCTTACCAATTATAGTTATGGACTTAGACATTAATCCAACAGTTGCTTGCCTACAAGAGTCATGGTGATGCGGCTGCTTCTCGCCTAAAGTTTGCTTGCTTGTTTTGGTCTTGGTCGTCTTGATATTGGTCTTTGGAATTGTTTGAGGGCATTTCTTGCTGTCTTGGTGGTGTATTTGAATAATTCCCTCTTTTTGCTGGGTGAGAGTCTGTTTGTACTAAACCAAAGTTCTTTAGCTTTGTACCAAGATCCCAACACTCGCGAGCTCGGGGCTCGTCTTTCCTTCAAGTCCTTAGCTTCTGTTTTCAAGTCGAGACCTTGGTTGGTCCCTTCTTGTAAATCTTGACTTGTCCTCTTTGTTAGGCTACTATTTTTAGCTAGCATTTTCTGATTACTGTTTAATAACTTACTCTAACTCATGGGCTAAGGAGTGTTGCACTCTGGGCCTGGTCATCCAAGTTAAGTTGAGGTCATCACCTTGAGGCCTTTAGGACTTAAGTATTCGTGTGTCAAGGGAAATGTTGCGAGCATTTTAATCCTTAATTCATGTTGTGGTTAAAGGTCGTGGGCCTTTGAATTAGACTAATATGTTAAGGGAAAGTTTATGAGCCTGTGAACCCTATCGGTTGCATTCTTGCATCGATTTCACTCAAGTGATATGGATGATCAGTCCTTGTTATCACCTGGTAAACATGTACAACCTCTTATTGAGATAACTCAAGCTTGAATATAAAAGAACATCTAGAATGATCTTGAGGAGTACAACTCTCTATTGGGTATATTGGGTTTTGAGCACCATAACACTCCTATGGTGCACATGCAACCGCTAAATGCTTGGATCTATGTTTTCTCTAATTATACATGCATTTTGTTTTTCCAAATCATTCTCCCTAACTAGCATACAACTGAAGCTATATAATAAAAACTTAGTTTGGATTCTTACCTCTTGAGTAGGGTAGAGTTCTTGACCTTTGAAAGCTTGAGCACCTTAAGTTTGATGCATGTATTGGTTCACAAACACCATATACAAGATGATGCTTGAGAGAATAGGTTAGAAAGCTCAAAATCGTGTATCAATCTCTTTCAATGATGGGGCAACCGATTTTGGCTCTAGGAGGCTCTATTTATAGTGTTGCACATGCTAGGGTTACACTTTGTAAGCCTTAATAACCCATGACTTTCCACATTCTCATGCTGCAAGGGTTTAACCTCCATAGACTATCCATGGATTAGTTTAGCCCATAATCATGGATCATTGGCTCACACTATTAGAATCATTGATTTACATAATTAATCCCTATATATTTAATTAGTCTCTTTTGACTACAAAATTAATTCCATATTAATTCTTGATCAATAATAATTAAATAATATGATTTCATTAATGTCACACCCCCGAACCAGACGGCAGAAACGTCTGAGGGCTTGCGTGACATTAATTGAATACCAGCACAATGAATACACATGAATCATAACATAAACGTCACCATGCATCAATATATTACAACTGAAATTGTTCACATCAAGTACATTCTTTTACATTACACATTCATAACATAACTAGTTCGAGTGTTTTTAACATAACATCTAACATTACTTCTTATAAATCTTCCGCTTACCTGTTACCCGAGAATACAAGTTATTTTGGAAAAACGTCAACATATGAAATGTTGGTGAGTTCATAAGCAATGTTGTGATAAAAATGATTTGTATATTTTGTAAAACCCAGAAAATCCAATATTTTCTGAAAAGACTTTTGTTTATCAAAGTGTGAGATCCATAAGTTGATGCATGAATGATTTTAAAATATATATATATATATATATATATATATATATATATGAAAGGTATTTTGTATTATAGTTATAATATTTCGAACGAGTAGTATTGAATTCCCCAGAAAACCCGATGTTTCCCGATGCTGAAATGTATTCGTGATTACTAATTTTTGTATTGTCTTAACGATTGAATACTAAATTAACCCGTATTGTATATCGTCCTAAGTATGTCTACTTTAATTTCGCGTAAGCCTTAAGAAATGAAGAGAAGGGGAGTATTATGTCGCACTATTATCGTAAGTTCCTTAGGCTGTCGTGGATGCGAAAGACACGATGGTCCAACTCTCATTTGATTACTGTGACCTTAATAGCTTTTCTAGCGGGACACTTTGGCCCAGTAGCGCACAAAGTTATTGAAAGTCTTTTTATAAAATATTGGGTCATTGAAGGCCCAATAACATATAAGTGTTATCCCTTTGGGCCCAAAGATCATGTTGGTAGGCTTGCAAGGCCCAACAAGCATAACTTGAAACTCATAAGCTCAAAGTTTTTAGATTTACTCATTGTAGTCATCACGTATCTATTGAAGTGTTTTGATTTAACGTTTGTTGTTTTGTATTGATTCAAGACCGAATCAATTTGTTTATAACGATATTTGGTATTGTAGGTGTATTTATTTTTCGTTTTGTCGCTAGCCGGATATCTTGTATTTTGTCTTAATGAATTAATTTGTTTAGAAGTATGACTTTGACCCCTTTCACTACCTTTCTTTGATAAAAATAACAATTTTAGTCCTTTATATAAAAGAATTTCATATTTAGTCCTTAAAAACATTTTCTTGACACTTTTGTATCATAAACTTGTTGAAAAGACATTTTTAACCCAAATTATATTTAGTAAACAGTTTTAGCCCTTCTAGAATGGTGCTTCTCGGTTAGAACCCCAAATTGCGCAACTTTTACAGTTTTGGCCCAAAATACTAAAAGTTTACATTTTGATCCTTTTTGGAGTTTAAAAGCATTTTTGACCTTAGAAATAGTTTTATTTCACTTCATGTCCCCTGTTTTATAGAATATTACAATTCAGCCCCTTAAAAACTTCAATTTTCGCAATTTTGGGCTTATTGGGACTAAAAGCCCATATTTACCCCAATAACTCAAAATTTTTCATTTTAAGTCCTTTGAAAATTCTAATATTTATAAAAATGATCTGAAAACTGTTTTGACTCTTTTGACCCTTAAGAAACCGTGAGGTGGAAGATTTTACCCCAAGTTTTGTATTTTTAACATTTTAAGCCAAAAATGAGTTTTATGTTAAAGTATGTTCCTCATAACCCTATAAGCTATTTTCATGACTTGATTAGTGTAAAATAACTTAGATTATGATTGTTACCTTTATTATGTCATAGATCTCGAATTATCACTGTTTTTGTTACATATTTACCTCAAAAACACATAACATCACACACATACATGCATAAAATCACACATAGCATACACATACACATAGATCTACAAATTTTCTTGTATTCTCCCCATAAAAAAATATGAAAATTGAAAATAGATGGGTATGAAACTCATCTTGAGTTGTAGTTTCGGTTTTGAAGAAGACTAGAAGAAGTTTGATGCAAATTCTCGGCTTTAGCAACCTTCCTTGGAAGATCTCAAACTTAGATGATTTCTTAAATGATGATTTTTGTGGAAGAATCTCTTTGAAAGCTTCTTAGATCTTGAAAATATGGAGAGGAGTGGAGAGAGTTTCCTTGAGAGAATTTTGAGTGAAGTGTGTGTGTGTGTGTGTGTTTGGGTTCGGCTGAGAGGAAGAAAGAGAGGAGAGAAGAGAGAGTGGTGATGGGATTGGTACATGGAAGCATGAGACTTTGTTTGGAAAACCTTCATGTAAAAATGAGGTGGCAATGAGGAAGTCAACTCTTCCTCTAGGTGGGCTTGGGTCGAGAATGGAGAAAGAAGAAAAGAAAATTTGGGCCTTGAATGCTTAAGTCCATTTTATGGTTAAGTTTGGTGATTTTTTGGCCCAATAAAAATCAAAGAATGATTTTTATGACCTATTATGGCTAATATAAATATGTTTTGGTCCAATAAGGCCCAATGAAGTTAATCTAGTTTATTTTGGGTTCATAATGCCCAAAAATGTTAAGTTTCATGTATATGGGTCCAATTAGGGCCCATTTGAGAGTTCTAGGTTCAAGATAGTTAAATTGGAAGCTCATTGGTCCATTAGCTCCAATAAGGAAGTCCTGCTTCAAAGTGAACTAAAATTGGAATTTCAAAGGTTTCCAATTCTTTGTTGACCATTTGTAGGGCTAGAATGAAGTATTTGATGGAGTTTTGTTGTTATAAAATAAGAATCATTCATGCTTTCATGTTATTGATTCATAGTTGTTATAAGTGTTGTGATTACAAGGCACCAAGATTTCTAGTTGTGACAATTAATATATTATATTTGTAATATATTAATAAATCATAAATAACCTTATTCTCAAAAGTCCATCGTATCAAATTGCACTGGTGAAGGCAACCCAAAAAGGACCATGCTACAATCTGGTCTAGTACATCCTAGTTATAGTTATGTGCTTAGACACCAAATCCAACAATCTCCCACTTGGATAAGTCTAATAACTTTAACTGCCAATGTAACCCTAGGATTCGACTTAGCAATCGTAAGCTTTCAAAATCCGTTGTCAACTCTCACCCAGTCAGTGACGCATCCTTTAGATAAGGGATCATATAAGCTTCTGTTCTCAAGATATTAGCTCGACAAATTCATAGAACAATGTCATACTTATTGTCCAACAGTTTTTTTCTCGATTTCCGATTTGTCTGACATTGAACATAACTGAACACATCCATTTAGTTCTAATTGGGCCCGACACATAGTCAAAACAGAATCATCGAGGGGCCTAAGATGTAGCTTTTAATCCTCATAGGATAAAAGGGAATATATAAACTTCGACATTCTATGCTTGTACTAACTAATCCTTAAATCATACACAGTAATACGTTCTATAACATCAAGTTATTGACGTATTTCGTATCATCAATGCACAACTAATTCATAGTCAACAACTCATAAATCTAGGTTTAAAGACTTATATGATATTATCGTCTCACGATCACTCATGATAAATTCCATGAAGTGATTCAAGTGAGTGCGGGCTAATCCAATACATAAATCTTATTTAGAAGTACTCATGAATGGTGTAGAAAACATGTTGTTATGCCTAACTCCTTAGACAAATATACAAGCCAACTCATGACAGTCTTCTTTCATACCTACTTCCAAAGTATGATCGACTGTGGATAGTTTGAATAATCTTGTTATTCGGGTAGTCAAAACATGCAAAGTGAAACATAAGAATAATACTAATCCTATATGGCCCCAAAACTTTTGGCATAAATAAAACACATTTTATTTAATCACCATATTGATTACTCATTATTAATTGTATAATGTTTTGATTTATCAACTAATACTTGAATTAAGACAATAGTTATCCCATGCTCCAAGCATGCACACTATGTTTACCTATGGTCATTACTTTGTGAAATAGATCAATTTGATTTCCAATTAAACTCATTTCACAATTCCAAATCTTCAAGTGTAAGAATACCAAATTCTTGCCACTATTAGAATGTGTTAGTTCTAAACTATTATGCAAAGATTCCTTTTGTATATTCCTTTGGAGATTGTTACAAGACAATTCCATGGAAATGAAGTCTCAATTTCAAATTACATTCCTTTGAACATCCTTCTTTGCATAAAAGTTTCTAACTTACTCATATCTTCTTGATATCCAACTCCCATTATGGTAACTTTTCCATAATTGCCATATGATTATCCATTCTTAACAGAATCCTATATGTTCAGAATTATATCAATATACTCCATTCATTACTATACTTCCAACTATCCATAAGCAACAAATCCTTAGCAAACCTTAGATTGTACTTGACGGTTGTTTAAACCACTTTAGTCATATTAAGTTCTAGTCCTTTTCCCTCTTAATGCCCTAGGCATTTGGAAAATTAGAACACATGAATATTATAGCATATGTAATCGACCCTATATCTAAAGCATATGGGATACGATTCATAATGTCTTACATAAAGACATGATACTTGATCGGCCTTTTGGTATAATATTTCTATTTGTCATGTTCTCACAATTTGAACTTTGAAGAGGGATGTCGTAATCATATTTGAATTTTGTGAATACAATTAACATTTCCATATATAGGATTTCCTTATGTCGAATCTTTTCAACATGACATATGTCTTTGACTAAATTTGATTAAAAATCTCAATCTAAGATTTTTATAATTGAAAATTAAGTATAAGTTCCTCTCCCTTAATTATAGAAAAACAAGTTTTTCAAACTCTGCAACTTTGTGAATTGAAAACTTTGTTTTCTATAATTAACATGGCTAACTTGCAACACTTACCATAATAATTATGTTCCCACTAGCATAATATTTATTATCTTACTAGCATAACGCTTATGCTCCCACTAGCTTTGACATGTATCCAAAATCAGCTGGACTTCTAGAAATCAATACTTGTTGACTTTCTTACCAAAGTTCAGATTTCTGATACGAGATTCTTTGATAAGCCTTTATCTAAGCTTCTGAAAGTCATACACCTTTCCTTAGATAGCTCACATGTGTGTTTAAACTATTTCAGAACTTACAACAATAAGTTCTGAATTTTTAGACCTTTTGCCACTTCTCACAATTCGAACTATGAAGAGGGCTGCCGTAGTCATAATCGAATTTGAGAATGAAAATATCACAAATGCTATCTACTTTGTGAAAACGTTTCCTCACAATCACTTTTATGAATTGGAGAGAAACCTTATGACACTTAGATTTAATGGTTTATGTGTTCCTATCCATATGAATTTGTCAAAACCATAATCATAAGACAAGGTTAGTGACAAATCCAAACTCATATGGACTTAACTTGTTCAATCTTAAATCCTTGCCCCCTGGCAGCACAAGGACCGACCATTGCTTCCAGGTTATAATGTAAACAATTGAGCACTCATAGAACTCACATGCACAATCAACTTTAACTGGAATGGGCTCAGAAACAAGAATATGTCAACACGATAGGTAAGGAACCTCAAGTCGTGGGCTAGTGATTAATAGTAGGTTTTATTCTTGATTAGTTCTTGAAACTTGTCAAGATCTTTAAGACTCCTACTGACGTCTTGACATAAAAGTCTCTCTCTATCAAGAAACATTACATGACAAACCAATATTCAAGAGTTAGTGCGATTTCTTATCAAGACAAACACTTTTGCCAATCGGTCATAGTTGATCTCTTTTTTATCCAAAACATGACAACTTACCAATTTCAAATGTACAAGAGTACAAAACATTTAACTCTACATTTACTGATAAGTCACCCAATATACAATCTTGGAGTATGACTGTAAGATTTGATTTTGGAATGAAGTATGATTCATCTTAATTGATTTAACCATTTTAGCAACTCCTGGTTCCTCTTCATAGCCAAAAAAATGTACTAAGATGTCCATATAGGATAAAATTGTGATATGGTTTTCATAATCATTAGGATGATCATAAAACACGATACTCAAGTACTCTCCTATCTTTTCAGATTGGAGAAACTTTTATCTTACTGTCGACTTTGATTGTTCTTATTCATTCTGCTATACATTGAGACCTTTTCAATGACTCATAATTATACTTATACTTGTAAGCATAACCATATTTACTAACTTTAGTAATCCATAACGAATAGTCTTATCGTTCTTTGTGGTGGACCTGACCAACGCACAACCAAGTGTACCCGATTCCCTAGTCCTTCACTTAACTCACATATACATGTGAACAAGCAATTAGTCTTAATTTCCCAAAGATGAAGGTTCTCGTTCATCATACAATACAAGTTGCATGATTCCATGTTTCTATCCAACTAAAACTTGGGTGATGAGAATCTTTCCTTATTTGTAAATTTAGACACTACCACAAACGAAAGAATCAAATCCACATTGCTAAAAATACATACCTCAATTTTCACATATGTCATTGCAAGGGAATATAACATAAGATAAAATCGAAATTTTTCTTTATTTATAAAAAAAAAGTGTGGAAAAGCTTTTCCTTACAATGCAATTACAAATGAAAACTATGTTATTACAAATTTCTAAGCAATCTATCATAACTCTTAAGCAGTAGCTCAAAAACCCGATCATCAAACCATGCGATCGATATCCATCTCTTCGCGATCAAATTCAGCTTTACTAATTTCTTTAAGCTTCCTTCTTTCTCTTTGATTCTACAAAACATCAAAATGTAACTTTACATCATGTAATAACAATCTATAAGTAGGAACTTAATAGAGATACATATTGGACTTACCTAAAGCAGATTCAAACTTTTTGACCTGACCATTCTTATAATCCTTCAGGTAGACACGACAGCTTTGCAACCAATGCCCCTTCTCTTTGCAATAGAAATATATGGACTCTTTGGGAATGGTACACGGGACAATCTCAGACTTAGCCTTTCCCTTTCCGTTGGAAAGAGAAATCTTTTCTGGACTTCTAATGTGTCCATTGTCAATGTCCGTGGAAGTTTGGGAAGTAGATCTTCTAATCCAATTTTCTTTACCAGTGCGCCAAATCATTGCTGATTCAGTAGCAATAGCAAACACCTAAGATCAATAAGGGCCACGTCGCAGTTTGTCATATAGTAATCTTTAACAAACTGACTATACGACTCTGGAAGTGACTGAAGAACCAAGTCAACAACCAACTTCCTCAACACAACGAATCCTAACATTCCCAGCCTGTCAATGTGTGACTTCATCTCCAAGACATGTGTACACACAAACCCTCCATCTTTGTGTTTGCTAGCCAACAGGGCTTGAGTGACCTTGAACTTTTCAAGTCTTTGAACTTGTGGGTTAGGGAGAATAATTGGAGGATGTGGAGGAAGTGAAGTATGATATTATGGAATATCGTCTTCATTTGGAAAGCTTTCTCCAATAGATTCGGGAAGACGATAGTTGTCTGACCTTAACATCTATAAAGGGAGAAATTCAAGTTAGTTGATTTAAGTCCTTAATATAATACCCAAAACAAAATATTAATGCTAGGACCCAACATAATATTTTACAATTGCGAAGAGGGATTCCGTAATCCAATTGTAAAATATTTTAAGGTAGGTAAATGACAATTTACCAATTTCCACCATGAAAACCGAAATAGATTATTAAGTTTATTTGGTTTGAAATTCCTAGATCATTGAGATTCATTTAAATTTTCAATGGCATGTTTAAATCTCGATTGTGCCCTTCAAGTTTGTGATTGGGATGTCGAGGATCAGAATCAAGGTGTAAATAACCATGCAAACTAGCTTGGTACATCCAATGTTACAGACCACCTAATTAATGTGCTGGTTAACCACACACCCTCCATTGATCTATGATTAACATCAAGTTACCCTTTGCCACAAATTTTTAGTTCCGGATTAGTGTCTTGGTTAACCAGACACGCTCCATTAATGACTTAACAAAGGTGCAAAGTGTAATTTCATGGATTAGCGCCATTTTTACATTTTTCCCAAAGTAACTAAGATTTGGGAATTTAATAAAATGTTTAATTACTTTATATTTATCATTATACTTTTAATGAGGGGGAATTAATGTCCTATCATACCTGTTTGGCTAACGACCCCCCACCAGTCAAGGAAGCGGTGGATGAGAGTGGACACCCATGAAACTGTCATTTTATAGGCAGTAACCTTATACTCCCTTTATAGGCCCTCTTCGTGTCTGATGCCTACTAACGGTAAGACTGACTTGTCTTATACACATATATAAGTATCAACTTTTAATATTATAAAGTATATGGGTTGAATTATAAACTTTTAAAATTCAAATATTTTGTATTTAAATGTTTCAAAAGTGAGACTTTACAAATTTCAAAACTTGAGGAAAAGTTTTGAAACTTGTCACAACTCTTCAATTCTATAACTTATGAGTTAATGTTGGTTTTATGAAAAGACTCTAGATTTTCCAAAACTTGAGGACAGGTTACGGAGTTCATAAAAAATCATTTATGATAAGACTTTTCATGTTCCATAACTTGAGTATAAGTTATGGAACTCATTAAAACATCTAGAATAATTCAAACAAGGAAAAATTATCAGATAATATTCTATTGATCTACTCTAACTCATATAGCAAGGCAATTCATATCAAATAATACAAAATAATTAACCTATTATCTTAACATTTGACAATTGTCTTGTCATTTCCATAAATTATAAGTTTAATGTCATTTTAATGTATGAGACTTTTCATTTTCCATAACTTGTGGACAAGTTATGGAGGTCATTAAAATTCATTAAGATCAACATTTTAACAACTAAAATTATCATATAATCTATGATCTAACTAAACTCATAATCAAGATAATTTCAAGTCAACAATTTGAAAGCAATTTTGTTTACAATATAAAAACAATAGTTATTTTAAAACTTTGACAATTATCTTGCGGTTGGATGAGTACAAGTACTACCATATCATAAAAAACATTTCCAATGATCCAAAATAGTTTGTGGTAGAGTTCCCAATCCAAACCAGGAGAAGAAACTTGAAATTCTACACACGAGGCCACCAACTCGTCGAGTACATGAACTGGACTCGCCGAGTTGGCATGTTTCTGAGTGGACTCGGAGAGTCAGCCAGTGGACTCGGCGAGTGCATAAGTCAAATGCAAAAATTAGACTTTTTTAGCTTTGAAAAACTAGTAAGCATTACATATATATATATATATATATATATATATATATATATATATATATATATATATATATATGATAGAAAACAATCTTAGGCTTTGATACCACTGTTGGGTTTTGAGCACTATAACACTCCTATGGGCACATGCAACCCTTAAATTCTTTGGATCTATGTTTTCTCTAATTATACATGCATTTTGTTTTTCCAAAACATTCTCCTTAGCTAGCATACAATTGAAACTACATAATAAAAATTAGTTTGGATGCCTACCTCTGGAGTAGGGTAAAGTTCTTGACCTTTGAAAGCTTGAGCACCGCAAGTGTGATGCCTCTATTGGTTCACAAACAACATATGAAAGAGGAGGCTTGAGAGAATAGGTTAGCAAGATCAAAATCATTTACCACTCTCTTTGAATGATGGGGCAACCGATTTTGGCTCTAGGGGGCTCTATTTATATTGTTTCACATGCTAGGGTTACACTTTGTATACCCTAATAACCCATGATTTTCCACATTCTCATGCTCCATGGGTTTAACCTCCATAGACTATCCATGGGTTAGTTTAACCCATAATCCTGGATCATTGGCCCACACTATTAGAATCGTTGATTTACAGAATCAATCCCCATATATTTAATTAGTCTCTTTTGACCACAAAATTAATTCCAAATTAATTCTTGATAAATACTAATTAATTAATATGATTTCATTAATATATTATACTTGTAATATATTAATAAATCATAAATAACCTTATTCTCAAAAGTCGATCCTATCAAATTTCACTGGTGAAGGCAACCCAAAAATGACCATGCTACAATCGGGTCAAGTACTGTCACACCCCGAAACAGAAGGCGAAAACGTTTCCGAGGCGGACTCCACGTTGAGTATCAAATCCAATGCACATAGTAAGTAAAGTAAACAACCATTACATTACATATAAAAGTTTACATTTGTTTGAAAGTAACGTTGTACAAGTGTGATACATAGTATATACGAAGAAAAGTAAGACGTGTCTTCTACGCACTCCGTCTTCGCCAAAAGGAATCATCGGGTACCTGTCTAATGCGGACCTGAGAATACAAGCAGTTTGAAAATCAGCATAACGCTGGTGAGTTCTTAAGCGGTTTTGTTTTCTGAAAATGTATTTGTTCCCTTTTTGTTTCTGAAAAGTTACGCACCAAGAAACTCCCATATTTTCTTAAAAGTTGGTTACTAATCCGAAATCTAATGTAAAAGATCTACACTGAAAAGATGGTTACTCTTGTGAATTGTAAAGTTTAGTTATCTGGTTTATTACACGAATCTGGTTATGTACAATGTTCCCCAAGAAAATCCCATATTTTCTTGAAAGTTGGTTACCAATCCGAAATGTGAAAGATGTATACTGAAAACCTGGTTGTCCTTGTGAAATGTATTAGTTTTAACACGTATATAAAACTAACATGTACAAAGTAAACTAGTTACTAAATCCATTATTACTAACAAGTAAATCTCTGTTATCCAAATTGCGAGTTCCATAACCATACGATAGACTAGATATGGCAATAAGTAGTCCATATCACCTTATGACTTTCGTCACCCTTGAACCATTCGATTCGGCTGTAGCTAGCAGCCAGGTGTGGGGTAGTCAGCCCCGTATAGATCTATCATTACTAGAAAAACAGCCTTTTACGACGCTCATTGCGCGTCGTAAAACGCTCAGACGACGCACATTTACGACACGCATTTACGATGTGCGGTGATGACACACAATGCGTATCAAGGAAGGCTCTGTCATAAAGGAAGACGACACACATTTGCATGTCGTAACCTTACGACGCGCGTGTTTATGACACGTAATGCGTATCAAGGAAGCCCTTCTCAAGAAAGGCCATGTCATAAATGAAGATGACACACATTTTTGCGTATCATAATTTTAATTGTTAAAAAAAATATTATTTACAGATTTACTGATTTTCAAATTAAATTTGCATTTAGTGTCTCATAACAGAAAATAAAATACCATACACAAAAAATACAATTCATTGCATAAAATTTATTGTCATACAAATAACAAACTTTATTTCATATTGATACATATGATTACATTCTAATTGTACATTGTTATTAAGAGGTATTCCCTAACTATATAACTAATACTACATTGCTATAAAGGGGCACCTTCTTGTTTCACATATCATGTCAAAAAAATCCTCCATATCATTAGTTTGTCATGACCTGGTGTACTGTACTGGGCTGTTGTCCACCGGAAAGAGCATCCCAGACTCCATCACTTGAAATTACAAGCCGCCTACCAGCAGAAGATGGCTGAAGATCATGAATAGATAAAAGTTGTTAATAAAAAGGGAAATAAATTGAGTTTAATTACAAAACTAACCTTCACTTGTTTGACATGAGGAACGCAAATAATGAACTCCCCAACATCTCTATCTCCAATAGATCTTGAAAGTCATAACCCACCTTGCTAACATTTTTAAATACCGATCTATCATAAATATAAACCACCATACCATTATACACACATATTTCTAAATATCTTATTTATTTCATTCAAATTTAACATACCAGTGATCCAATAGCCAGTAATGCTCGGTATTTCGCATCAACTTCTAAAGTCTCCCCTTCTACAATCTGCAGGAAAAAAACATTTTATAAATTTGCCCTTGTGAATTTTCTAATTTAAGTATTTTAAAAAAAAGGTTTATGTGTATGTTACCTCTAAAGCTGCTGAAAGAACATGAGATTGACCTTCCTCATCCTTCATTTCAATCAATAGCACGACATAACTGTAACTTTCAAAATAAGTGGATCATCTATTTTTCATAATTTTCAAAATATTAAAAATAAAAAAAATCCAAATCCAAATGGCAAATTTACTTACTTGAGCACCAATGTAGAATAAGATATTTGGACATTCTTGTTTGGAGATGAATAACAACTATCAAACGCATTAAAAATCTACAACCTCACCAAAATGGAATTCAATAGTGTTTTACATTATAATATTCGGAAAAAAATAAATAAATAAATAAATGATACCTCAACACGATGGTTTTGAAACCATAGATGGAAACTTGAGTTCTTAAAAAGATTTACTACAGCACGTCTACTGGTTAGAAGATTTGGGGGAAGAGGATTATTTGTAACCTTCTTGATTAAATCCATGAATATATCTGAAGAGTTAAAAAAACAAATCATATTTTACAAGTAGAACCTTGTGTGTGTGTGTGTTTTAATATATTAGTGATAAATTAGTATAGATAATTAGATACCGTTTTCATCAAGAACACGTTTCAAAACAGATGATCCATCTGGATGTAAAATGACCATCCTTAATATGTCAATTACTGCAAAAATATTTGATGATTTTGTTATATAAAAGTTTTAGAGGTGGTTAATCATTAATAATAATATGATAATATGCTTATATTATATGTAATTCAAAAGATGCTGACCTGGAAGCATCATGGAAAGTGGCCATGATTTGAGTAATTTTGACAATAAGCTGATGTCATCATTTAAAAATTTACTAATATGGTAATGTGATGTGTCCCTTAATGTTTTATCTATGCCACTCAATATTGATGTTTATGACTCACTGAGTGATAAGCCCTGTTGATCCTAAAATACAAACCCAAAAATGGAAATAAAAATCTAACTTTATAATCTTTTCTTTCTATTTTGTGTATAGGAAAATGTTATGATGCTTGTCACAATGACAAAGAGTGAAGAAAAAGCCAAGCCTCTAAAGATCCAACATTTAAAGATTTCATCTAAACTAATCTAATGAAAAAAAAGATACAACTTACCAGGTCAGAGCCTAAAGCACTGTTAAATTCTGAAAGCTTTTTATGGATTCCATCAAATTGAGCAGCATCAAAAACAACCATTCCTTTCTGTAAAGAGTTATTGCCAATTGTCAGTTACTAAAAAAATTATAAAATAAACAAACCTTAAAAAAGTTATGAGATGGTTTATGAGATTTTAATTGATTAAAGTTGGCATGTGTATTTCTTACATTTTATATCGATATCGGTGGAATTTATACAGACCATCAAGAAGTTTTTGGGTATTATTAATAATCAAAGGGGAGGGAAATGAAATGATAGAAGAGTTCAATGGAGGGGAGGGGCCAAACTATAAACTGGAGGCTTCTATATCTATATTGGTAATAAAGACTAGATTTTATTATTATAAAACCCTAACCTTGGCTTGACGCCAAACACACACACACACACACTAAAATGGTGTTAGGGATTCAGCTTAATCTAGACACAAATGGGTGTCCTTTTTGAAATTAAAAGAAAAAGGAACGACTTGCAGAGTTACTTTTACTTTAATTGATGAAAATGATGGATATTAGTTCCTAAAAGCTTCCAAATTAGGTTTACTCAAACATAAGAAAATGGTTATCTTGCATATAAATATAATATAACGGATTAAGCATACCTTGGGCATGTGTTTAAAGGTTGGTTTGGTTGATACAATTGTTCCAAATATTTGTAAACAAAATTGATCAGGAAAAAGAACATCATCATCATATTATATAAAAATGAGCAAAATGAATAAATAAATAAATATGTTTAAAATGTTAAGAGTCTTTCTCCTTTCGAATATTCCAAAGGCCTCCTTTTAATTCTGCTGCTTTGTCTCACTCCAGATGTCCTAGAAGACCCCGCTCCTATCATAATCATCCCCATTATATCATAAATAAATAAATAAATAGAAACATGGGTAGAACGGGAAATTGCAACATCTTAATTCATAGAGTGAGTGACACCCATTACGACACTGCTAAAGAAAGTAAATGAAGTGTCTAAATGTGAGTAAATCACCATTTTACCCTTGCATTCATAAAACAATAGTGCTACTATTAGCTACATGATGCTAAATGTATTCAAGTCAAAAAGAAATGAGCATTCATAAAACAATAGTGCTACTATTAGCTACATTATCAAAATTCAACTGTCAACTCAAAATTAAAAAAAAAAATGTTCAGATCAGATAGAGCATGATTTACATGAATATACACGAAGAAGAAAGATAGAGAATGCGGAAACCATACCATAAGCTCCTGACCACCAAAACTTAATTTACTCAGAAGCCTTAAAGCATGCAGAACTCCTTCAACATTTCTAAATTCACAAAAACCAAAGCCCTTCAAAGCCCCAGTAGTGGGCTCTGGTACATGTTTCCAACTTTTAACAGGCCCACAGAGCTTCAAAAGACATATAAATGTGTAATAAGTCCATGAATATTGGGCAATAAGATCTATTTCCAGTAAAGATGTGAGAAAAAGAGGAACTTACCTGCAAAAAGTGAGAGCATGAACTCATTGTCCACCGATGATGCTATCTTGCCAACATAAACTGTGGTCATTGGCTTTTCAGCTGGAGTTATTGTATTGATGGGTCGCCTAATGATTGTACGGACCACTGGACCCCGCATAGCCATCATTGGTGGGCGTGCTAATAAGACAAAAATACTATCACAGAAAAGAGAGATCAAAAAGTGAAAGTATCACAGAAAAACTCAAACATATCGCACAGATTTTCATCATTGACATATAACTATATATAAAAAACTCAGATCTGTTGTGAAGTAAAAAAAAAAGGAAATTTTAACTGAATCGAAAATTAAAACCTGAAGGGCTGTAACGAAGCTAATGCTCTGTTCCATGGAAGGCTCGTGGAAGGTCAATGAATGATTTCATTGTTCCTCTTCCATAACTCTCTGTCTCTAGCTGAATCACGAGTTTAAAACAACAAATTTTGGAGAAATTCAAGAAGAAGTGATCATTTGATATCAACAAAAGAACCCTAGCTTTGATCGTACAATGCAAATTTGAGAAATGAGTTAGTGAAACTTTGGAACAACTTTTCAATGTAGAAATATATTGTACCCAGTGCCACCAATCTCTTAGCTTTCTGCATAAAACAGTAACCCAAGTGTTTCTTCATAATGCCATCCGAGTAACTAGAGGTATTGCCTAAATAAATAGAAAACATTCAAGTGAAAAAGATACTTTAAAATTCATTTTCATCAAGAATTTATAAGAAATACGCGAGCCACAATAACCAAACACGATGCACCTGAACTTCTTATGGAGGTGGATCATCCTTGAGCACTGAGTGCCTCTGATACTGGGTGACATTAGTCACTAGATTCCAAAAGTAAAGATTCCCAGTGTTACCATCAACTAGCCCTCTCCATGGTTTGGGGAGAGTAGGATCCTATGGTGCATATCGTGGACCAGCAGAAGTTTTAGTTGCAGTAGCAGCCATTTCAGCAAAGCAATTTCAAATATTTGGTAAAACAACATACAAGTTACTATTGCAACAGGCAGAGGAAGCTTAACTTGAAAAATTTTACAAATAACGGCTGAATATGGATGTAAATAAAAATATAACCCATGCATTTAAATGAATGAGAACAAACCCAACAGCCTTGTTGTTGCTGATTTAACATTCTATCAAGGCTTATGAAACCACTGTAAAACTACATAGAAATTATGGATCGTCATTAATATATAAATTAAAACCCTAAAAATTCTGTCACTTATGATACATGGCATTAAAAATGAAAGCCTAATTAGTTTTGATAAAGACAGCAACGCATGCTATGATATGCCTCTTAGGCAACCATAAAAAGCCCTAATTCCAAGCTAATAGTCTATACCGTAAGCATAGAGCTAACAAAATGGCTTCCTTGTTTTGTTATTTAAAATGCAATAAAATATTCCTCAAAAGTGTTCACAGCTAAAGCATCGGGATCATTGAGAAAAAATTATCAGCATACGTAACCAAGATAACCTTACACGCATGCAATACACAATCTTCAGCATTCTTTCTCTTTGTTCCTGATAATCCCTCCAGTTCCTTCACCCAATCTTGATGTTCTTTTATGTAAATAGATGCATCTTCAAGCACAGATGCCTTGTCCATCTACAAAAGTTAAAACAAAAGTTACTTCCAATATTTTGTTAATGATTTATGTCTTTTGATTGTGGTAACAAGTTCATAAGACAAATAAGTACTCATCATAAGACTTTTATCGTAAAAAGGAAACAAGTACCTTCTTAAGCTTAGGGATGAGGGACGATAAGGAAATAAAGTTTCGATTCAACTTTTCTCTTCTCTTTCTCTCTGCCAAAACATGATCTTGTGCCTGAATCGGATTTCTGGAAATTATTGGAATCTTTGTGGCACCGACAGCTTCATATCCAAGTGAATCATCAACCGGGAGCATCTCGTTTTTAGGTTTTACATCTCCAAAAGATATGGCAAAAGTGTTGGATAAGGGAACACCGAAGTCTGTTGGTGATACTCGCAGTCTCCTCATGAAACTAGACACCGGAGGTATCACTCTCTGTCGGAGAAGAGGGACTCCATCGGCCGGGTGTCGCTGGAAAGCGTCGGAAAGGAGGGGATCCACCGGCTGGGTGTCGCTGGAAAGTGTTGGACGATGAGTCGGGGCTGGACAGAGGTCAGAGGCGGGAGGCATCAGCGCCAAGAGAAACGTCGGAGGTGGGAGAAGCTGTCGACGTCCAGAACTGAGAAGAAGAGAAAGGCTTTTGTCGAAGTGAGAAAGAGAGAGAGATGGAAATTAAAGAGAGAACGTGCAGTAGAGGAAGGAGGTCAGGGCAGTTCTTGAAAAAAATCCCTAGCTATTACAAAGAAGAAGGCGAGGTTTTTAAGTTTTTGGGATTTCATTTTTCCCTCTAGATGGAACGCGCGCGTGCTATTAAAATTTATAAAGCGATAGCCTTAGACGATGCATATTTTATTATAGGTGCCCTCCATGTTTTTATTTTATTTTTGTTTAGACAATAATTTCAGGGCATGCAAAAATGCGTGCCGTAATTCCTTTAAATTTTAAGAGAAATGATATTATTTTTAGGGCACCTACAAATGCGTGTCCTCTATCAGCGAGTGTCATTGTTTGCGCGTCATTAAAGGCTTGTTTTCTAGTAGTGTATACACTCAAGTCATGCTCCCTATCTAAGAGATTTTGGTCACGGGTGCGGTCCTCCACTCGTGTATCTCTGTGGAGTGTTCTTCGAGGACGTGTCTCCAATTTATAGGAATAACAAATTTACTAGTAATAATACAGAAAGATATTGTTACAACAATGATCCTCCACTCGCGTATCTCTGTGGAGAGTTACCAAGGACAAAACAGTGCACTAAGTTTCATGTTCAAAGTTCAAATGTCATGCTTTTAACTGATATAATGTGGAAAACCATTTGTGAAATATAAAACATAACAGTCTATAATGTATTTCATAAATAATGTGTATAGATGTTCTGCAAGTTCAAACGGTTGTCTGTTACGATTATCAGTGTTAAAAGCATATGTGATACGAAACACAACACATGTAAAAAAAGTTTTGAGTACAAGTATTCCCTTGTACTTTGCTTGTATTCCCCCTTGAAAACAGTGAAAAACATTGAAAAAGGGTAGGGGTATGAACTCACCAGACGAGAAAATGCGACGGTTTGAATGCTAAGTGTCGGTTCGGGGCTTGATAACGCGGGAGGTTCCTATGTAATATGAAATGATATACATATGTATCTAATTAGACTTCAAACCACTAATTAGATATGATTATACACTCCAATACGTGAAAACAGTTCATATCAAGTGTTTGGAGTGACCCGGGTGACATCTACAGACGTATAGGGCTCAGATAATGGGTTTGCTCTTCAAGAGTAAACTCCTTAGGGAGTTTACGTCCCTAAGACCATGACCACATGAGTTCACGGCCGTGAGCTCATGGTTGATGGGTTTTAAGGTGCTAAATGGTCAAATATCACCTGGGGAATGTTGGTATGATTTAATCTAAGGCATGGGAATGAATTAAACCACCAAGGACATTACCAAATGGAGTTTACGGCTATAAACTAGGAGTTTAAGGTTGTAAGCTCCTATGTGACCATTCCTTACATGATTTTGTGGCTCTAGCTCAATCACATGTGATTCAAACCAATTTTACAAACCTTAGAATGAATTTAGGGCACCATTTGAATTATGTTTATGAGTTTACGGCCCTGGAACCCATCCTTGGGGGGGTTTATGGCCGTGAACTCTCAAATGGATGGTTTTTATCATGTTTAAGGTCCCCAAATCGATTGTGGTTGGTTCAAGAATTTAATCCAAGGCTATTGGTGTCTTTAAGTGGCATTTAAACACTTGGATTTGAGTTTACTCCCCATGAATATGATTTTACGGCCCAAGCATGTTCTTGGGCAGTAAACTCATGTTTACTCCTCAAAAATGATTTTCAAGGTGTTCTAAGTCCGAATTGATATGCCATTAAGTCATATCTAAGCCCCGAAGTTGGTTTTGAGGGGTTTTAAGGTTCAAAAACCCTCTTTATATGTGTTTACGGCCCAAGCATGTTCCAGGGCCATAAACTCATGAATATGGTCCTTTTCGAAAGATTAAACACGAATTTGAAGGCTAATGATGTTATACTATGAGTTAGGGAAGTTACCTTGATGAATTTGAGCCTTAAATTGATGTTTTTGGACATAATTGTTTGGTTAGACAAAGAGTAGTGAGAGAGAGAGAGCAAAAGCTTCAAATGGAAGCTTAAACCACTTTAAATAAGGTTCAAGTTCGGGAAATGGTGGAATTCTACCCGATACCGACGTCAGATGTGGCTTTTGGTCGCACCCGATCAAGTTGCCGTAACCCGATATGGTCGATTCTAAAATTTTACCGATTACAAGTATGGGGTGTTAATATGAGTTCTAACCGTGTTGGGACACCCATTAAGTCATAATAGAAATCTCAATTTAACTACTTAACTTAATAGCGTAAACGGAAACGAATTTGGAATCGACAAATGGATTTACGAAAAACGATTACAAATAATGGTACGAACTTCGGGTTGTCACATTATCCCCTCGTTAGAGGGAATTTCGTCCCGAAATTCATAATTAAGATAAAAATCATGGATCTGGAAAGAGATGCGGATACTTCTGTTTCATTGAGTCTTCCCGCTCCCAAGTGAATTTCGGTCCCGGCTTGGCATTCCAGCGAACCTTCACTATCGGGATGCGGCTTTGTTTCGTACGTTTGATCTCTCAATCCATGATTTTAATCGGTTCCTCCATGAAGTTCAAGTTTTCGTTGATTTCGATCTCGTCTAGGGGAATCACGAGGGTTTCATCGGATAGGCACTTCTTGAGATTTGAGACATGGAAGACGGGGTGGATGTTAATGAGCTCATGGGGTAATCGAAGTTAATAGGCTACAAGACCGATCCTGGTGAAGATCTCGAAGGGTCCAATGTACATCGGATTAAGTTTCCCATGCTTTCCGAAGCGTACCATGCCTTTCCAGGGCGAGACCTTCAATAGGACACAGTCTCCAACCTGGAACTCCAGAGGTTTCCGGCGATTATCTACGTAACTCTTTTGGCGATCTCGTGAAGCTTTCAATCGTTCCCGGATTTGAATGATCTTCTCGGTGGTTTTGTCAATGATTTCAGGACCAGTGAGAGCACTGTCGGGGACTCGACTCTTGGCTAGCTGCGTGTCCCCTACCTCGGCCCAGCACAGAGGGGATCTGCACTTGTGACCGTAGAGGGCTTCAAACGGGGCAACCTTGATGCTGGTGTGGTAAATGTTGTTGTACGAGAACTCGATCAAAGGCAGATGTGTGTCCCAAGAATTTCCGAAATCGATGGCACATGCTCTAAGCATGTCTTGCAGGGTTTGGATAATTCTCTCACTCTGTCCAGCGGTTTAAGGATGATAAGCCGTGCTCATGTCTAGTTTGGTTCCAAGAGCCTTCTGGAGAGATTGCCAGAATCTGGAGGTAAACCTGCTATCTCGATCAGAGATAATGGACGCAGGTACACCGTGCAGTCGGATTACCTCTTTGATGTAGATTCGCATGAGTCTTTCAATACTAAATGATTCTTTGATCCGGATAAAGTGAGCGGACTTTGACAAACGATCGACAATTACCCAAATGGTGTCATACCCACTCGGACATTTAGGTAACTTGGTGATGAAATCCATGGTAATCATCTCCCATTTCCATTCGGGTATCTCGGGTTGCTGGAGCAAACTCGAGGGTTTCTGGTACTCGACTTTCACTTTGGCGCAAGTCAGACACTTGCCCACGAATGTAGCGATCTCTGCTTTCATGTTTGGCCACCAGTATTGTTTCTTGAGATCCAGGTACATCTTATCCGAACCTGAGTGAACAGAGTATCTGGTCTTGTGTGCTTCCTCCATGACAATCTCCCTGAATCCTCCAGACTTTGGAATCTAGATTCAGTCCATGAAACAGTAGACTCCGTCACCTCTGATCTCAAGTTTCTTATCCATTCCCCTCAAGGCTTGGATTGACACGTTCTCGGGTTTGAGGGCTTCTAACTGGGCTTCTCGGATTTCCATGGATAAGTGGGAATGGATAGTCATCGTCAGGGTCTTCACCTTGCGGCTTGAACTTTCCTTTCGGCTAAGGGCATCTGCTACCACATTGGCCTTGCCGGGATGGTAGCGGATTTCACACTCATAATCACTGAGTAGTTCTACCCATCGTCGTTGCCTCATGTTTAATTCTTTCTGATCAAGAATGTGATGCATGCTCTTATGGTCTGTGAAGATCGTATACTTGGTTCCGTAGAGATAATGTCTCTAAATCTTCAATGCAAAGACTACAGCTCCTAACTCCAAGTCGTGTGTAGTATAGTTGACCTAGTGGGCTTTCAGCTGTCTCGAGGCATAAGCAATTACTTTTCCTCTTTGCATAAGCACACAGCCTAAGCCTTGATTAGATGCATCACAATAGACAACGAAGTCTTCTGTCCCTTCGGGTAGGGACAGAACAGGCGCGCTGCACAAGGCTTGCTTTAATGTCTGGAACGCTGTTTCTTGCTTTTCACTCCAATAAAAGGGTACACCTTTCTGTGTCAGAGTGGTTAAGGGTTTGGCAATTCTGGAAAAGTTCTGGATGAATCTCCGATAATAGCCAGTGAGACCCAAGAATTGACGGATTTTTGTGGGTGTCTTCGGTGCCGACCAATTCTCTATCGCTTTAATCTTGGAAGGATCCACGTGAATTCCCTCCCCGCTTACCACGTGACCGAGGAAAGTTACCTTCCGAATCCAGAATTCACACTTGGAAAATTTAGCGTACAACTTCTCGGTTCTAAGGGTTTCCAACACTAGCCTCAAGTGTTGTTTGTGATCTTCTACGCTTTTGGAGTAGACAAGTATGTCATTAGTGAACACAATGACGAACTTGTCCAGAAAAGGGCGACACACCTGGTTCATACCGTCCATGAACACTACCGGTGCGTTGGTTAGACCGAAGGGCATCACTACAAACTCGTAGTGTCCATACCGAGTCCTGAAAGCTGTTTTGGAAACATCACTCTCATGAACTCGTAGCTGATGGTACCCTGACCGAAGGTCTATCTTTGAGAAGTAGCTAGCTCCCTGGAGTTGATCGAACAGGTCATCTATTCGTGGAAGAGGATATCTGTTCTTGAATGTCAACTTATTCAACTCACGGTAATCGATGCACATTTGGAAGGATCCATCTTTATGTTGGTTTTTGAGCATTCTAACACTCCTAAGTGTACATGCAACCCTAAATACCTTGGATCTATGTTTTCTCTATTATACATGCAAATATGAACATCCAAGGTATTATCCTAATCTAAGCTATAAAACAATGAATATAACAAGATAGAATACATACCTCTTTGATGTAGATTATCTTCATAAAGCTTGAGTGCCTAGTGCCCCAAGTGTGACACCTCAAATGGTTCACACAACATCAATTGCTTTTGGAATAACCTTGAGAGAAATGTAGAACACTCCTTGAAATCGTTTAGCGCTCACACTCACACATAGTGCCCGATTTCTTGAGCCATGGGATTCTTTTATATGGTGGCTATTAGAGTTACACCATGTAACTCATGACTTTACCCATTCCTTACTCCATGGATTTTAACCTCCATGGAGTATCCATGGGTCACCCCATGGACTTAGTCCAACATAAGGAATCTTGGATCATAAGCCCACATATATAAGAATGAATGATTTACACAATCAACCCATATATTTAATTAATCTCCTTTTGATCACTTAATTAATTCCAAATTAATTCTTTACCAATACTAATTAAATAACCTTATTAATATATTAGAACTTATAATATATTAACAAACCTTAAGTGTTATTTCTCTCATTATATTCTATCCAAATGCATGATGCCATGCAACCCAAATGGACCATGCCGGGTCGGGTCAAATCTTCCAATTATAGTTATGGACTTAGACATTAATTCAACAGTCTCCCACTTGGATAAGTCTAAAACTATTATTGCGTATGACTTCAAGAACCGACTGGCAATCGTAGCTCTCAAAAGCTTCTGTCGAACTCTGACCTTGTAGATAAACTTTGACCTTTGTCAATGACTTGTCCATTAGATAAGGGATCATATATTCCTCCGTTCTAGATATCGTATGGACTGAGACATAGATTATAATCATTCTCTCTGTCCATTTGTTGTTTCCCGATTTCCGATTTATGACGACTGACTAATTGAACAAATCAAATCAGTCCTAGCCCGGCCGAGCACTTCCATTTGTCATCATCAAATCATCGAGGGGCCCACAGATATCGCTTTTATCCCGAAGGCAAAAAGGAATGGATAAACTTTGACTCATATGGCTTGTTCTACTACTTGTTGAATCATACACAAAGGCATGTTTTATAACACCGAGTTACCGTATGTGTTTTCGTGTAATCAATGTACAACCAACTCATATCTCTAGGTTTGAAGACTATAAGATATTATCGTCTCATGATCACTCGTGATAAAATCCATGAAGTGATTCCAATGAGCGCGGGTTGAATCCAATACTCAGAACTTATGAGCACTCATGAGTGTTGTAGCCTTTTCTTCGACATCTTAGACCTCTACAAGCCAACCCATGACAGTCTTAATTCATATCTACTTCCAACATATAACCGACTGTGGATGGTTTGAATAACTTAGTTATTCAGGAAGAACAACCTAGTTATTCTGAAAGTCAAAACATGCAAAATGAAACACAATAATAATAGAATCTAATATGGTATCAAAACCTATGAATATAAATAAAACACCTTTTATTTATCACCATATGATTACACATTATTCATTGTATACTGTTTCAGCTATCAACTTTATTCTTTAATTTAAAACAATAGCAGTCCTATGCTCCAAGCATGTACACTATGCTTTTCTAAACACTAGTCATGCCGCACACCCAGTATGCATACTATGTTTGTCTATGATCTTCACTTTGTGAATTAGATCAATTGAACATAACTCCAATGATCCTCTTTCACAGTCCTAAATCCTTACTGCAAATGCAAGAATTCCAAATTCATGTCATTTACTGAAATCTGTTAGATTCTAAACTTATATGCATTGATCTTCTTGTAATGATTATGCACAAAGTCAGAAAGACTTGAAAACAACCATTATAGAGCATTCCAAAGGAGATCAGCTCCTTGGAAACATCCTTCTTGCATTAAGTTTCCTAATCTTACACAGATTGAATAATTTCTAACTTTGAAACATTTCCAGATTCCATTTTGACTATCACTTCTGAACAAGAGTTGCCTCCTTACAGATTATGTTAATATGGTCCTTCCAGAATTATCACTATACTTCCAACTGTCCTTGAGCAACCAATCTTTGGTAAACCTTAGATTTTCCTCAACAATTGTTCAATCCTTTTAGTCATATCCAATTCTAGACCTTTTCCCTTCTTAATGCCCCAGGCATTTGGAAAATTTTAGAAAGGATGAATATAGCACATGTAATCGATCCTATATCCGAAGCATATGGGATACGATTCATGATTTCTCACATAAAGACTAAACCAGTCTTTTGCTATAATATTTCCATTTCTATTTTCCAAGTTCTCATAATTCAGATTATGAAAAGGGATGTCGTAATCATAATCAAATTTTAGAACGCAAATAATGGACCCATATATAGAATTTTCTTATGTTGACTCATTCCAACATAACATTCATATATATATATATATATATATATATACATATATATATATATATATATTCTTGACTAAATACGATTAAAACCTCAATCTATGCTTTTAGATTTGAGATGAAGTATAATTTCCTCTCCCTTAATTATAGCAAAACAACTTTTTCCCAATTGAAACCTTTTGTTTTCTATAATTAACATTGCAAACTTGCAATACTTATCATAATTATCATGCTCCCACTAACATGATGATTATTAGCATAACACTTATGCTCCCACTAGCTTTGATATGTACTCAGAAATCAGCTAACTTTCTTACCAAAGTTCAGATTTCTGATACTAGATTGTTTTGATAAAACTTTATCAAAATCATACACCTTCCCTTAGATAGCACACTTGTGTGTCTAAACAATTATGAAGAGGGATGTCGTAATCATAATGGTTAGACCTTTTTGCCACTTCTCACAAGTCCAGGTTAGTGTGCCGGTAAACCACACACGCTCCACTAATGACTTTGAGAATGCAAATATTACAATTACTATCTAGCTAAAATCTACTTAGTGAAAGTGTTTCCTCACCATCATTTTCATGAATCGGAGAGAAACCTTATGCCACTTAGATTTACTGGTATATGTGTTCTTATCCATTTGAATTGTCAAAACCATAGTCACAAGACAAGGATAATGACAAATCCAAACTCATATGGACTAAACTCAATCTTAATTTCTTGCCACCTGGCAGCACAAGGGCCTGCCATTGCTTCCAAGTTGTTGTGCAACAAATTGAGAACTCTAAGAACTCGTATGCAAAGCCATCTTTAACTGGAATGGCCACAGAATATGTCAACACGATAGGTTATAAACCTCAAGTCATGTGCTAGTGAAGAACTTTAGGTTTTATTCTTGATTAGTTCTTGAGACTTTCAAGACCTTTAAGATTTCCACTGTCCTCTTGACATATACGACTTTCTTGTCAGATATTCAAGAGATAGTGTGGATTCTAATCAAGACAAACACTTCACACAATTGGCCTTAGTTGGCCTTTGTTTTATCCAAAACATCACAACTTACCAATTTCAAATGTACAAGAGTAGGATACTTTTACTCTTACATTTGACAAGTGTTTTAAACCTTCTTTAAGACATGTCACTCAAGTTATAATCTTGGAGTATGACTCTAAGACTTATATTGGAACAAAGTATGAGTCATCTTCTTGATTTAAACATTTCAATAATTCAAGATTCCTCTTCTTAGTCATGAGAATGAACTAAGATTCCCTTACAGAACTAATTGTCCTATGGTTTCTTAATCATTAAGATGATCATAAACATGATACTAAAGTACTCTCCCATCTTTTCAGATTTGAGAAACTTTTATCCTTCTGCCTAACTTAATTCTTCTTATTCGTTCTGTCATACATTGAAAATTTTCCAATGTTTCAGAATTATACTTAAGCTTGTAAGTATAATCATATTTACCAAACCTTAGTAAATCATGACGAATAGTCTTATCCATCTTTTGTGGTGGACTTTGACAAGTGCACAAGAAAGTGTACTTGATCCCTTAGTCCTTCTCTTGACTCACAGATCCATGTGAACAAGTAGTTAGTCTTGATTTTTCCAATGCTCGAAAGTTCTCATTCATCATACTATACAACTTGCATGATTCCAAGTTTCTATCCAACTGAAAATTGGGTGACAAGAATCTTTCCTTATTTGGTAAATTTAGACACTACCACAAATAAAAGAATCCAATTCATATTTCCACTCTTGCTCTTAATGGAATCTTATAAGCAAGAAAAAATTTTCACAGATGTCATTGTAAGGATATTTTAAAATAAATAAAATCAGAAATTTTCCTTTTATTTTAAAAACTTTGCGGAAAAACTTATCCTTACAATCCATATGAAAACTTTTCGTTGTCTATTCCTAAGCAAAAATATCATAACTCCTAAGAAGTAGCTCAAGAATCCAATCTTCAAACGATGCGATAGAAATCCATCTACGCGATCAGATTCAGTATATTCTTTCTTTAAGTTTCTTTACTTTTCTTTGATTCTTAAAACATCAATATGTTACCCAGTCACATCATGTATCAAGGATCTCATAATAGAAACTTAGCAGAGTTAGATAGTGGATTTTACCTGAAATAAAGTCAAACTTATTGACTTTCCCATCCTTAGGTAAAATTGGCAGCATCGCAACCAATGCCCCTTCCTTTGGCAATATAAACATATGGACCCTTTGGTAATGGTACACGGGACTATCACAAACTTAGCTTTTCTCTTTACCATTTGGTCAACTCAGTTGACTATGGCCGATCCCTTTCCATTAGGAAGAGAGAGCTTTACTGGATATCCAATGTCATCATTGTCAATGTCCATAAAGTTTTAGGAAGTTGATCTTAGCAAATAGATAAGATCATTAAGGGTCTTGTCATAGTCTATTTCATAGGTGTTCCAAAAGAACTCACTATGTGACTTAGAAAGTAATTGAGCCACCAACTTTCTTAAGACTTTGACACCCAACTCTCCCGGCTTGTTAATATGTGACTACACCTCCAAGATGTGATCACACCTAGACCTTGCCTTGCCAATAGGGCTTGAGTGACCTTGAACTTGTGGGTTAGGGAGAATAATTGGAGGAGGTGAAAGAAGTATGATTTCCATGGGACATCATCTTCATTTAGGAAAGCTTGTTTCAAGAGATTTGGGAAGATCATAAATGTCTAAACCAGACATCTTTTGGGAGATATTCAAGATAGTTGATCTAAAGTCCTTAATATAACACCCAATACGAAATATTAAGGCTAGGACCCAAAAAACTATTTTATAACTTAGAAGAGGGATGCCATAATCCAAGCTATAAAATATTTGAAGGTAGGTGAATGACGATTCACCAATTTCCACCAAGATAAACGAAATGTATTATTAGGTTTTAATTGGATTTGAAACTCCTAGATCTTTGAGATTCATTGAACTGTTCAATGGCATGTTTCAATCTCGAGTGTGCCCTTCATGTTTTGTGACTGGGATGCCGAGGATCACAAAACAAGGTGTGAAGTAACCATGCAAATTACTTGGTACCCTTAAGTGTTTAACCCTCAATCGATGTGTCGACTAACCACACACGCTCCATCGATACTATGATAAACATTAAGTTACCCTTTGCCTACCTTGTTAAATACGAGTTAGTGTGCCGATTAACCACACATGCTCCACTAACCGACTTAAACAAAGTGCAAAGTGTAATTTCATGGATTAGCACCTTATTCACATTTTCCTAAGTAACTAAGATTGGGTATTACTAACAGTTTAGTTACTTAGTATTTATCATTAATACTTTTAATGAAGGGAGAATTATAGTCCTGTCAAACCCGTTCGGATAACGACCCTCCATAGGTCAAGGAAGCGGTGGGTGAGAGTGGACACCCATTAAACTGCCATTTTATAGGCAATAACCTTATACCCCCTTATAGACCGGCTTCGTGAATGAGGCCTACTAACGGTAAGACTGACTTGCTCTTACACACACACACACACACACACACACACACATATATATATATATATATATATATATATATATATTAACTTATATTATTATAAATTATAAGGGTTGAATTTTAACTTTTAAAATTCTAAGGGCTAACTTGGAATTAAAGAATTCATAAGAGAAAACTTTACAAATTCCAAAACTTGAGGGCAAGTTTTGAAACTATTCAAAACTAATAAATTCCATAACTTATGTGGTTAAAGTAGTTTTAATCCAAAAACTCTTCAAGTTCCATAACTTGAGGACAAGTTATGGAAGACTTTAAACTAATAAAAGAATACACTTGTCTTTATTTTATAACTTATGGAATTAATTAAGGTTACACATTTTATTACTTAATGAAGTGACTCTTGAACTTCCATAACTTGAGGACAAGTTATGGAGTCATAAAACCATTCAATGAGACAAGACTCTTCATTTTTGTAACCTTTGCCAACTTTTCTGAGTTTTATGAAACTTAAATGTGACTTTTTATATAACTTGAGGACAAGTTACAAAAAACACATTTTAGAATCAACTCTTAGATAAATTTTGATTGAAAACAACTATTTCACTCAACTTTTCTATTAATCTAAGTAACTCATAAGAACAAGATAATTCAAATCAAACTTTTTCATGTAATTAGTCTAAACCTTAAACTAATACAAAACATGAATCTATTGACAAATATCTTTGAAATTGGATTAGCATGAACATTACCACATCAAAAAACAAGTTTATAAGTCCAAAAACATCTTAGGGTAATGTTCCTAGTCCAATTCCAGCCAAAAAACTCGAAAATATACTGTCTGAGGCTCCTACTCGTCGAGTGCATGAACCTACTCCACGAGTAGGATGATTTTACTCATGGACTCGGCGAGTTGATCAGTGGACTCGGCGAGTCTAGTGCCCAGAAAGCCAGAAAATCGAGTTTTTCAACATTTTTCAGCAATTTGCATCAAGTATAATTGAAAACAAGCCTAGGCTCTGATACCACTGTTGGGTTTTGAGCATTCTAACACTCCTAAGTGTACATGCAACCCTAAATACCTTGGATCTATGTTTTCTCTATTATACATGCAAATATGAACATCCAAGGTATTATCCTAATCTAAGCTATAAAACAATGAATATAAAAAGATAGAATACATACCTCTTTGATGTAGATTATCTTCATAACGCTTGAGTGCCTAGTGCCCCAAGTGTGACACCTCAAATGGTTCACACAACATCAATTGCTTTTGGAATAACCTTGAGAGAAATATATGTGACAACCCGAAAAATTTCTCGCATGCACTCTTCAATTCTTTCCAATGTTAGACTTATTTCACTATATGGTAATACCCTTTAGAGTCTAATGAAGCATTCTAAATGTGATATAATCAAGGTAGGAGTGTTAAGAAGGGTTAACTCGAAGTGTAGGAATCAAAACCTAGCCAAACACTCCAACACATGGAGTGTGCGGCCATACACTTGAGTGTGCGGCCACACACTCTTGTTTGCGGCCTCACACATTCCCAACCGCACACTCCACCTATATATGCCACACTTAGATCATTCTTGAACACTTCCTTCACTTCTTCAAGCATAGAACACGAAAATCCTCTCAAGTATCACCAATTCTCCTTGAAGATCTTCATAAAAGGTACCAAGAACACCAAGAACACCAAGATCATCATCTGGCCGCACACATGGCAACACACACCACCTGGCAGCACACATGGCCGCCCACAGGGCCGCACACATGTGCTGGCAACACACTAGGCCGCACACATACATATAGTGTGTATTTTGGCCATACACACTCTTGTATAGCCTTATAAACCCTCATACAATCATATGTGATTATAACACTTCATTATAAGTGTTTACTAGTCCCTAAGGTGGTCCCAAAATCATCAATTAGTTGTTCATAACACTAATTAAATCCATATATGTGCCAATATATGCTAAATAGGATTCGCGCGTGTACTCAAGTCACCACTTGGCACCTAGCGTCTAATCCAACATTGTCATCAAAACCACTCACTACAGGTGAGTTCATAACCCTTTAATTAACCTTTAAAATACTTTTAAATGTTTTAAATACTTTTATGGGGGGATACAAGTTGAATACTTATAGTTATTACATCAATCACATGTGATTAATAACTAGAAAACCAATGATTTTATCACTGTTCAAACTGTTTATCAAACTGCTTTACTTCAAAATGTTTTACAAACTCTTTTACTTATCAAATACTTTTATTTAAACCTTGTTATACTTCTTATAAATTGAATGCCCATATATGTATAGATATATAAGCAATGTTTAAAGGGCTTAGGAAGGCCATCCGCCCTATTTCCTTTTTCTCGATTTGGATGTGGTCTGGTGGGATTTCGGGTAGCCGTCCGAAGGTCATTTCAATATTAGTTATATATCAAATGTACATATATAGACATAAAAGTACTTCCATATTCATGCGTATTAGTCACATCATTAGTAAGTTACCATCGGGGTAACACAGGATCATACTACTACAATTTCTAGATCAATGAGTCAGTTCATTCATGAGTCAATAATTATTACTACAAGTACATATACAACTATACTAGAGGAAGAACATATACAACTATACTAGAGGAAGAACATATACAACTATACTAGAACAGTTCATTACATTACATATACTAGAATACGTTCATTATTGTGATATGGATCGGAGCATGACTTAATTGCCATGGCCCGAGTTGTAGCCAGAGTCTCTTGAAGGGAGAGCGTGAGTTTGCGTATAGATCTATACTGGATTGACTATCCTACACCTTGCTGCTAGCTACAGCCAGACCGGCAGGTCTCGGGGTGCCAAACGTCATACCTTATTTTTTGACTATACGTTGTCGTTATTACCAGTCTATAGTATGGTGCAATTTATCACATGATACCTTAATATAAATCCGGTTTAAGGTAGATAGTACAACAGTAGTTATTATAATACAATACTACAAGTACTACAGTAATTTATCCTTTATATACATTTAGTGACTATTTCACTTAAATAATAATGTATAAACTATATTTTGATAATGATAGTTACAGTTGGAAAATTACCCAATTTTACGATAAAAAAACATACAAAACAGTTACGCCTTGGGAGAAGGCTACTTTTAATAGAAAATATAGGTTTTTCTGAGAGATTCAAACTTTTACAAACACTTACAAACATTTACATACGTTTTACAAACTTACAATGGAGACATGTTCAAACGTTTTGATAACAAACACCGACACAAAAATACTTATGAACTCACTAGCTTAATGCTGCTAAACTCTTTCAAAATAACTTGTATTCTCAGGTCATCAGTAGACAGGTATCGAGGCCAGCTTTTGAGAAGATGGAGCACATCCAAGACTCATCTTATTATTTTGATTTATGTTATATTTTTGGTGTCTATAACTGTATTGGACACGCTTGTATTAAAATTATATATTTAATGTAATGGATGATGTTGTTTGCTTGTTTACTTTTACTGTGTTGTGATACTCTACATGACGTCCTCCGCCTCAGAACGTTTCTGCCATTCTCGGTTTTGGGGTGTGACAATATAGATCACTCCTTGAAATCATTTAGCCCTCACACTCACACATAGTGCCCAATTTCTTGAGCCATGGGATTCTTTTATATGGTGGCTATTAGGGTTACACCATGTAACTCATGACTTTACCCATTCCTTACTCCATGGATTTTAACCTCCATGGAGTATCCATGGTTCACCCCATGGACTTAGTCCAACATAAGGAATCTTGGATCATAAGCCCACATATATAAGAATGAATGATTTACACAATCAACCCATATATTTAATTAGTCTCCTTTTGATCACTTAATTAATTCCAAATTAATTCTTGATCAATACTAATTAAATAACCTTATTAATATATTAGAACTTATAATATATTAACAAACCTTAAGTGTTATTTCTCTCATTATAGTCTATCCAAATGCATGATGCCATGCAACCCAAATGGACCATGCCGGGTCGGGTCAAGTCTTACCAATTATAGTTATGGACTTAGACATTAATCCAACACTTTCTTCTTTACAAACAGAACCGGAGCTCCACAGGGTGAGGAACTCAGTCGGATGAACCCTTTGCTGAGCAACTCGTTGAGTTGACTTGTTAAGTCCTGCATTTCTACTGGAGCTAGGCGATATGGAGACTTGGCTACGGGGGTAGCTCCAGGGATTAGTTCAATGCGAAATTCGACTTGACGTTCAGGAGGAATTCCCGGAAGCTCTTCGGGAAAGACGTCAGGAAAATTACAGACTTCGGGGATGCTCGCGAGGTCTTTAACTTCCTGTTTTTTGTTGATTACATGGGCTAGGAATGCTTGGCATTCCTTTCGCAAGATTTTCTGAGCTTTGATGCAGGAAATGATGCGAAGATTAGAGCTAAGCTTATCGCCATAGATTATGAGAGTCTGACCAGGGGGAAGGTTGAGACGAATGGATTTTTCGAAACAGAGGATATCAGCATGATTGGGACTCAAGAAATCTATGCCAATGATGACATCAAAGCTCTTTATGGAAACTGGCATAAGATCGATGGGAAATGAATGATCGTTCAGGGTAAGAGTACAACCTATGAACACATCGCTAGCGCTTTCTTTCTCACCGTTAGCCATCTCGACGGTAAACGTTTGGGTTAATGGTTGGGGATTAGGTTTTAGATTATGTTTGAACGAATGAATAACAAAGCTTCTTTCAGCACCCGAATCGAAAAGAATACTAGCATAAGATTTGTCAAAAAGGAACGTACCCGAAACAACGGTGGGATCGGTGACTGCCTCCTCCCGTCCCATGGCTAAGACTCTTCCAGTGTTATCAGTTGTCGCCTTCTTGGGGCAGTTCCTTTTGAAATGCCCGACCTCTCCACAATTATAGCAGGCTTGACCAACGGCTGCTCCAGAAGATTGATTGGCTGATTGGGCTGGTGCCTTGTAGAATCAGATTGTGTGCCCCTTTTTACTACAGTTGGTTCATGACAGATCATGGCAGGGGCCAGGGTTGTGGTGGTATTTGCACTTTTCACACTGGGGAAGGTTACCAGCATACCTGCTAGTAGGAATTTGAGCTGTGGATCCCACAACAGAAGCAGCAGCAACGGGGGTAGTAGCAACATGGACTGCTACAGTTTGCTGTTTCTTTGAATATCCTTGAGAAGATTGACCCTTCTTCTTCTTCCAAAACGTCCTTTTCTCACCACTCCTCTTGGTCGATTCAGGAGTGGCGATTGTTTCCTCAACATCATCACTATGGTCAATCAGAGTTTGGGCTAGGCTTTTGGCACTGTCATATGTATCCGGCCTCGGAGATAAAACATTTCCTTTGGTTGGCTGGGTCAGTCCCCAGATGAACCTCTCTATCTTCTTACTCTCCAGGGTAACCAATCGCGGACAGAGTAGTGCTAGATCATCGAATCTAGAAGTGTATGCAGCAATATCAGAACCCTTCATCTTCAGGTTCTAGAGCTCGTGCTCTAACTTCTGTATTTCGCCCTGAGGGCAGTACTCAGCTAGAAGGAGTTCTTTCATGGCTTCCCAGCGCATGGCATTGGCTATAGGTAGGGTCAAGGATTTGACTCAGCCGTTCCACCAAGTTAGGGCTTTATCGATAAAGGCACAGGCTGCGAATTTCACTTTATCGGATTCCGAACAAGCATAGAATTCAAAGATAGATTCGATTTTCTCGAACCATCGGGAATGGGAAATGACACCTCTAGTGCCATTCAAAGGATGTAGGTTTCACGTTCATGAAATCTTTATAGGAACCTTCCTTTCGGTGTCCCTGGCTGCACTCTTGGTTTTGAGTTTGAGTACCACCTCCCGAACCACCGGAACTACCGGTGTTCAATTGAGACATAGCAGCTGCCACCGCGGCGGTAACAGCTACCTGAAACACCACAGGGTCAATTTCAGGAGGAGGTGGTGGCAGAGGGTTGTTGGTCTTTGAGCTGGGTCTCTTTCTTGGAGGCATCTTGATCTAATAAGATCAAGCAAGTGAGGACGATAAGTCCTCTGAATTGAATCAAGAGATATGACAGATATATATATATATATATATATATATATATATATATATATATATATATTCCGAATAAGCGATAAAGCAGGAAAGAGTTATCGAAGCAGATAAATTATTGCTAAAGGAACGATCAAGGAGCAATGCGTGAACGAGGATTTCTACAAAGGATTGGCTCGAGAAATACTCCCATAGTATTTCATGATTCGCTACGACAGTGGCTCGATGTTTGTGGTATTAGGGTAAGTTTTAGGCATGCTGCATACCACAGTCACTCCCAAGCACATGTTGGCCGTGTCTCGAATAAATATAGTTGGCCAGGCTAGATTGATCCTAGACACGACTACATAACTGCCCAGTTTTAACCGCAACATACGACACGTATTTACTTATGTTTTGTTCTACTTGTAGTTTCGGATCTCGATGGTTAGGTATACTTGTATACTTTTGAAAATACTTATATTTTGAAGTATACTTTTAGTTCAGAGCACTTAGGCCCCTTAGTGTTTATAGTCTTATACCATGTAAGGTTTGGTATACTTTATTCACTATAAACAAGGGCTTTGATACCAATCTGTCACACCCCGAAACCAAAGGCGGAAACGTTTCTGGGGCGGACTCCACGTTGAGTATCAAATCCAATGCACATAGTAACTAAAGTAAACAACCATTACATTACATATAAAAGTTTACGTTTGTTTGAAAATAAAGTTGTACAAGTGTGATACATAGTATATATGAACAAAAGTCAGACGTGTCTTCTACGCACTTTGTCTTCGCCAAAAGGAATCATTGGGTACCTGTCTAATGCGGACCTGAGAATACAAGCAGTTTGAAAATCAGCATAACGCTGGTGAGTTCATCAGCGGTTTTGTTTTCTGAAAATGTATTTGTTCCCTTTCTGTTTCTGAAAAATTATGCACCAAGAAAATCCCATATTTTCTTAAAAGTTGGTTATTAATCCGAAATGTAATGTAAAAGATGTACACTGAAAACATGGTTACTCTTGTGAATTGTAAAGTTTAGTTATCTGGTTTATTACACGAATCTAGTTATGTACAATGTTCTGCAGGAAAATTCCATATTTTCCTGAAAGTTCGTTACCAATCTGAAATGTGAAAGATGTATACTGAAAACCTGGTTGTCCGTGTGAAATGTATTAGTTTTATCACGTATATAAAACTAACACGTACAAAGTAAACAAGTTACTAAATCCATTATTACTAACAAGTAAATCTCTGTTATCCAAATTGCGAGTTCCATAACCATACGATTACTAGATATGGCAATAAGTAGTCCACATCACCTTATGACTTTCGTCACCCTTGAACCTTTCGGTTCGGTTGTAGCTAGCAACCAGGTGTGGGGTAGTCAGCCCCGTATAGATCTATACACTTAAGTCACGCTCCCTATCTAAGAGATTCTGGTTACGGGTGTGGTCCTCCACTCACGTATCTCTGTGGAGTGTTCTCCGAGGACGTGTCTCCAATTTATAGGAATAACAAATTTACTAGTAATAATACAGAAAGATACTCTTACAACAATGATCCTCCACTCGTGTATCTCTGTGGATTGTTACCGAGGACAAAACAGTGTACTAAGTTTCATGTTCAAAGTTCAAATGTCATGCTTTTAACTGATATAATTTGGAAAACCATTTGTGAAATATAAAACATAACATTTTATAACGTATTTCACAAATAATGTGTATAGATGTTCTGCAAGTTCAAACGGTTGTCTGTTACGATTATCAGTGTTAAAAGCATATGTAATACGAAACACAACACATGTAAAACAAGTTTCGAGTACAAGTATTCCCTTGTACTTTGCTTGTATTCCCCCTGAAAACAGTGAAAAACATTGAAAAAGGGTAGGGGTATGAACTCACCAGACGAGAAAACGCTATGGTTTGAATGCTTAGTGTTGGTTCGGGGCTTGATAACGTGCAAGGTTCCTATGTAATATGAAATGATATACAGATGTATCTAATTAGACTTCAAACCACTAATTAGATATGATAATACACTCCAATATGTGAAAACACTTCAAATCAAGTGTTTGTAGTGACCCGGGTGACATCTACGGACATATAGGGCTCGGATAATGGGTTTACTCTTCAAGAGTAAACTCCTTAGGGAGTCTACGGCCCTAATACCATTACCACATGATTTCACGGCCGTGAACTCATGGTTGATGGGTTTTAAGGTGCTAAATGGTCAAATATCACTTGGGGAATGTTGGTATGATTTAATCTAAGGCATTGGAATGAATTAAACCACCAAGGACATTACCAAATGGAGTTTACGGCTATAAACTAGGAGCTTACGGCCATAAGCTCCTATGTGACCATTCCTTACATGATTTTGTGGCTCTAGCTCAATCACATGTGATTCAAACCAATTTGACAAAACTTAGAATGAATTTAGGGCACCATTTGACTTATGTTTATGACTTTACGGCCCTGGAACCCATCCTTGGGGGGGTTTACAGCTGTGAACTCTCAAATCGATGGTTTTTATCATGTTTAAGGTCCCCAAATCGATTGTGGTTGGTTCTAGAATTTAATCCAAGGCTATTGGTGTGTTTAAGTGGCATTTAAACACTTGGATTTGAGTTTACTCCCCATGAATATGAGTTTACGGCCCAATCATGTTCTCGGGCAGTAAACTCATGTTTACTCCTAAAAAATGATGTTCAAGGTGTTCTAAGTCCGAATTGATAAGCCATTAAGTCATATCTAAGCCCCAAAGTTGGTTTGGAGGGGTTTTAAGGTTCAAAAACCCTCTTTATATGTGTTTACGGCCCAAGCATGTTCCAGGGCCGTAAACTCATGAATATGGTCCTTTTCCAAATATTAAACACGAATTTGAAGGCTAATGATTCTATACTATGAGTTACGGAAGTTACCTTGATGAATTTGAGCCTTAAATTGATGTTTTTGGACCTAATTCTTTGGTTTGAGGTGAGAGGTTACAGACAGAGAGTAGTGAGAGAGAGCAAAAGCTTCAAATGGAAGCGTAAACCACTTTAAATAAGGTTCAAGTTCAGGACACGGTGGAATTCTACCCGATACCGACGTTAGACGTGGCTTTTGGTCGCACCCGATCAAGTTGTCGTAACCCGATCTGGTAGATTCTAAAATTTTACCGATTACAAGTATGGGGTGTTAATTGAGTTCTAAACGCGTTGGGACACCCATTAATTCATAATAGCAATCTCAATTTAATGACTTAACTTAATAGAGTAAACGGAAACGAATTTGGAATCGACTGATGGATTTACGAAAAAGGATTACGAAATGGATTACAAATAATGGTACGAACTTCGGGTTGTCACAAGTACATCCCAATTATAGTTATGGGATTAGACACCAAATCCAACAGGGTGGACTATAATTCTTACACAAGTGTGGGCCTAGCCTTGGGACTAGCTGTTGGGGTGTGATTATCCATTAGGAGTCAGATCACATTGCCCTTGCCCTTCACGTCTCTTATTTTGTTTTTTCTCCTTTTTCTAGGAGTGAAAGTGGCACAGATTGTACGTGTTCCATGTTCGGGAGATAGGCCCCCTCGTCCTGTGCTTACGAGATGTAGGCCCCATTCAGCTGATAATGATGATGCATAGAGGGGTCTATTATGTTCTTTGGGATGGGATAGTGTTTCCCATTATCTTGGCGTGGACTTACCATGGTAATATTCAAAGTGTTACTTGCTCGGGTATGCCTAGTCAGATTCTTCCAATGGTGTGTGGTGATGCCCGACTTGTATTCCATGACTTGGCAGAGCCGGCCAAGTTTAGCGATTTGCGACCACTGACGCTTTGTTGTGTTATGAGCTGCGGTGACTGTTAGTGCGAGACTGCTGAGAGCTGGGAAACGAGCTGCTTGTGGGAAGTGAGCGGCATGACTGCCAGGAGCTGGGCTGCGAGGTTGCTATTTGGTGTTGGACCACTAGCCTACTGTGTTAAGTTAGGTTGTCATGCGACATGGAATTTTAAATCAACTTGGTGGGATGTCACCATTAATTATCTTCATAATCAGTTTCTCACGAGCATTGGTAGCCATCTTCAGGTGGAGCAGGTGGTTGTATTAGACTACGATGAGTATGAAAAGGTTGCTATAGGGATGTATAGGGGGATTCTCTTCATTATGATAGATAGAAAGACTGTTGTCAAGAGGCAGGCAACAGAGATGCTGAGGGATTGTGAGTAGAAAGGCTGCTTTCATGGTATCATTCCTTGCCACTAGGAGTGTTGAACGGGTAATTTTTCGGGTTTCGGGTAATTCGGGTTTTTCATGTTAGAAAAATTATCCATTACCCTACCAAAACTAAATTTGGGTATCGGGTCGGGTTTGGGTAATTCGGGTTTTTGAATTTCACCTGAAAATAAATTTAATGAAATAAATACATCGTGCTTTATTAGTCTTGTTTATATAAACAAACGACACATAAACGAAGTTACTCAAGTTTTGAACATTGAAATTTTTTAGTCAATAATGAGATATCAAGTAATTTTTTAACAACTTAATATAATCTAATAAGATCTTAAAAAAATAAATACCTAAAGATCTTAATTTAAAAGTTTAAAATGTTTAAGATAAATGTAGCCATAAGTTTTGTCATGTTTTGAAGTTTCGTCAAGATAATGAGTTTGTTAGTTGCAATAAAAGCTATAATCTAGAAAACAGTTAAGTTTTAAAGAACGTGATGATATATAAAAATTACTTTTGATATTGTTAGTGTCGTATTGTCATAATAAATATATTTATGTTTTACAATAATGATAGTTAGTCTAAGCGTGATCAAATACCTGCTATATAGTACAAGCTCTACAAAAAAAATGAATTTTTAAAATAATTTGGGTAATTCGGTTATACCCGAAACCCAAAAAATTTACCCTTTACCCGACCCGAAAAAAAATCGGGTAACCCGATTACCCGAAAAAATTTACCCGATACCCGATTTACCCGATACCGGAAAAAATCGGACGGGTAATTGGGGTATCGGGTATTTTCGACAGGGCTACTTGCCACAGTAAAATGTAATGTAGGAAATGCCTTATTGACTGTCTGAGCATAGGAAGACCATGTCGGTTATAGGAGATGAAATGTCGAATGGGCGGTGCCAAGCACATCATAAGCTTGTGACACGCGACTTTCAGTGTGTGGTGACGCATAACTCATTTGACGCAGCTTGGAAAATTTGATCAAGCTTAACACCTAGCGATTCATGAATATATCACATGAAATGGCGTCGTATAGAAATGGACTAACAAAGGTTGTGAGCCTTCAAGCCTTGTTCGTGGTACGCATCATGATAGTGGGGTTAGGATGAGATGCTAAGAAGCTCAAGAAAAAGTTTATGTCTAAACCTTGCGAGCAGAGCTTGGCGCTATAATGGAGTCGGGATGAGAAACTAAGCGACTCTAGGCAAGGGTCATCAACCTTTTGAACCTTTAGCAAGGTTGGGCTTAGCAGTCTTCAATTTATGTGTCCGACCCAGGTGGTCAGTTCATCCATAATGTAAGGGTGTTCGATTTTTTGCTATTCCATTGACTATAGCGACAATCGGCGCCTCGTTGTCTTGGGTATGATGATCTTTTTTGCCGAGATTTGAGGCTACTGAGAGATGGACAACAAGGTTGTTGAGGAATGGGGCGTGAAGCTGCTCCTTTGTTTATAATGTTATTGTCTTCCCAGGGATGCACAATCATATACAATATTCCCTTGTCATGTAATTCGACTCTTTGCTCGAAATGGAGTCAACACTTCTCATATTATTGTGTGGCTTGTTCATAGCTTGATGGAAATCAGCAAGACAATGTTATGGCGATTTTGTTGTAAGCATGATTGTATTGGGGTTTGGGATCCCATCAAACCTCTCTGTTTTCGTAGGTGCTTTTCTAGTATTGGGTACTAGCATAGCTAAACTTGAGTTGTTTTGTGTGTATTGGCCCATGCTTGCACATTTGATCCTCGTTCATTTGTACATGCCATTGTGAACAACAATAACAAGTTATCTAGTTCACAACATATGCGTTTGAGTAAGGTATTGTGACATCTCACCAGTTTTTCAGGTCTTGAGTCTTAGATCTGGGTCGGAGATCCGGGTTTGATGCCGTCTGCATATTCCCGACTTTATACCTAGCAAGAACCACAATAAATCGTTAGAGTTGCTTCGGGACCGGAGCCCCAGAAGCAAGCTTCGATGATCAAGTTAGATCGGTGAAGATGATAAATGGGTCATATGTTTAGCCATGGCAGTTGTGTAAAGGTTGAAAGATAAAGGCCGAACCCCCTAGGGTTTTTTCTAGGAGAGAGAAGATAATTCAAAAAGGTAGGGGACATGTTCTATTTACAGGGGACCATTAGGTCAGAAGGGAAATTATCTCTTTTCCTTTTGGAATTTGGTCAAAGGGAGATTAGGTCAAGCCTTGGGCACATCCAATTCAGGCCCAACTAGCAGGGAGTTGGGCCAAGGCTCCAAGGGTCATCAGTCGAGCGCTCGAAGGTTGCCATTCGAGCATCCAGAGGTCACCAAACAAGGCCAACGCTCTAAATCTTGAGGTCTTAAACATGCTAAAGGGCCATGCCTTAACAAATGGAAACACATATACCAAAAAATCTAGGTGGCAAAAGGTTTCGCTCTAATTCATGAAAATGATTATGTGGAAACACTTTCGCAAGTAGATTTTAAAGATTTGATAAATATCATTATGGTTAGTGGTTGTGATAAATGCATTCTTAAATTCGCAATATGATTACGGCATCCCTTTTCATAGTTCGAATTGTGGGAAACGAAAAGGAACTGTTTGGATGTTTTTGACTTATAGCTATAAGTTCTTAAAGGGTTTAAACACACATATATGCTATCTAATGAAGGTGTATAAGCTTGAGAAGTCTAGATGAAGACTTATCGAAGCATCACATATCAGAAATCTACACTTTAACAATAAAGTCAAAAAGTATTGATTTCTAGGAGTCGAGTTGATTTTTGGATACATGTCAAAGCTAGTGGGAGCATAATTGTTATGATAATGGGAACATAATTGTTATGCTGGTAGGAGCATATTTGTTATGCTAAGTGTTGCATGTTAAGAATACTAATTATAGGAAACAAAGATTTCAAATTTGAAAATTGCAAAGTTTGGGAATTGTTTCACTACAGAAAAATTTAACGGAGAGGATACTCATACTTCATTTTAAATCTAAAAGTTTAGATTGAATGTTTTAAAATAACTTAGTCTTAGACATATATGAATATCATTTTGAAATGGTTGAACATAGGAAATTTAATTTATGAAAATATTATAGTAAGAGACTGAATAGATATCAAGTATTTAACATAATGAACCAAGTCCCACATGCTTTGGATATAGGATCGTTTTCATATGCTATAATCTTCACTTGTTCTGATTTTTCCATATGCCTTGGGCATTGAGAGGGAAAAAGGACTAGAACATGTTGTGACTAAAGTTGTTAAAAAACTGTCAAGAACAGTCTAAGGTTTACTAAAGATGGTTTGTTTGTGGAGAGTTGGACGTATAATATTATAATGGACGGACCATATTGACATAATTTGGTTGGAGGTGATTCTTATCGAAAATTGATGGTCATATGGGAATATGGAAATGTTTCCGTAGTAGGAGTTTATTATTGAAATCTACATGTGAGTTAGGAACCTCAATACAAGAAAGGATGTTCAAGGAGTGTACTTTGAATTTGAGACTTTGTACCATGGAATTGTTTAAAGTAACAAAGGTTCAATGGAATATTTTGTAATATTGTTGGTAAAGTCTCTGTGACTTTGAAGCCTCGACATCACAAAAGGATATTACATGAAAGGATGAATTCTAACACATTTAGTAGCAACAAGAATAGTCACCATCGAGAGACATAGTATGCATGTTTATGACATGGCATGACTGATGTTTAATTCAAGTATTTAGTTGATTACTCGAAACATTATACAATGAATTAAGTCTATTTAATATGGTGATTAAATAATAAGAGTTTTGTTTATATTCAATAGTTTTGAGACCATAGTTAATTAGGTTATTATTGTATTTCACTTTGAATGTTTTACTTCCCAGATAATTGGATTATTCAAACATCCATAGTCGCTTGTACATTTGGAATTAAGTAGCGAATTAAGATTGTCATGAATTGAATTGTAGATTGCCTATGGGTATTAGACATAGCAATTGTTTGCTGCAATATTCATGAGTACCATGAAAATAGGGATTTTTAGTATTGGATTAACCCACGCTCAAAGAATTACTTCATTGGTTTTATCACGAGAATTCTGAGACGATAATATCTTATATTCTTGAAATAGAGATATATGAGTTGTTGTTTACAAGTCATTTGTGCATTGATAATACGTAAACACATCAGTAACTTGATGTTATAAAATGTCTTGTTATGTGTGATTTGAGGAGTAAAGAGTGCAAGCATATAAGCCGAAGTTTATTCGTTACTTTTACCCTGACGGAAAAAACGATATCTATGGGCCCCTCAATGATTTAATGATGGCATCTAAAGTGTTTGGCTAAGCCTGGACTGAATTGATGTGTTCAATTGGTAGTCTGATTTCAGTCGTCACAAATCAGAAATTGAGAAACAAAACTTGGACAATGAGATTGATTATAATCCATATCTCATGTTTGTACGATATCATGCAGAACGAAGAAATATTTTATCATTTATCTTAGGATACGTAACTGACTAGGTCAGAGTTTAGCAACGGCTTTGAGAGTTATAATTTGATAATCAGTTTTAGAAGTTATATCGGCAACTATAGTTATTAGAGTTATCCAAGTAGGAGACTATTAGATTAGGTATCTAAGACCATAACTATAATTGGTATATATTAAATTGATAATAGCACAGTCCTTTTGGGTTGCCCTCAAAACTAGCAACTGGATAAATAATTTTGGAGAATGAGGTTAATTTATTATTTGATTAATAAATTAAAATAAATGATTTGTTATTATATTATGAGAATAAAATAGTAATTAGAAATAGTAATATTTAGTTAATATTTAATCAAAAATTAATTGAAATTAATTTTGGGATTAAAAGAATTAATTAAAAGTGCATGTAATGAAGTGAAATTATTAAATAGTTGAGCAAGATGCAATCTCGAAACCTCCATGAAGGGTTGGACAATTTCTTCATGGGTAAGGAATTCTAGAATACTCTTTGGTAGATAAACAGGAAAGTGGATAACTGCCCAGTTTAAGATAATCTTGGATCAAGGCTTATCTAGGGTTTTCTGACTGCACTATAAATAGGGTATAACCCTATGATTTTCAGCTAACCTCTTCTTTAGAAGTACCAGCCAAAAAATTTGAGCCTTTCTCCTCTTTCTCAATCATCTTGCATAGCTAGTGTGGGGTGTGAACCATTAGAGGCATGACATTTGTGACGCTTGATCTCAAAGGCTTCAACGATACAAGGATTTGAATTGTGTAACGCCCGTGTTTCTAGGTTAAGCATTAAAGACGATGTAATAGTCCAGGTCAACTATTATAACGTGTTTTGAACTAATAAGAATAAATTAAGTGAATTTACGATAAATTGCTTTTTAGCCTTAGGGATCTAACTGAAAGTCGTGGTATACTTTAAACCAAGAGCGTGCATAAAAAGAACTCCCAAATCTGACTTCGTATGAGAAAGTTATGATTTTTTCTAAGTTTCAGCTTAGTAGTATAAAGCCTGAAACTCGAATTTTAGATCGAGTGATTTTCAGCCGAAACAACCTAAACGAAAATCAAGGATCTTGTTGATAGTAGTTCAACGGTAAAAAGACAGACGAAAACGGACATAGGATGAAGAAGTTATGAATTTTTAACGGACTTTTCCTGTCTTGGCCTATTAAAAATATAACTTTAAAAATAAATTCAAAATTTGCCGACAGAGTCTAAACGAAAGTTGTAGAACACGGTCTCACCTACACGTGGATATAAAGAACATCAAAAACGGAGCTCATATGCGAAAGTTACGAATTTTTGAAGTTTGAAAATTCGAAGTACGCCCAGCATACTCATGTTCACGGTCCGATATTGGCCACGTAGCCCTACTCCTTCGCATGAAAGACATGTGCCATAGCCTTGACGCATCCGATATTATCCTTTCATACGCCCAGCGTACTTGATGAAGTAGGAGTACGCCCAGCGTACCTTAAATTTACCCCCAGCGTAACTCGAGTTTTTAGCCCCTATAAATAGTGATCGAAGCCAGCCGATTTTTTGTTACAAAATTTCACTCCTTTCACCTACGCGTGGATATAAAGAACATCAAAAACGGAGCTCATATGCGAAAGTTACGAATTTTTGAAGTTTGAAAATTCGAAGTACGCCCAGCGTACTCATGTTCACGGTCCGATATTGGCCACGTAGCCCTACTCCATCACATGAAAGACATGTGCCATAGCCTTGACGCATCCGATATTATCCTTTCGTATGCCCAACGTACTCGATGAAGTAGGAGTACGCCTAGCGTACCTTAAATTTACCCCTAGCGTAACTCGAGTTTTTAGCCCCTATAAATAGTGATCGAAGCCAGCCGATTCTTTGTTACAAAATTTCACTCCTCTCACCATCTACTTTCCTTTTTGCTACACTAAATATCCCCAAGCCTATTATATCATCCTAGCATCGTAAGCAAGCCCGAAGATCCCGAGAAAAGAGTTTCTCCAGACGAAACTATGTCCGAGTAAAGCCCAGTTTTTGAGAAAACCTCTCAGTTTTATCGGAAACGATCGTTTTAAGAGACGAAGTACGGCCCGATTATCGTTAAATCAAGTGAGTGTATAGTCACTTTCATCTTACACATAGATATGAAGTATTTTATATAAAACACGTGCTATGTGTGTGTGTATATATATATATATATATATATATATATATATATATATATATATATTGTTTGTTTATTTGAGATGGATGTTGAATGAATATTTTATACATGTTTTAAATGAGTTAAATTGTATATGAATTTTATATCTACGAATATGTTGGGTAGAACATGGGTAGATAAATAATGAGGGATGTAAGATGATATAGATGAATATTGGCAGCTGCGCCATAACCCTTAGGTGTTTTTGATTTAAGTGTTCACCAGTTGTAATCTAAATATCCTGGTAGCTGTGCCTAATGGACAATATATGCAGTTGTGGCTAATAGATACAACATAATCCTGGCAACTGTGCCTAAATGATAATATCAGCAGATGCGCAAAATAGAGAACGTCATCATCCCGGGAGCTGTGCCTAGATGATAATGTTAGCAACTGCGCCTAAAAGATAACATTGGCAGCTACGCCTAACAGATAATATTGGCAGTTGTGCCTGGTTGAGAACAACACAATCCTAGCAGTTACGCCTAAAGGATAATATTGGGAGTTGTTCCTAATAGAGAACATTGGCAGCTGTGTTATTGGCGATGACGGACTTTGTGCCTATACCTTAGGACAATCCTTTGGAATGAATGAGTGAATGATAGAGGATTCTTAGGGTGGAACCTTAAGAAACTATAGAAGTATCCCTTATGCAGTGTTAGCCCAATGATGATCCTTAAGCTAGGTCCCTTTTTAGAGATGTTTAGGGACATAAAGTGAGGATAACCGGAACGGGTAATCAGGGTTATTGTTGATTGATGAAATTAATAGATTTATTGTTAGTTGATGAAATAAATAAATTTATTGTTGGTTGATGAAAATTAATAAATTTATTTATTGTGGGTTGAAAACCCTATATGCTCACCAAACTCCCAAGATTGATCCACTTAGCTTTTTTATATTACAGGTAGTAGACCTAGAGCATACTTTGATGATGACGGAAGATTTTTGAATTATAGGCCAGTAGGTGTAAATAATTGTTGTGAGGCTTATAATGTACTGTTTATGCTTTTGGTCTGTATCGGAACATGACATCCCGAGGCTTTTTATATAATGAAAATACATTTCTTTAAGAAATGCTTTGATAAAATTTTTGTTATATTTTGTTTAGGGGACAAATTCAAGAACATCTTTTGGAAGATTACTCTGATTTTATTTTAAAAACATAAACTAAATCGGTCTTTTCTGGCCGACAAATTTGGGGATGTCACAAATTGCCATAGCTATATAGTGATCAATGTATAATTACTCTAACACTATTTGTGAATATCGAATATTATAAGAGCATGATCAGGTTTTCTATTTGTTGTTCAAGTTGTACGTTCAATTAGAGAAAACATAAATCAAATTATTTAGGGTTCCATGCACACATAAGATTGTTTGTTATGCTCAAAATCCATCAAAATAAACATTACAATAAACATCGTCTATGCAGTCAATGTTTCAAATACATTATTAAGTGTTTAAAAGATATAAACTAAAAGTCATTTGGTGGATTATCCGATTACTGAATAGTCTCATAAAAGACGCCAATTGATCTTCAAGTTGTATTTGTCTTCGTTGCATCTCTTCATGCCTTTGAACTTGTTCCTGCAACTCCCGCGCCTAAAAAATAGTAAGACTAACATATATAAAAATGGAAATCCTAACAACATTACAAACTCAGAAAAACTCATATTTATCATATCCATTTATCCTTGAACTATCAAAAAGTTAATAGTCAAAAAGGTCATACATACCTTACCGAGCATTTGAGCCTAGAAGTTTCATACTTGACTCCTTTACCTAAGACAAAATAATAAATAAAATTAGGAAAAACATATCATAAAAATGATAGTTTTTAAGTAATAAAAAGAACATTAATGGAATGAAGCTTTTGCTCATATATTCCACAGACCTATTTTGTCAGTCATGCTTGGTTTCCCATACGACTTAATTAAGATACTAATAATCACCACACTTGCTTCCAGGCATTTCTTGCAAGTAACTTCTCATACTAACTTTGATGAAGAAGATCAAAACTAGACAAAATCACATCATAAAATTTTCTAAATTTTATTATCCAAGAAGCGAGCAAGTGATACTTACAAGCTATGATATGTTTGAAAATGAGCACGAGAAATCTTACTATCCACACCCTTGCGATTCAAAAAAATCACATACTGATTTCCAGGAATAAAGTGACAAAATGAAGATTAATTAATTGAAGTCCAGAGATATGTGCAATACCTAGATAGAAGCATTGGCTGATAAGAATGTATGAAAAGAAACAAAAAAAAAATAAGTCACCATTGTGTATTAAAAATCATTGGATATTCAAACATAGCATAAAATTACCACCTCTCCTTTTTAACCAACGATATCCTTGGCCCAAAAACATTTTGAAAAACAAATGCAAAAAAGTATAAATAAAATATTGTTGAACAATAATAATAATCACTCAGTCAATCAAGTAGTGATCACATAAAAGATCAACTACAATCACTAATGAGTTCAAGTTGATAAGTACTGAGATATTAGCATGCTTCAAATCTATCCAAGTTTAGCCATTTATTTCTTTGCATATCACACCAGAATCCGTGAAGCGTCCAAGTATAACTATGAAGTATAAGTGTAAGTTCACTGAAAAAAGATAATATATTTATATTCAAATTAATGATTTGTATACGCTAAACCATTACCAAATCAGTAAATTTAGCAAAACAGAAAACTAGAAATTCATATATCTTTACCCATAAACTGCAACGTCATTTGATGTGAAGAGCAACAAAAATCAATATTCCCGACGCTTTTCTACACCCGTAATATCTGGATTTAACTCTAATCGATACATAAAATTTAGGGTTTACCTTCTTTAACGAAAGTAGATAAAACCAAGTGGAAGGAGGCGGCAGTAGAGGCAAAGATGGTGGAGAATGGCAGTTGGAATAGGGCAACAGCGATGCAGTGGCCGATTCCGGAGCCGTGGTCGCCAGGTTGAGTGGTAATGGATCCGAATCGATAATGGTGATGGAGATGGCAGATTATAAACAAAGAGATGGCGAAGGGCGGCGAAGATATGAGAAAGAGGAGCGGAGGGCGACGGAGATATGAGGAACAACTGATATAATTGAAGATGGCATATGCTGTAATTTTAAATCCTAGACCGAAGTGGGAGCAATTATCGAAAAATTAAAAAATAAAAGAGTTTATTATTCTTATTGGTGAACGAGGGGAAATAAAACCAAGCAAATATGTGGGGGAAGAAGGGCTAATGAAATTTTAGAAGTCACTCGTTCCCTTCGGTATTCCGTAGTAGCTACCGATTTCCAAAAAAAATTAAAAAATAAAGAATTTATTGTTCTTATTCTATATTTAATACTATAAATATCATATATTTATTTATATTATTAATATTAAATTTTTAATTATTATTATTTTGTATTATTTATTACTGCTATTATGTTCATTATTATGTTTAATGTTGCACATATACATAAAAACATACATACATCCATACATAAATATAAACGTATAAATCGATTAAACATCATTTTTTAGTTTTGTTTTTATCACAACTTTAATATACAAACGTGTGTATATCTACTAAAATCAATTGTCAATCTATTTATTTATATTGAAATAACTAAAATCAACTGTCAGCCTATTTCATTTTATTGAAATTAATAAAATCAATGCCACGAATGGTTAGGATTTCCAACGAGGTGGACCAGTGAAGATTTCTAGGCGGAGTTTGGCGGAGGAGTGGCAATGAGGTGTATCGGTGATGTATCCTGAATTAATGATGGCGATGTCGATGGCGGTAAGAAACAGGGAGAAGTCGTAGCAGCGACGTCAGATATAAGGAAGAGGAGCGGAGGTCAGCGAAGTTATAGTTGGAGTTAGGACGGATCAAAAAAATGGGAGAGGGTGTATGTGTATGCATCTATGGGAGATGGTGTATTCAAACTCGGGTCTTACATAGTTTTAGCCTAACAAATTACCAAACGGTCGGGCATACCACATCCATACACATATACACATACACATACACATACACATACAGATGCACATACATACACACATATATATATACGGATAGACACTCACATACACACATACCTATACATACATATTCACAAACACACATACATACATACATATCTATACCCATACACACATACATATACATACTCGAATACATTGTGTGACAACTTGAAATTCTAGAATAAACTAGGTTTAAACTTCAACCATCTATCAGTAGTTTGTTCCATGTAACATTGATGAAATAAAGAGCTTTGTATGCCTAAGGGCATATTTATATAAAGTTATTATGTACATTAAATTTAGTTATAAGATATAATAAATTAACAAGTTATAACCTATCGAAATTCGCGACAAAACTAACACGACACTAGGAATCGTAAAAAGGGAGTTTATGATAGATTACTTTTTAGCCTTAGTAATCTAAATGAAAGTTGTAGAGTACATCTCCACCTATGCGTGGATATAAAGAACGTCGAAAACGCAACTCGTATGCAAAAGTTATGATCTTCCGAAGATACAGCTGTCTAAAAGCATGACGTAAGCTCCACGACATGGAATTTGTCAAGGACACTAATCGGGGCTAAAAAAACACGCGCTAAGTCTACGGGAGTAATGTTTTAAGGTCCCATGACGGGGACATAAAGGCCACGACATGAAAATGTCAACCATACACCTTTTGAAGCTAGAACGCAGATGGCAAGTCTATGAGGTGACGCAGCTTAGTTCCACGACATAGACATAAAGCCCACGACGTGGACTTGAATTGATCAACCTATAAATCAAAAGTCCGACCTCCTGGTCTTGTTACACCAAAAATAAACTCACACTCTCTCGTGTTGCTAAATTCGAGCCATTCCCGGGCCGACGATCGCTAACCGCTGTCAGTTTATTGCTAGATTCTACCTGCAATCAAACTTAAGGTGATTTTATACCCTACATTATCATGTCTTTTCCTGACGTTTTAGGGGGGTATACAAGTAAACATATGGAAACTCGTGTTAAACTACAAACTATTGTCGTTTTCTTATGACTCAACAGTTATCTATTATAAACTATAATAGGTATAGTTTGGAAACATTCATTATATTTTACCCTTTCAAGGAAAAGAAACGATTATATAAAAATATGATTATTTTTATATATTATAAACATTACGAAAAGGGTAACAATTACATATACGAACATTTTCATTACAAAAACATGTATTTCGTTGGAAATTTGTGAGTTAATCGTCTTCGTCGTACCTACCAAGGTATACACAGAAGTCATGTTTTATAACCAGAGTCTCCATCCGGAGAGCGTAATACTTTGGTATATATTTATACGGGACTAATGATCCCACATCCTGGCTGTTAGCTACATAACGACCGGCAGGTTATGGGTGACAAATGTCATAACTTTTCGACATCTGAAGAACATCGAGGCAGGAAAATCATTAATATCACATTTATGAAAACCCACATGTTAAACAACAATACGTTATTTTACGTGAAATCGACAATACACTTATTTTACGTAAAAACACATCTCTTCGAACGATTTTGTTTACGAATAAAACTACATGTTATTAAACTAAGTATGGCAGATATACTTGTAATTTACGGTCTTGAAATGTATAAGACTACAGTTCAATTTTATGGATAATATAGGATTTTTCGGGATAATTACGATTACTTTACAAATAAATAGTTTACAAATCAACTTTATGGAAAATATAGGATTTTCGGGGATAAACACTCTCATTTTTATAAACAAACGTATTGCAACTCATTTTATAGAAAATTTTGGATTTTCTAGAAGCAAACATGATTTCATCTCATTGAATGACATATATTTATTCATACAGATGCTTATGAACTCACCAACTTAAATGTTGACACTTTTTCTCAAATAATTTGTATTCTCTAGAAACAAGTAAAACAAGTTATCAACAACTTTTGAAGAACTGAAGCTAAAGCGTTGAGGAAATCTTTTGACATCATAATGTAATTGACATTTTGGAAACTTGTAACACATACAATGGTGTAACATTTTCAATTACGTATATGATAGTTGTGTTTGCTTTCTTTACTATTCAATTGTTATGATATTGCACATGATGTCCTCCGCCCCCGAACGTTTCTGCCGTTCAGGTTTGGAGGTGTGACAGATTGGTATCAGAGTATTGTTTATAGTGAACTAAGTGTATCGAACCATATGATATACAACTATAAATACAATGGTTCTAAAACACTCTGACCAAGAGTTATGCTTTTTAAAATATATTAATATGTTTATAAAAAGTATACATGCATATATACGTACTAGTACAGTGTCATAATATAAATAAAACAAAAGTATTAAAGATGCGTTGAGCACTCCAAGTACGTGTAAGAGTATGTAATCAGGTCTATAATGAATATAGCATGATTAACTATAGTCGTAGTGGGCAACAAATCTAAAAACTTACGAATCTCATAAACTTGAGAACCAAACATAAAATTTAAAAATACTATAGTAGTATTTTGTAATACCATAATAACCGTAACTACTGTATTTAGGCTTCGACGTATACACTTATGTTTTGATGTATTCCTCATATCTCTATTCTCACACAGACACAATGTCAGGATTTCACCCACATGGAGACCCATATTTCCCAAATCAAGGAAACGAAGGTTGGATCGTGGAAGATCCAAAGGAGGATTCCAAAGAAGAACCAATGGAAGACGAAGACGAAGAGGATTCAGAAGATATCAACTCAAAGCCAAAGGTCTACAATCCACTGCAAGTTGTCTGGTACCCTGCATTCAGATAGAACTTCCATGGCCCGATGCCAAGATGGGCCACGGACTTACAAAGATGGAGCCAAGAACAAGGCCAACACCCGCCTTACGAAATGGAAAGAGGCTTCTATAACCTCTCCAAAGGAGGTTCGGAAAACAGGGCTCTCCCGGTCTTAGTTCGTCGCATCGCTAACCAGGGGGGGATAGGCAAGGGAATCCACCAGCCAAATCATGGAAGTTGGTGCCACCGCTGAGATTAATGTTGTCCGTCTTCGCCGTCTGGACGAAGACCATGATCAAACCAGGAACCACACCGAAGCTCTTCAAGATGAAATGATTGCTGCATGAGCTGAAATTAGAGCACTTCAGGAGCATCAGGCTACGCTGGAGCAACGTTTGAGAGAAGCAAAACATGAAGTGGTAGAGTCTAGTACTCAGGGTAGCACTCTCCATGAGTAGTGTTTACACTACTCACATTTTTATATAGATTAGGACAGCATATATGTATTAAATATTACTCTTATCTACTTATAAACTCAACCATGTGTCTAGGTGTTTACACTATTCAGGGAATCGTAATGTTGTCAAGGTTTTCCTTTAAACTTTGATGTATTGTAGACCAATGTCAAGGTCAAAATTTCCAAACATTATGTATCAATATATCAAAGAAATTGACAAGCATTTCACTCTATTGAGAGTATTACTATTGAAATTCAAAAATTTATTCTTACATAAATTTCTACTATGAATTCAATACAAAACATATTATGAGTCGGAACATACTGCATGTAGAAACTAATAAAATTAGTTAATTAGTACCTGACTTACGATTATTATTAAAGAATTACCATCTTTTCACTTTTAACTCTATGGCAGAAAGATCCACCAAGAAAGAATCCCAGACGTTTCAACAATACTCCACCAACTCCACCACCGCCTCCACCTCCACAATGATCCCTCTATGTTCCAAGTTGCGATAACTGTTGCGGTAGCAGCCGCCATAACACAAATAAATGCAAGCGGTGCCAGTGGAGCGGGAAATGGTACTAACCACTCAAACCATGGTGTTGGGTCTAAAATATTGGTTTATACTTTGCTTTTCTAGGCAATTAGTTTTTCTATAATGTAATATACGTTTGTGGCTGTGTTCATGGCCAGGAGAATGTTTATGACCGTAAACCAGTTCACGGTCGTGAACCCATCTACGACCCATGTTCCATATACACATATAAATAGATGTTAGGTGGGTGAGGAGTGGTTGATGAATAGAAAAGAGTGTACAGCTGAGAGAAGAAAGGAGCTTAAGTGTGTGTATTTTAAGGTGTTAAAGAGAGAGAAAGGAGAGAAGGTGCAAGTGTGTGTGAATCTTGTGTATTGTTCATCATTCCAATCTTGAATACATCATAGATTCATATTATTATTCTTCTCTTTCTCTTCGATTTTGATCTGACATCATCCGTTTGATTGGGATTCCGCACCATCAAACGGATATGATTGATACACAAGCAGATTTGGGACTTACACATGGAGAAAGTCATGGACACCATAGGGAGTGTTCATATAAAGACTTTACCAATGGGAAACCTAAAACCTTCAATGGAACTGGAAGAGTAATCGCACTAATGCAATGGTTCGAAAAGACTGCATCAGTCTTCGAAATATGTGTGTGTTCAGAAACAAGTAAAGTTAAATATGAAGCATACACCTTCTCCAACAGAGCTCTTGCTTGGTGGAAGAGCCATGTCAAAGCGTTAACCCTCCCAGTAGCAAATTCGATGAGTTGGGATGACCTGAAGATCTTGATGTTAGAAGAATATTGCCCAATGGGCGAAGTGGAAAAATTGGGGCATGAGTTGTGGACCCTTAAAATGACTGGATCTGACCTCGCTGCCTACACGGCCAGATTCTGTGATCTCTTTGTATTGTGTCCCGAGATGGTTACCCCAGAAGCAAAAAAGGTGGAAAGATACATATGGGGATTGTCACCCCAGATGCAAGGGTATGTAATAGCTTCCAAGCATACTACCTTCAACAATGTAAAATTTTTGGCGCAACGACTCATTGATCATGGAGTTTATCAGGGAATAATAACAGCCGCCCCATGAACAACCAAAATAACGCCACAACAAAAAAGTCCTTGGAACAAAAGAAAGAGCAAAACATCAGATGAAACCTCCAAAAGACAACAAGTGGTGGCAGCTCACGCCGTTACTATCCCAGCAGCCCCAACACCCGCTAAGCAATATGTTGGGAATCAACCGAAATGCATTAAGTGTAACCACCACCATGTCGGTGCATGTCGGGAAATGTATTGCACGAAGTGCAACAAGAAAGGACACACAATCCATTTCAGCAAAGAGCCAACACAACAAGTTGCCTCAACCGCAAATATAGGAGCGAGACACACTTGCTACGGATGCGAAGAAACGGGGCACATTAAGAGGGATTGCCCGAAAACAAGGAATGCATGGGGGTAAGAAGAGTACTGACAATGGCACATGAGGAGGCAATAACAGACCCAACCGTGGTCACAGGTACGTTTCTCCTCAATAACTCTTATGCATGCATACTATTTGATAGTGGAGTGTGGAGGAGTTTTGTGAGCCACCAGTTTAAACATTTACTCAATCAAACACCAAAATCTTTAAACGAAACATTTATCGTCGAAAATGGCAAATGGAAAGACGGAAAACACTAATGACATATACATAGACTGTACGCTCTCACTAAACAATCATTCTTTTCAAATCAACCTCATGCCAGTCTTAATAAAAAGTTTTGATGTGATCATCGAAATGGATTGGCTATGTCCCCATCATGCTGATATTCTATGCTACGAGAAGGCCATTCGCCTTAATCTGCCAAATGGCAAAATCGTCGTCATTTACGGCGATAAGCCTAGTATGAACCTTCGCATTGTTTCTTGCATCAAGGCTCGGAAATACCTACGCAAAGAATACCACGTATTCTTGGCACACGTCGTGGATGAAAAGCGAGAAGTGAAAGACATCTAGAACATTCCCGATGTCTGTAATTTTCCAACATATTTCCCGAAGATCTTCCAGGAGTGCCTCCTACGTAACATGTCAAATTTAGAATCGATCTTATTCCTGGAGCTACGCCAGTAACCAAATCACCATATCGTCTAGCCCCAGATGAGATGCATGAATTATCCAGCCAACTAAACGAACTACTAAGTAAGGGATTCATTCGACCGAGCTTCTCACCTTGGGGAGCACCGGTCCTGTTCATAAAGAAGAAGGATGGATCATTCCGAATGTGCATCGACTATCACGAACTAAACAAGCTCACCATTAAGAACCGATATCCACTATCACGAATAGATGACTTGTTTGATCAACTCCAAGGAGCAAACTACTTTTCAAAGATCGACCTGAGATCCGAGTACCACCAACTGTGAGTCCATGAGATTGATATTCCTAAAACGACATTTTGAACTCGATATGGTCACTACGAATTCATATTGATGCCCTTCGAACTAACAAATGCACTCGCAGTGTTCATGGACTTAATGAACCGAGTATGCCATTCCTTCCTAGACAAAATTTTGATAGTATTCATTGAAGATATACTCATCTACTCATGAAGTAAGGAAGAGCACAGTCAGCACCTTCGACAGGTCTTGGAGAAATTACGAGTAGAAAAGCTTTATGTGAAGTTCTCAAAGTGCAAGTTATGGATTCGTAAAGTTGACTTCCTAGGTCACGTGATCAGCGAAGAGGGAATTCGCATGGACCCCTCCAAAATTAAAGAAATCAAGAACTGGTCAGCACCAAAAACGCTAACAGAAATTCTCCAATTCCTAGGCCTTGTTGGCTATTACCGTAGATTCATACAAAATTTTTCCAGAATCGCTAAACCACTTACCACCCTGACTCAGAAGGGTGTAACTTTCAGCTAGGGAGAGAAACAAGACACTGCATTTCAGACACTGAAGCAAGCCCTGTGCAATGAAACTGTCTTGTCTCTTCCAGAAGGGACAGAAGACTTCGTTGTATATTGCGATGCATCCAATCAAGGACTGGGATGTGTACTTATTGTTGGGTTTTGAGCATTCTAACACTCCTAAGTGTACATGCAACCCAAAATACCTTGTATCTATGTTTTCCCTATTATACATGAAAATATGAATATTCCAAGGTATTGCCCTATCTAGCATACAATCTTTTAATACTTGGGTAATATAACAAGTTAGAATACATACCTCTTGATGTGACTTGACTACATGAAGCTCGAGAGCCTAGTGCCCCAAGTGTGACACCTCAAATGGTTCACACAACATCATCAACACTTGGAATAACCATGAGAAGAAGACACTTTATGCTCAAATCGGCTAGCCCTCATATATGTATCACTAGTGCCAATTTCTTGAGCTAAATGGGTCTTTATATAGTGTGGCTATTAGGGTTACACCATGTAACTCATGACTTTTCCCATTCCTTATGCTCCATGGGTTTTAACCTCCATGGAGTATCCATGGGTCACCACATAGGTTAAACCCAACATAAGGAATCTTGGATCATAAGCCCACATATATAAGAATTAATGATTTACACAATCAATCCCCATATATTTAATTAATCTCTTTTGATCACTAAATTAAGTCCAAATGAATTCCTGATCAATACTAATTAAATAACATGATTTTATATTAATATATTAGAACTTATAATATATTAATATGTCACAAATGTCCTTTTCTCACAAACGGTCTATCCAAATGTTTCCACGCCATGCAACCCAAATGGACCATGCCGAGTCGGGTCAAGTACATACAATTTAGATTTATGGAATTAGACGCTAATCCAATAGTCTCCCACTTGGATAAATCTAAAACTATTATTGAGTGTGACTTCAAACCTACTGGCAATCGTAGCACTCAAAAGCCGTTGTCGAACTTTGACTTTGTCGATGAACTCTGCCCTTTGCCAATGACTTGTCCATTAGATAAGGGATCATGTATTCCTCCATTCTAGATATCATATGGACTGAAACATGGATTAAAATCATTCTCTCTGTCCATTTGTTGTATCCTAATTTCCGATTTATGACGACTGACTAATTGAATAGATCAAATCAGTCCTGCTTGGCCAAGCACTCACATGTGTCATCATTAAATCATCGAGGGGCCCACAGATATCACTTTTATCCTGAAGGTAAAAGGAATGGATAAACTTCGACTAATATGTGTTGTTCTACTACTTGTTGAATCATACACAAAGGCATGTTTTATAACATTGAGTTACCAATGCGTTTTCGTACAATCAATGTATAACCAACTCATAGTAACAACTCATATCTCTAGGTTTGAAGAATATAAGATATTATCGTCTCATGATTACTCGTGATAAAATCCATGAAGTGATTCCAATGAGCGCGGGTTGAATCCAATATTCAAAACTTATGAGCACTCATGAGTGTTGTAACACCACCTTGTCCAACATCTTAGACCTCTACAAGCCTAACCCATGACAGTCTTGATTCATATCTACTTCCAACATATGAACGACTGTGGATGGCTTGAATAACTTAGTCATTTAGGAAGAACGACCTAGTTATTCTGGAAGTCAAAACATGCAAAATGAAACATAAGAATAATTGAATCCAATATGGTCTCAGAACTTATGAATATAAATAAAACACCTTTTATTTATCACCATATGATTACACATTATTCATTGCATACTGTTTCAGCTATCAACTTTATTCTTGAATTAAAAAACACTAGTTGTCCCATGCTTCGAGCATGTACACTATGTTTTTCTAAACAATAGCTTTTCCATACACCAAGTATGCACACTATGTTTGTCTATGATCTTTACTTTGTGAAATAGATCGATTGAACATAACTTCAATGATTCTCATTTCACAGTCCAAAATCCCTACCGCGAATGCAAGAATTCCAAATTCATGCCATTTGCCGAAATCTGTTAGATTCTAAACTTATATGCATTGATCTTCTTGTAATGATTATGCACAAAGTCACAAAGACTTGACAACAAACATTACAGAGCATTCCAATGGAGATCAACTCCATGGAAACATCCTTGTTGCATTAAGTTTCCTAATCTTACACAAATTTATTAAACAACTTCCACCTTCCCATATTCCCATTTTGACTATTACTTTTGAACAAGAGTTGCCTCTTTTCAGAATATGTCAACATGATCCTTCCAAAATTAACACTATACTTCTAACTGTACCTGAGCAACCAATCTTTGGTAAACCTTAGATTTTTCTCAACAATTGCTTAATCATTTTAGTCATATCTAGTTCTACTCTTTTCCCATCTTAATGCCCTGAGCATTTGGAAGAATTTAGAAAGGATAAATATTATAGCACATGCAATCGATCCTGTATCCAAAGCAAATGGGACACAATTCATGATGTTTCACATAAAGACTTGATTCTAGATCAGTCTTTTGCTACAATATTTTTTATTTTCCATGTTCTCAAAATTTTGACTATGAAGAGGAATGCCGTAATCATAATCGAATTTTGAGAACGCAATATATATGAATTTTCTTAATTTGAACCAAACCAACATAAAATTCATATATGTTCTGGACTAAAGATGATTAAAATCTCAATCTAAGCCTTTTAGAATTGAAACGAAGTATAATTTTACTATCCCTTAATTATAGCAAAACAACTTTTTCAACCTCGGCGACCTCAACAATTGAAATTTTTGTTTTCTATAATTAACATTGTTGTCTTGAAATACTTATCATAATTATCATGCTCCCACTAACATGATGATTATTAGCATAACACTTATGCTCCCCCTAGCCTTGACATATATCCAGAAATTACTGGACTTCTAGAAATCAATACTTTATTGACTTTCTTACCAAAGTTCAGATTTCTGATACTAGATTGCTTTGATAAGACTTTATCAAAATCATACACCTCCCCTTAGATAGCTCACAGGTGTGTCTAAGCAATTTCAGAACAATGAAAAGGGATGCCGGTCTCAATTGTTTAGACCTTTTCTTCATAAGTCCATGTTAGTGTGCCGGTTAACCACACAGGCTCCACTAACGACTTTGAGAATGCAAAGATTGCTATCTACTTAAAATATACTTGGTGGAAGTGTTTCCTCACCATCATTTTCATGAATCAGAGAGAAACCTTATGACCCTTAGATTTGATGATATATGGGTTCTTATCCACGTGAATTTGTCAAAACCATAATCACAAGACTAGGTTAGTGACAAATCCAAACTCATATGGATTGAACTTGTGCAATCTAAACTTCTTGCCACCTGGCAACACAAGGGCCTGCCACTGTCACCTTGAAATATAGGTTTTTCTTCTTGATTACTTCTTGAAACCCTTTCAGGATCCTTTTAGACTCCCACTGTTTCCTTGACCTATAAGACTTTCTTGCCAAATATTCAAGAGATAGTGTGGATTCTAATCTAGACAAACACTTAACACAATTGGCCTTAGTTGGTCTTTGTTTTATCCAAAACATCACAACTTACCAATTTCAAATGTACAAGAGTAGAAAACTTTTACTCTTACATTTGACAAGTGTTTTAAACCTTCTTTAAAACATGTCACTCAAGTTACATTCTTAGAGTATAACTCTAAGAATTGTTTTTTTTGGAACGAAGTATGAATCATCTTCTTGATTTAACCACTTCAACAATTCATAACTCCTCTTCTTAACTATCAGAATGCACTTAGAGGATGAATTGTGATATGGTCTCAAAATCATTAAGATGGTCTTAAAACATGATACTAAAGTACTCTCCCATCTTTTCAGATTTGAGAAACTTTTATCCTTCTGCCTAATTTGATTCTTCTTATTCGTTCTGTCATACACTGAAACTTTTCCATTGTTTCAGAATTATACTTAAGCTTGTAAGTATAATCATATTTACTAAACCTTAGTAAATCATAACGAATAGTCTTATCCATTTTTTGTGGTGAACTTTGGATAGTGCACAAGAATGTGTACTTGATCCCTTAGTCCTTCTCTTGAGTCACATATACATGTGAACACGGAACTAGTCTTAATTTTCCAAAGTTGAAAATTCTCATACATCACACTAAACGCCTTGTATGATTCCAAGTTTCAGTCCAATTGAAACTTGGGTGATGAGAATCTTTCCTTATTTGGTAAATTTTAACACTACCACAAATGAAAGAGTCAATTTCATATTTCTAATATTGCTATAAACATACAACGTAACATCCGGGTTCCCAGGTATTATTTCTTATTCATTTATTTTTGGATTTTGAGAGGGGACTCGGCGAGTTGGAGTATAAACTCGCCGAGTATGGACGCGGATGTCCACTCGGATTCGCGTCTGGACTCGACGAGTCCAAGGGGTGGACTCGGCGAGTCCACGTTGTTTAATGAAACCCTAATTTCATGGGTTTGGGACATATTTAAAGGGCCTTAGGGCCGTCATTTGCATCTATCAGTCCCTTGAGAGAAACCCTAGAGCACTTGAGCATTTTGGGAAGAGAGAGAAGGACATTGTTAACATTTGAATCTTATTTAACAAGGAAGAGGAGGTTTTAGTCAAGAGGAAGCAAGGGAAGTGGACATCCTGCGATTTTGGAGCTCAGAGCATCACTTTAGAGGTAATATCTCAGCTCCTTTTCTGTTGTTATGATGATGATGTGGATTTAGGGTTTCTTGGACCCTTTATTGACTAGCTTTGAGGCCAATACGTCCCTATTTGTGTTGAGGCGTTAGATCTGGATCCATTGAGGTCCAGAGGGCTTTACTCTTCAATCTTTATGAAGATCTTTGGGGGTTTTGACCATGGGTTGTGATAAATGGGGCTAAAACATCATATAAGAGCAAATAGAGGTTGTTTGTGCGTCAAGATCCGAACTTTACGTGATCATCATGCTTGGAGAGGCAAGATCTATGATTTGATGGAGCAGATCTAACCTCAGAAGTCGTCTTTAGTTTGTGCATGGCATGAACTCGCCGAGTTGTTCTTGGGACTCGACGAGTAGTTTGAAGGTTGCCCGTTAATCACTTAGTGAGTGGACTTGTCGAGTTGGGAGAATGACTCGGTGAGTCAGGGTGAGTCAGGTGTCTGAGTTCGAGTTGGAACTTGCCGAGTTGTTCTTGCGATTCGGCGAGTTGATTCGGGGTGGCCCCGCGATTCTTGCCGGGTGGAACTCGTCAAGTTGGGGAAACACTCGATGTGACAAGAGAGGGTTCGAGAGAGAGTCAGTTGACACGTGTAGACTCGCCGATTCGCCCTAGTGCACTCGCCGAGTCGGGTCAAAGTTGACCGTTGACCTTGTGGACTTTTAGGGTAGAGTGCAGTTGTATTTATGGGAATATTTGCTTTATGTGATTAGGCGGAGGCTAGGTCACATTTCTACCGAGGCAGAGACTTACCGAGATATCAGAGGTGAGTCTTCTCACTATACTATACCTGGAATGGTACCTATGTGTGACCGGAAGGTCTTGTATGCTATGAGTTGCATGTTTTGTATGTGTTACGTATATGATATGTATGCTATGTATGATATGGGCCGAAAGGCATTATGACATGGACCGGAAGGTCATGGAGTCTTGGACCGGAAGGTCAACATGAGTAGGACCGGAAGGTCTACTGGGACAGGGACGGAAGTCCCCTGAAACACATGGACCGGAAGGTCGTGTGAAGTATGGCCTGGAAAGGCATATGTGTGTAAGGGTATTTTGTGGAAACTCACTAAGCTTTTATGCTTACATTTGTTGTGTTATGTGTTTCAAGTACTAGCGAGGACCGTGGGAAGGCGTCGGCATGATGCGTACACACTAGAGAGAGGATTGATTTTTGTGATCTTGGGATACGATATGTTTTGATAACTATTACCGGATATTTTGTAAAACTTTTTATATGAAAATGGTTGTGTCAAAAAGAAAATTTTGTTTTGAAATTTACGTTGTTACATACAAACATCAAGTTTTCATGAATGCCATTGTAAGGAGATAAAAATAAAGTAAAACAAACTTTTATTTATTTTAAAATGCGGAAAAAACTTTTCCTTACAATGCAACATAAAATGAAAACTATGCTATTACATGTTTCCTAGCAATCTATCATAACTCCTAAGGAGTAGCTCAAGAATCCGATCTTCAACCAAGCGATAGAAATCCATCTTCGCAATCAAATTCAACATACTCTTCTTTTAAGTTTCTTCACTTTTCCATGATTTTTAAAACATCAACATGTGACCCAGTCACATCATGTAACAAAAATCTCAGAATAGAAACTTAACTGAGTCAGATAGTGGACTTTACCTGAAGTAGAGTCAAACTTATTCACTTTAACATCCTTAGGTAAATAGGCTGCTTCGCAATCAATGTCCCTTCCTTTGGCAATATAACCATATAGACCCTTTGGTAATGGTACATGGGACTATCTCAGACTTAGCCTTTCTCTTTACCATTTGGTCAACTGAATTGACTATGGTCGATCCCTTTCCATTGGTAAGAAAATGCTTTTTCTGGATTTCCAGTGTCATCATTGTCAATGTCCATAAAGTTTTAGGAAGTTGATCTTAGCAAATAGATAAGATCATTAAGGGTTTTGTCATAGTCTATTTCATAGGAGTCCCAAAGGAACTTACAATGTGAATTAGAAAGTGATTGAACCACCAACTTTCTTAAGACTTTGACACCCAACTCTCCCGACTTGTCAATATGTGATTTAATCTCCAAGATGTGATCACACCTAGACCTTGCTTGCCAATAGGGCTAGAGTGACCTTGAACTTGTGGGATAGGGAGAATGATTGGAGGAGGTGGAGGAAGTGAAGTTCCAAGATATTTGGGAGGATCATAGATGTCTGAACTAGACATCTTTTGGGAGATATTCAAGATAATTGATCTAAAGTCCTTAATATAACACCCAATATGAAATACTAAGGCTAGGACCCTACAAACTATTTTATAACTTGGAAGAGGGATGCTGTAATCCAAGCTATAAAATATTTGAAGGTAGGTGAATGACGATTCACCAATTTCCACCAAAATAAACGAAATGTATTATTAGGTTTTAATTGGCTTTGAAACTCCTAGGTTCTTTTGAGATTCATTGAACTTTTCAGTGGCATGTTTCAATCTCGAGTGTGCCCTTCAGGTTTTGTGACTGGGATGTCGAGGATCACAAAACAAGGTGTGAATAACCATGCAAATATACTTGGTAGCCTTAATATTTACCCCTCAATTGAAGTGTCGGTTAACCACACACACTCCATCGATGCTATGATAAACATTAAATTACCCTTTGCCTACCTTGTTAAATCAAGCTAGTGTGCCGGTTAACCACACACACTCCACTAACTGACTTAAGAAAGTGCAAAGTGTAATTTCATGGGTTAGCACCAAATTCACATTTTCCTAAGTAACTAAGATTGGGAATTTATAAATGTTTAGTTACTTAGTATTTGTAATTAATACTTTTAATGAAGGGAGAATTATAGTCCTTGTCCTACCCGTTCGGCTAACAACCCTCCACCGGTCAAGGAAGCGGTGGGTGAGAGTGGACACCCATTAAACTGCTATTTTATAGGCAGTAACCTTATACCCCCATTATAGACCGACTTCATAAATGAGGCATATTAATGGTAAGACGAATTGCTGTTATATATATATATATATATATATATATATATATATATATATATATATATTATTAACTTATAATATTATAAAGTATAATGGTTGAATTTTAACTTTTAAAATTCTAAGGGCTTAACTTGGAATTAAAGTATTCATGGGAAAACTTTACAAATTCCAAAACTTGAGGGCAAGTTTTTGAAACTATTAAAAAATTTTCATTTCATAACTTATGAGTTTAATGGTTCATTAAAATGAAGACTCTTCACTTTTTATGTAACATCTTATTCTTTAATAACACTTTTGAAGAAGTGACTCTTAAACATCCATAACTTGAGGACAAGTTATGGAGTCATAATACTATTTAATAAAAAAGACTCTTCATTTTTTTATGTAACCTATGACACTTTTATGAGTTTTAAGATTCATAAATGTGACCTTTTATGTAACTTGAGGACAAGTTACAAAAACACATTTTATGAACTACCTCTAGATTAATTAGGATTGAAAACAACTAAAACACAAATTTTTTTCCATTAATCTAAACTAACTCATAAATCAAGGAAACACAAAAAAATAACTTTTGGATTCCATAAGTTATGGAGTTTAATGTTTTGTTTTATGATGAAACTTTTCATGTTCCATAACTTAAGAACAAGTTATGGAATTCTTTAAAACATTAAGACCAAGTTTTGTAACTCCATAAAAAAAATTTGAATCTATTTTTTTAAAACCTTTTCATATCCATAATTTATGGAGGTTTCAAAAAACTCTTTAGATCAAACTTTTAAAACTAATAAAATAATCATATCATTTTATCTTTAACTAAATTTGACATAATTCAACTCATATAGCAAATGATTCAAATTTTACAAATAATTAGTTTTTCACAAAAACAAGTAATTATCTTAAAATTTGACAAACGTCATGTTTATTTTCTTTTTTTTTTCAACTTTGAAAATAAAAAATTTGCATCAATATAACAGAAAACAACCCATGGATCTGATACCACAATTGGGTTTTGAGCATTCTAACACTCCTAAGTGTACATGCAACCCTAAATACCTTGTATCTATGTTTTATCTATTATACATGCAAATATGAATATTCCAAGGTATTACCCTATCTAGCATACAATCTTTTAATACTTGGGTAACATAACAAGTTAGAATACATACCTCTTGATGTGACTTGACTCAATGAAGCTCGAGAGCCTAGTGCCCCAAGTGTGACACCTCAAATGGTTCACACAACATCATCAACATTTGGAATAACCATGAGAAGAAGACACTTTATGCTCAAATCGGCTAGCCCTCATATATGTATCACTAGTGCTAATTTCTTGAGCTAAATGGGTCTTTATATAGTGTGGCTATTAGGGTTACACCATGTAACTCATGACTTTACCCATTCCTTATGCTCCATGGGTTTTAACCTCCATGGAGTATCCATGGGTCACCACATGGGTTAAACCCAACATAAGGATTCTTGGATCATAAGCCCACATATATAAGAATTAATGATTTACACAATCAATCCTCATATATTTAATTAGTCTCTTTTGATCACTAAATTAAGTCCAAATTAATTCTTGATCAATACTAATTAAATAACATGATTTCATATTAATATATTAGAACTTATAATATATTAATATGTCACAAATGTCTTTTTCTCACAAACGGTCTATCCAAATGTTTCGATGCCATGCAACCCAAATGGACCATGCCGAGTCGGGTTAAATACATACCAATTATAGTTATGGACTTAGACACTAATCCAACACTTATACGGCGAGGAAAATTTATCGCCTATGCCTCACTACAAATAAAAACACCCGAGGACAATTGCACTACTCATAACCTTGAACTGGGAACGGTAGTGTTTGCTCTAATGATCTGGAGACACTACCTCTATGGTACAAAGTGCACCATCTTCATAGAACACAAAAGTCTTCAGTACATATTCAACCAAAAGAAGCTTAATATGAGACAACAACGATGGGTTGAACTACTCAATGACTACGAATGGGAAATTCTTTATCATCTAGCCAAAGCCAATGTAGTAGCAGATGCCCTCAATCAAAAAGAGTACTTAGGTCGTAGAGTAAAAGCACTAACCATGATTATCCATTCCCACCTATCAACACAAATCAAAGAAGCTCAATTGGAGGCCCTGAAAACCAGAAAACATGGCAGATGAAGACCTGAGAGGAATGGATAAAAACATAGAAATCAAGGGTGACAGAGTTCGTTATCTCATGAATCGGATTTGAACACCGAAGTTTGATGGATTCAGAGAAGTTGCCATGAACGAAGCACAAAAGACTCGATACTCTATTCACCCAGGTTTTGACAAGATGTATCTGGACCTTAAGAGATTGTATTGGTGGCCGAACATGAAAGCAGAAATTGCTTCCTACGTGGGCAAGTGTCTGGCTTGCGCCAAATAAATGTAGAATACCAAAAGCCTTCAGGTTTACTACAACAACCACAGATACCTGAATGGAAGTGAGAGCGGATTACAATGAATTTCATAACTAAGTTACCCAGGACAATGGATGGCCTTGATACCATCTGGGTGTCCATCGACCGGTTAACCAAGTCCACATACTTCCTACCAATCAAAGAAACGGACAAGATGGAAAAACTGACCAGAATATACATCAGGGAAATAATACGATTACATGGAATACCAATATCTACTATCTCTAACAGAGATTGTCGATTTACCTCTCGATTCTGGCAGTCACATCAAAAATTCCTAGGAACTAGGTTGGACATGAGTACAACCTACCACCCACAAAAAGACGAGCAGAGTAAGAGAACTATCCAGACACTAGAAGACATGCTGAGAGCTTGTGTGATCGAATATGGTAACGCATTCAATACCCATTTACCACTTTTTGAGTTCTCATATAACAACAGTTATCACACTAGTATCAAGGCTACTCCATTTGAAGACCTCTATAGCCGCAAGTACATATCACCTCTATGTTGGGCGGAAGTAGGTAATATACATTTAGCTAAAGGACAAGTTCCTGAAAGCACTCTCACTAGTCCGAAGATCATCAGGGAAACAACCTAGAAGATTGTTCAAATCCGTGAACGACTAAAAGCCTTTAGAGACAGACAAAAGAGCTACGCAGACAAGAGAAAAAAAACCTTGGAATTTCAGGTTGGTGATCGTGTTCAGTTAAAGGTGTCACCCTGGAAGAGCATGATATGCTTTCGGAAAGCGTTGAAAACTAAATCCAAGGTACATTTGACCATTTGAGATCCTCGCAAGCATTGGTCTTGTAGCGTATAAACTCCAACTACCACAAGAACTTAGTAATATACACCCTACCTTCCACGTGTCCAATCTCAAGAAATGTTTAACAGATGAAACTCTAGTTATCCCACTCGATGAAATCGAGATTAACGAGAGTCTACATGTCATGGAATAACCTATGGAAATCTTGGGTAGAGAAGTCAACAGAATGAAACAACGTCGCATACCGATAGTGAAGGTTCGATGGAATGTCACACTAGGACCTAAATTCACATGGGAGCGTGAAGATCAAATGAAATAAAAGTATCCACATCTTTTCCACAAGACTTGAAGTCCCACTTAAAGTTCAATTTCGGGATGAAATTTCCTATAATGGGGGGATAATGTGACAACTTGAAATTCTAGAACAAACTAGGTTTAAACTTCAACCATGTATCAGTAGTTTGTTCCATGTAACATTGATGCAATAAAGAGCTTTGTATGCCTAAGGGCATATTTATATAAAGTTATTATGTACATTATACTAAGTTATAAGATATAATAAATTAAGAAGTTATAACCTGTCGAAATTCGCGAAAAAAATGACACGACACTAGGAATCGTAAAAAGCGAGTTTATGATAGATTACTTTTTAGCCTTAGTAATCTAAATGAAAGTTGTGGATTACATCTCCACCTACGCGTGGAAATAAAGAACGTCAAAAATTGAGCTCATATGCAAAAGTTATGACCTTCCAAAGATACAGCTGTCTAAAAGCATGACACGTGACAGAAAACCTAATCAGCCATGCTCCACGACATGGACAAAACCCTAATCAGCCATGTTCCACGGCGTGGACATAAGCTCCACGGCGTGGAATTAGTCAAGGGCGCTAATCATGCCTAGAAAAACACATGCTAAGTCTACGAGAGTAATGTGTTAAGGTCCCACGACATGGACATAAAGGCCATGACGTGGAAATGTCATCCGGACACCTTTTGAAGCTAGAATGCAGATGGAAAGTCTATGAGGAGACGCAGCTCAGTTCCACAACGTGGACATAAATCCCACAACGTGGACTTGCTTTGATCAACCTATAAATAGCAAGTCCAACCTCCTGGTCTTGTTACAACAAAAATACACTCACACTCTCTCGTGTTGCTGAATTCGAGCCATTCTTGAGCCGACGATCGCTAACCGCTGTTAGTTTCTAGCTAGATTCTACCTGCAATCAAACTTAAGGTGAGTTCACACCCCAACATTTTCATGTCTTTTTCCTACATTTTAGGGGGTAGGGGAGGGGGAATACAAGTAAACATACGGAAACTCGTGTTAAACTACAGACTATTGTTATTTTTTCTTATAGTTTATATAAGTATTACATGAAAACATTTGCATACAGTACATCTTATGACTCAACAGTTATCAGTTCAAATGAAACACATATTGTAAACTATAATATGTATAGTTTGGAAACATTCATACTATTTTACCCTTTCAAGGCAAAGAAACGATTATATAAAAATATGATTATTTTTATATATTATAAACATTACGAAAGCGTAACAATTACATATACGAACATTTTCATTAATAAAACATGTATTTCATTTGAAATTTGCGAGTCATCGTCTTCATCGTACCTACCAAGGTATAGACAGAAGTCATATTTTATAACCAGAGTCTCTATTCGGAGAGCGTGATACTTGTGTGTAGATCTATATGGGACTAATGATCCTACAACCTGGTTGTTAGCTACAGAACAACCGACATGTTATGTGTGACAAATATCATAACTTTTCCACGCCTGAAGAACATCGAGGCAGACAATTCATTAATAACACAGTTATGAAAACTCACATGATAAACGACAATATGTTATTTTACGTGTAATCGACAATACACTTATTTTATATAAAAACACATCTCTTCGAACGGTATTGTTTACGAATAAAACTACATGTTATTAAACTAAGTATTGCATATATAATTTTACTTTACGGTCTTGAAACGTATAAGACTACAGTTCAGTTTTATGGAAAATATAGGATTTTTCGGGATAATTACGATTACTTTACAAATAAATAGTTTACAAATCAACTTTATGGAAAATATATGATTTTCCGGGATAAACACACTCATTTTTATAACAAACGTATTGCAACTCATTTTATAGAAAATATTGGATTTTCTAGAAACAAACGTGATTTCATCTCATTGAATGACATATATTTATTCATACAAATGCTTATGAACTCACCCACTTAAATGTGGACAGTTTTTCTCAAATAACTTGTATATTCTCAGGAAACAAGTAAAACAGGTTATCAATAGCTATTGAAGAACTGACGCTATAACATTAAGGAAGTCTTTTGACATCATAATATAATTGACATTTTGGAAACATCTAACACATACAATGATGTAACTTTCTCAATTACGTATATGATGGTTGTGTTTTACTTTCTTTACTATTCAATTTTTATGATACTGCACATGACGTCCTCCGCCCCCGAACGTTTCCGTCGTTCAGGTTTGGGGATGTGACAGATTGGGATGGAGCCCTATAATCTACGGAGGAATTCTCTATGCCATGTACAGAGATGGAGTACGTAAGGCGTACCCATCATGGATGGAATTTTGATTCTTGACCTTTGACCATTGACTTTGACTAAGTTTGACTTGATGTTATTTTGGGAAATTTAAATAGTAGTTTGAGATTAGGTCCATATTATTTGTATAGGTGATCTATAGATGAAGTATCTGGGCCCTTGTTATTTGTATAGGTGATCTGTAGATGCAGTATTTGGAGCAGTGATATGTTATTTGAGATTGGGTAAGCTCATGTCTGACACATAAACTTGTTTCGGTTTCGGGGCGCTGCCCCGAGCTCTGCCGGGGGCATTGCCCCTTAGAACCCTAATTAGCTAGGGGCTTTGCCCCTTGGACCACGCTAGGTACGCTGCCTCCGAAACCCAAGTTTCCCAAGTTCACATTTATCACTCTAACTGTGCTACATGCACTTCCTATCTTTATGAGTAAACATTGCTCAATCTATCTAATTATTAACAATAATTACACCAAAATATGTTGATAAACACTAAAATCACCAACATATATATTGATTACTTTGCATGATCAAATGTCGTTTTTTTGCTTCAGTTTCTTCATAACATTACTATATATTGATTACTTTGTTTTCACCAAGTTATACATAATGTAAACAAACATACATGCATGTGCATCATTGTATACATAAACATACACAAAAATGATTAAACTTCAAATGAGTAATAGGTTTTGATTGTGCACATGAATGTATGTATGTTTATATTATGTATACATACACACACACACACACATATATATATATATATATATATGTGTGTGTGTGTGTGTGTGTATGTATACATAATATAAACATACATACATTCATGTGCACAATCAAAACCTATTACTCATTTGAAGTTTAATCATTTTTGTGTATGTTTATGTATACAATGATGCACATGCATGTATGTTTGTTTACATTATGTATAACTTGGTGAAAACAAAGTAATCAATATATAGTAATGTTATGAAGAAACTGAAGCAAAAAAACGACATTTGATCATTCAAAAATGAAAATTACAAAAACTTTTGTAGGTAATATGTAGTTAAATACCTACAGATTACCTACGAAAATTCAAATCTGTAGGCAATCTGTATGTCCTTACCTATAGATTACTTATGGTCGATTTTGTATTTTTCATTTTTTGGGGCTCAAATATTTTTTTTGCTACAGTGATTACTTCGTGTTCATACATACATCAATGTGCACCATTGTATATATATATATATATATATATATATATATATATATATATATATATATATACATACACAAAAATGATTAAACATGAAATGAGTAATGAGTTTCGATTGTGCACATGGATGTATGTATGTTGATATTATGTATAACTTGGTAAAAACTAAGTCATCAATGTATAGTAATGTTGTAAAAAAATAAAGCGAAAATATGATTTTGGCCTTCGAAAAATGGAAAATATAAAAATGTTTCGTAGAGAATCTGTAGATAAATACCTATGGATTGACAACAGATTTGGATTTTCGTAGATAATCTTTAGGTATCTAACTAAAGATTACCTACGGGATACTGAATCCGTAGGTAATTACCTACAACTTACCTACATAAGTTTTTGTATTTTTCATTTCGAATGGTAAAATGTTAGTTTTTTTTGCTTTATTTTTTTCATAACATTATTATACATTAATTACTTTGTTTTCACCAAGATTTACTTAATATAAACATACATACATTCATGTGCGCCATTGTATACACAGACATAAACAAAAATGATTAAACTTGAAATGAATAATGAGTTTCGATTGTGTACATGGATGTACGTATGTTTATATTATGTATAACATGGTGAAAACAAAGTAACAAATGTATAGTAATGTTGTAAAAGAATAAAGCGAAAAAAACCACATTTGATCTTTGGAAAAAGAAAAATACAAAAATTTTCGTAAAGAATCTGTAGGTAAAATACTTACGGATTGCCTATGGATTTGAATTTATGTAGATAATTTGTAGGTATTTAACTACAGAGTAGCTACGGTAATATGTAAGTAATTAGCTACAACATACCTACGAAAGTTTTTGTATTTTTTTTCATTTTCAAAGAGACAAATGTCATATTTTTCGCTTATTTTTTCATCACATTATTATATATTGATTACTTTCTTTTCACCAAGTTTTACATAATATAAACGTACATACATCCATGTGCACCATTGTAGACATATATATACGCAAAAATGATAAAACTTTAAATGAGTAATGAGTTTTGATTGTGCACATATGATAAACATACATATATCTATATACACCATCAAAACCTATTACTCATTTCAAGTTTAATCATTTTTTTACATACATATAGATATACATACATATGATATACACATTCACATACATAAACATATGTTTACATTTACACGTGTATGTATTTGTATGCACATATATGCTTTTGTATTTCTCATATATCGAAGGTCAAATGTGCTCTATCGGTTTCATTTTTTCAAAACATTTATACATTAAAAAAATACTACAGAAATACACACACACACACATATATATATATATATATATATATATATATATATATATAATAAAATTACTACTATTAATTATAATAATGAATTAATGAATAATAATAAAAAAGAAATGAAAATACTTTACTACGAATTACCTACAAAAATTAAAAACTTCACACCTTTTTTCACCGTTCCGTAGGTAATATGTAGTTAATTACGTATAAAATTCCTACAACATATTTAAGTAGATTAAAAAATTGGGATCTTTTAATATTCCGTCGCTGTGTCGTAGATAAATTCTCATGGAATACCTATAGAGTATTAATTCAGAATAAAATATTATTATCCGGAGGTAATGAGTAGGTGATTACCAATGGATTATCTACCGAAATAATTTTTATCACTAATCTTTAGGTAGTTTGTAGGTAATTTAGGACAAATATTTTATTCGTTATTCCGTAGATATTCCGTAGGTAATTACCAACGGATTTTCTCCATAGGTGATTTTTATAGTTAAATAAAAATTTTCTAGTGTAGGAGTATCAAATATTTTTTGGTTAACTTGTTTTTTGCTGGAGACAAGATATTATTATCGAATAAACAAATTTTGTCATTGTTACATATCAATCCAAGTTGTAGTGTGCTACAATTGTATTTTATATGTATATAAAAACTATGCGTCCCATCGGAAGTTTCAATTATTAATCTCTATGACTCTATACATATTCTTTAAGACAAAAAGAAAAAGTCTCATATATAATAACTTAATAAGAATACTTTCAACCATGAACTGCTTAATCAATGATGATTTCTTGACCTCAACTGAATTATATAAAACAAAAAACTACCGGTGCAATTCATTCACGCAATCCACTTGTATTTTTCTAATCTGAGAAAAGTTTGACATAACATCAGTGGCCAAAATTTTATTCCTGGAAAAATACAACTACGTATTTATCATTGCCTCAACATATATAATAATATTAATATAGAATAAAATATTGTTACTTAAAAAACATAAACTATTTAATATATAAAAAGGAGAAAGCCAATATATTCCTTTTCTTCCGTCTCCACTCTCCACTAGATACAAGCCTTGATTTTAATATTAAAAAGTGCCAACTCAACCACCACCAATCAAACCTAAAAGTACAACCCAATAAAGCACCATCAAACCTAACCCTAGTAGTACATTGTACCGCATGCATTAATGACTAGTACCGTAACATCTCAGCAGCCATGATTGGCTGTTGGTTGAGGTACATCAAGTTCCATGGATTGTTCATGAAATCATCGTGATTTTCAAACTCAAACAGCCCAGTTGTACTTGCACCATTCGTGCAATTAGTGTTTGTGTAGTTGTTGTTCATGAGATTAATGATTTCGTTAAGGTAATCAAGCCGCTGGCTGAGCTCACCCATCTGAGCTCTCAACACAGAGTTGTCGGCTTCCACATGAACAAACTGTTGTGTGGTGACGTTAATGGTGGTGAGGATCTGGGCGTTATCTTTCTTGATCTGGTTGATTTGATCGGTGAGATCATCAACATGTTTCTGTTTCCTTATTCTCGATCTTCGTGCAGATTCACGGTTTGATTGCATTCTCTTCCTCTTCCTTTGGTGAAGTAAATCCTCATCGGATCCTGAGTTTTGGATCTGAGACGAGTTCCCACTTGAAGAAGCCATACCAAAAATAACCAAAAAATAAAAACTTGAGTAATATGAATACGGTTTATTTGTTTTGCAAGATAGATATAGATATAGATATGTATATATGAAGCTGTATTAATGTAGGCGGAGGGTTGAAGGGTTGTTCATGAAAAAACGTAGAACCAGTAGAGGAAGACGACGGACAAAGATTGAACGAGATGGGTCCGGCGACGGAGGGAGGAGTTGATAGTAAAGCCGGACCTGAGAATTTCACTAAGAACAGGAGACATCAATCTCTAACATCTATAGATTCGATGTTGAACGTGAAAAAAAAGAAGACAAGAGATGTTTGAATCAAGAAACACCAGGGGAAAGAGAGATGGAAGGAAGAGATTTTTGAAGGAAAGAAGAGGGATGATTATATAGATGAAAATGGTGGTGGGTGTTGGGTTAAAATAATGAAAAAGCGTTTGGAATATACCATGGGAGGGTAGGGAAGTGTGATTGGGGACGTAGGGTGGAGAGAAATTTCCACAAGAAAACAAGTAACAGCTGGAGTTGCAAAAACAAACAATTTTACAGGTAAGCTAATGAAATCAATGCAGTGCTCCATCTCCATCGCATGTTTTAAACTTCATTTTTCACCATTTTTTTAATAACCTTATATTGTATAATCATTTTAACAAAGAAATAATAACATATCGGCTAATTAGTTATTGGTATAACCAGGGGTCAGTTTTACAAAGTTTAAATTAAACTATCAAAGGGATAATAAGTTGAGAAAATAATGGACTTTCAATTTTGTCTATATTAAGTTATTAATTTTTTTTTCGTGTTTGGTTTACTCCTAAATTATTTGAAATTGTTTATATTTTATCTTTATGATCGGTTATAACCGGTCATAAGAGTAAATTTAGAGTAAATCAAGTACCAAAAAGTTTAATGACTAATTATGAATAAAATTGAAGTTTGTTGCTCTTTCAAGTCATTATTGTGTAAATGCATGGTTCTACATGTTATTAAAAATGAATACAAGCTGAATATGAAGATCACAAAAGTAAGAATGTTATAGTAATCGTGTGATATATCTTTATTGTGTAACGTACAAAAAATAACACTTTGAAATACAATAGAAACGACTTTAATCATATAGAAATTGAAAAAACAAAAATTGTGGTGGTTTCAAACATATACTTAGGACATAGGCCTGTTTTCAATCCACGGGGTGGAGACGACCATTGTAGATCATGCAAGGAAGAGAAAACATATAATAAAAAAGTGTGAAGATAATGCAATGTTGAATTTGAATGAGGTTTCTCTCTTTACAAGGACTCAAACATTGATTAGAGAGTGTGGATGCATAAGACCAAGGTCGTGGAGTAGTACATGATTAATCTAAGTGTTAGTTGCATTTACATTGTTTGTGCATTTTGCTTAGTTTTCACTGTTTTTACTTTCAACTTATTTTGTCAATACTTTTCTTCCTACTTAATACTTGTGTTTATATTTTCTATTTGTATGTTGGTTGTATATGTACCTTCTCATCATGCTCCTTTTGATTTTCGATATATATTTCGTTTTATTGTTTGTATATGTGTTTTTTTGCCTTTGTGAAACTCTACTAATTATTTCTTCTTTGTAGGTTGGCATTTCACTTAGACGTAAATAAAAAAACTCTACTAAAAAATTTATCTTGTCGACTAGGATTAAAGCAATAAACTACAACACGATTTTGTGACACACATTCTATTCTATAATACTCCTTACAAACACAACACACATCAAAATAAAATAAGCGATGATTACGATAATGGATAATGATTTGAAAGGGTAACAAACTTTCAACTAGTATATATTTAGTCACTGAGCTTTTTTATGCTTGATTTACCCATGAATTATTTGAAATGTTCATATTTTACCCTTATGACCAATTGTAACCAGTCATAAGGGTAAAATGTGAACAAATTCAAATAATTAAGGGGTAAATCAAGAACGAAAAAAAATCAATGACAAAATGTGAACAAAGTTGAAAGTCTGTTACCTTTTCAAGTTATTATCTCATTATCAAATGCTAATGAATTAAGCCAAACTTGAGTGGTAGGAATTTTTGGCTTAGGCTATTGTTAGAATAAAAATAATAATAACATAATAAAATATAACTCTTTGATAATTAAGATGGAAATTACAAAACTAGTGATGAGAAATAGAATTCATTTTAATTTCATTTGGAGGAACATTAATACACATACTTCTGAGCGAAAATCAGTAAATTATATCGTTTTCTCATTTGCTCTACTTTGCTTTCATCTCACCCATCTTCTGTGGTCAGTGCTCACCCCATGAACTGTCGGACTATTGTCCGGACAACTAAACTCCTATGTTGCTGACTTCCCCAACCCCCCGGTCCATTTTAAATTCTTTAACTTATGGCTATTAAAAGATGGCATCAACGAGACTGTAAACACAACACATGATGATTTTAAAGGTTATGGTATTGTCGATCGGTACTTGGCAACTAAACTTATGTGTCCTAAAAAAGCAATCAGAAAATAAAGGAATTTGACTTTTCTTTTAAAAAAATTAGAAGGTATATGTTCTGAAATCAAAGGTTCATAAACTTGACATTGTATTGAAACCAAGATTCTTCTCGATTCGGGATTACAGGATTTTAATAGCATCATGTATAAAATATTAGAATTGGAGAGATTGGCTACCTTAGATTTGAAACAAAACGCTCAAATAAAATGGAGAGATTAGTTACCTTAGACTTGAAATTCTTTTATGAGTATTTTAATTTTAACAATAAAAATATCATGAATCGATTAAACATTTCAATGATAAATGGTTGTTGGATATCTGATGTCTCTCAAATAAAAGGTGAAAATTATCAATTCTTCTAGGAGAAATTTTATGAAACTTGGACTTCTAGGTTGAAACGGATAAATTCAAACGTCCGCCCCACTATCTCCTCTGTTGTGACGTCCATTGAGTCGTCACTCTTGGTTGAGGAGATCAAAGAAGCGATTTGGGCTGGCGGGAGTGATCATGCCCCTGAGCATGATGGATTCACATTTAAATTCCTAAACAACTTTTGGGCAAGCATTTTGGATAATCTTATGGATTATGCTAAACATTTGGAGACTTACGGTACTTTGGCTAGCAGGTGTAACTCATCATTTATAACTCTCCTCCCAAAGATTAAAGACCCTACCCTTATTTGTGATTATCACTTGATAAGAATGACCGAGTGCTTATAAAAGATAATATCTAGGCTCTTGCGTCTTGGCTCAAATCTATTCTTGGATTGGTAATTGATTATGTTGAATTGACTTACATGGAAGCGTGTAACATCCTTGAGTCCTCTTATTATCAATAACAATTATTCATGAGCTAAACATATTACAAAGAAAGTGTTTCTAATCAAAGTTGACTTTGATAAATCTTTTGATTCGATTAACTAGGAGTATCTCGACTCCTATCTCATGCAAAAGGGTGTGGACACAAATGGAGGAATTAGATCAATGGGTGTCTAGCGTCTTCTCGAGACTCGATAATTGTAAATGATCCCCTGCCATGGAGTTTGACATATCTAGACGTGTTCGTCATTGTGATCCTCTATCTCCTATTTTCTTCGTCGTTGCAATGGAAGGCTTAAACGTGGCCTTAAATTCCACAAGAGATAAACGAGTATACACTGGCATCAAGATCATACATAATGGGATAATTATGTCACACTTATTTTATGCCGACAATTCCTTGTTCATAAGGGAATCGTCTTAATCCAGCATCAACAACCTTGCACATATTCTTCTATGTTTTCATGTATCATTCGATATAAAAGTATACTTCCATAAGTCCAAGGTCTTTGGCATAGGTGCCCCCGTTAGTGACACTAGTTATAAATGTGTTAATCTTCTTGGTTGTGAAGCGGGCTCCCTACCCTTCAAATACCTAGCATCCCAGTAGGAGCTAATATAAAACTTATCAAAAAACTAAAACCAATAATCAACTGGTTCAATTCTATTTTTTCATTATTGAAATCTAAAAAAATATCGTTTAGAGTAGGCTAACTATCTTTAAAGGTGATGCTTTGCATTCTTCCTACATACTAGCTTTCTATTTTTAAAGCGCCTGTAGGGTTCTTGGAATCTCTTATAAGATAGGTAGGACATTATTCTAGGGTAGTGGAGACAGGAACTCAAAAATCCATTGGGTGGCTTGGGATAAAGTAATCGCATATAAAGAAAATAGAAAGCATGGTGTTGGTCACTACGATCTCTACACATAGGCCTAATAAGCAAGTGGTAGTAGCGGTTATCAACTAATCATTCGTATTTATGGTTTCAAGTTATTAAAAGTATACATAACCTTTGATGCAAATCTTATGATTACCAATCAAAAAATGTAATAACGAGGGCATGGAACGATATTTATGGGTTAAAAATGATATTCAAAAAGATAGGTTAAGCTACAAAAATATCATAATAATGGTGCTTGGTTCTAGTTAAGATACTCTTTTTTGGCTCGATGAGTGGATAGATTATGGCAAACCGAAGAGTAAATTCCCAACTTGTATGAATTGGAAAATTTATCTCATCTAACAAACCCAAACTCAAAAATGAGCCAAGAAATGCAATAATCCTAGATCTATGGAGAGAGAACCAAAAAGGTGGAGGCTTTATACCTTTCTAAACACCACCAGATGCAGGAGATGAAAGATCTAGAGTGATACCCTCTTCTAACTAGCAATCACACCATCTCCTTCTTCTTCAAGGGCTAAAATCACCATAAATAGCTCACCAGTTCAATATCAAGGCTAGGGTTTATCGAGGGTGAAAGGAAGGTGATGGAGGCTGAGGGTGTGAAAACCTTATCCCTCACTTCCATTAAATAGGGGAACAAATCCCGAAAATAGTGTTAAAACCCAGGCGACCGTCATGCGGTAACAAAACTCGATACTACATTCATCCCCTCTTGGCATTCCAGCAAACCTTCACTATTGGTATACAACTTTGTTTTGTTCTCTTTATTTCCCTATCCATGATTTCCACCGGTTCTTCTATGAAGTGTAGACTCTTGTTTATCTCGATTTCATCGAGTGAGGTTACAAGAGTCTCGTCAGACAGACACTTCTTTAGATTGGATACGTGAAAACTGGGATGTATGTTACTGACTTCATGCGGTACTTTAAGTTTGTAAGCCACCGGGCTGATTCTAGCAAGAATCTCGAATGGTCTGATGTACCTTGGATTTCGTTTTCCAAGTTTACCAAAACACATCATTCCTTTACAGGGTGAGACGTTTAACAGGACGTCGTCACCAACCTGAAATTCCAAGGGTTTTCGTCGTTTGTCCGCATAACTCTTTTGTCTTTCTCTAAAAGGTTTCAGTCGTTCTTGTATTTGGACGATCTTTTAGGTTGTTTCTCGAATGATCTCGGGACCGGTTAGAGTGTTGTCGGGTACTTGTTTCTTTGCTAGTTATGTATCACCCACTTCAGCCAAGCACATAGGGGATCTACACTTACGGCCATAGAGGGCTTCAAACGGAGCAACTTTGATGCTAGTGTGATAGCTGTTATTGTATGAGAATTTGATGAGTGGTAAATGGGTATCCCAAGCTTTACCAAAATCTATCACACAAGCTCTCAACATGTCTTCCAACGTTTGTATGGTTCTCTCGCTTTGCCCATCAGTCTGGGGATGGTACGATGTACTCAGGTCAAGTTTAGTTCCTAAGGACTTTTGCATTGATTGCCAAAACCGCAAGGTAAATCTACTATCTCGCTCAGAGATAATGGATATTGGCACACCATGCAATCATACTATCTCTTTAATGTATGTCCTTGTTAACTTCTCCATTATGTCAGTTTCTTTTATTTGCAGGAAGTGCGCGGACTTGGTTAATCTGTCGACTATTACCCAAATGGTGTCATGACCACCCATTGTCTTGGGCAACGTGGTTATGAAATCCATAGTTATCTACTCCCACTTCCATTCGGGTATTTATAGTTGTTGTAGTAAACCTGAAAGGTTTCTGGTATTCTACCTTGACTTTGGCGCAAGTCAGGCACTTGCCCACATAGGTAGCAATTTCAACTTTCATGTTTGGCCACCAATAAAGTTTCTTAAGGTCCATATACATCTTATCTGAACCGGGATGAACGTAGTATCGAGTTTTGTGTGCGTCGTTCATGACAATGTCTTTGTAACCACCAAACTTCGGTGTCCAGATTCGATTCATGAGGTAACAAACTCTGTCATCCTTAACTTCTTTGTTTTTATCCATTCCTCTTAAGGCTTCACCTGCCATGTTCTCGGGTTTCAAGGCTTCCAACTGAGCATCTTTGATCTATGTTGACAGGTGTGAATTGATAGTCATAGTTAGAGACTTTACTCGGCGGCTCAAGTATTCTTTTTGACTAAGGGCATCTGATACTACATTGGCTTTGTCGGGATGATAGTGAATCTCTCATTCGTAATCGTTGAGTAGTTCCACCCTTCGCCGTTTCCTCATGTTAAGTTCTTTTTTTTAACGAAGATGTGCTAGAGGCTATTATGGTCTGTAAAGACTGTACATTTCATACAATAAAAGGTAATGCCTCCAGATCTTCAGAGCCAAAATCACTGCTCCCTGTTCGAGGTCATGTGTGGTATAGTTGACCTCGTGGTTCTTAAGTTGTCTCGAGGCATAGGATATGACCTTTCCTCGATGCATAAGAACGCAACCTAGCCCTTGTCTAGACGCATCGCAGCAAACGACAAAATCTTTCGTCCCTTCTGGGAGGGACCAGATCGGGGCGCTGCATAGGGCTTGATTTAGTGTCTGGAAAGCAGTTTCTTGTTTCTCCTCCCAATTGAAGGTTACACCCTTCTGAGTCAGGGTGGTGAGGGGTTTTGCGATTCTAGAGAAGTTTTGAGTGAACCTTCTATAGTAGCCAATGATGAATCGTTAATCAAGTAATGCGAATCAAATCAGAGTAAAAATGAAATGAAAGAACACGAATGTCACACCCCGAAAACCGAAGGCGGAAACATTTCCGGGGTTGACTCCATGTTGAGTATCAAATCCAATGCACATAGTAAAATAGTAAACACAAAATGTAACGCCCGGGTTTCAGGGCTAAGCATTTTTGTCAATGTAATAGTCTAGGTCAACTCTTGTAACTCTTTTTGAAGAAATAAAGATGAAATATTTGAGTATTATGTGAATTATGTGTGTTTATGTGTTTATTATTTAATTATAAGTGTATAATTAATAAAGAATAAAAATAAGCGTCAAAATTAAAGTATGAGATAAGCCCGATGTCTCTACATAAAGTTGTAGAATATGTCTCAAGGTTTCTGTACATATAAAGAACGCCGAAATCCGAGTTATAACGAAGAAGTTATGGCCCGTCGAAGTTTTACGGCAAAACCGGCACGACATCGGGAAGCGTAAATAGTGAATTTACGATAGAGTGAGATTTAGCCTTATCAATCTAAACGAAAGTTGTAGCATATGTTAAACTAAGAACGTCGATAAAAAGAACGCCCAAATCTGACTTCGTATGAGGAAGTTATGATTTTTCTAAGATTCGGCTTAGCAGTGCACGGCCCGAAACTCGAATTTTTGTTCGAGCGGTTTTTGGCTTACGCGACCTAAATGAGAGTTGAAGATCTCATTAATATGAACTCAACGGTAAAAAGATGGACGAAAACGGAGTTCGTATGAAGGAGTTATGAATTCTTCGCGGTCATTTAACAGTCTAAACGCCTCTTACTGTTAAATTTGAGATCGGTCGAGAATTAGCCGACGGATTCTAAATGAAAGTTGTAGATCTTGTTTTTACCTACGCGTGGAAAAAAAAGAACGTCGAAAACGGAGCTCGTATACGAAAGTTACGGGGTTTAGAAGTTGGCAGAGTGCTGCTGCAAAAGGGGTGACGTGGCTGAATATGGGCCAAGGCTTTCTCCCCAAGGAAAGCCATCAGATGATGACACGTGGCACTGACTCGGCGAGTCAGTGAACCGACTCGGCGAGTCGATCAGGATTTCACCCTATAAATAGAAGTGCCGGGTTCTCTCATTTCTCACACCTTTCCCCACTTCTTTCTCTCTCTACACTCTCTCTCTAAGCCTCCTTAAGCCCCCTAAAGCCTAGGTAAACCCCCTGGCACCCGAAGGAAGCCCCGAGGCTCCTGGAGTCCCGAGAAAAGAGCCTTTCGGCTCGGGAACGCTGCTCCAGCGAAGCCCGGTTTTCGAGAAAACTCGCTGTAAGTGAGCTACGCCTAACCTATTTTTAGTTTAGCTTACGTTTTAATATAGTAATGTTATTAGGACCTTATAATAAGTACTTGGGCTATTATTATGGGTTATAAGTATCGTTTAACGCTTATATAATAATAATAATAGCTAGACTATTAATTAATCGCGGTTATCGTTAGACTAAACCCTAGTGGTGTTGGTACTAGGTTTTATCGAAGGAATATCGTTTTGAGAGTATCGAAGCGCTGTCCGAGTGCTGAGTCACCACCTTTCAGGTGAGTGCATAGTTACTTTCAGCTTACACATAGATATGAAGTATTTTATAAATTACGTGCTATGTGTGCATATTATCTGATTACTTGCTATCTATGCTGGATGAACGTTGTTATACATGTTTTCAATGATTTAAACTGTATATGTATTTTATATCTACGAAAATGTTGGGGTAAAACATGGGTAGATGTAATAGGTGATGTGTGATAAAATGATGAGAGGCCTCGATGTTGATGTTGTTGTTTCTGTCATCTAGCGGAGTATGGATGACGACCACGGACTCTTCTAGACAGTCCAGTGGAACACTAGCAGGCTCACAACCTGTAGGTGTTTGTGAATGACGTGTTCACCGGTGTACTCCATCCCCCACATGGTTGCCTTTAGGACATTTATTGCTGAGGAATCCCCTTAGCAGTAGTGTCCGTCCCGATGATGATCCTTAGGCTAGGTCCCTTATGATAGGTGTTTAGGGACGTAAAGTGAGGATAACGGGAACGGGTAATTGGGTTATTGTTGATTGATGAAATTAATAAACTTATTTATTGTGGGTTGAAAACCCTATGTGCTCACCAGGCTCCCAAGCCTGACCCACTCAGTTTTATGTATTACAGGTAGTGGCGCATGAGCATAGGTGTGATGTTTTGGACGAGGGATTACGGATATAGGCCTGTAGATATGAAATAATGTAGTAAGGCTTATATTGTACTGTTCATGCTTTTGATCTGTACGAACATGACATCCCAAGTCTTTTAATGAAATACATTTCTATGGAAATGCTTTTGATAAATCTTTATCATATATTTGTTTTGGGACAAATTCCGCAACACTTTCATTTAAAATGTAACTCTGATTTTTAAACAAAGCATAAACAAACCGGTCTTTTCTGGCCGTGATTTTGGGGATGTCACACAAAACATTACATTACATAATATTGTTTACATCAGTTTGAAAGAAAAGTTATACAAGTGTTTTACATATGTAATATAAACAAAAGTAAAGACGAGTCTTCAGGATGCTCCGTCTTCTCCAAATGGTTGCGGTGTACCTGTCTAACGCTGACCTGAGAATACAAGCGGTTTGAAAATCAACATAAAGCTGGTGAGTTCATAAGCGGTTTATTTTTGAAAAGAATGAGTTCCTTTACTTTCTGGAAAAGTTGTTGATCAAGAAAATCCCATATTTTCTTAAGAAAACGGTTTGGTTATCCTTTGTTACAGTTTCGAAAACAGTTGGTTACGTCTTTCCAGGAAAATCCCATATTTTCCTTTTAATTTTAGTTATTCGTTTGTTACGTTATCCCTTTATGTGCTATTATGCTACCCAGGAAAATCTCATATTTTCCTATGTGTTGAGTTGTCTATTTGTATCTAGGTTTGTTACTGATTGTAATGTTATCCCAGGAAAATCCCATATTTTCCTATGTGTTGAGTTGTCTATTTGTATCTAGGTTTGTTACTGATTGTAAAGTTATCCCAGGAAAATCCCATATTTTCCTATGTGTGGTGTTTAGTTCTTAAGTCTGATTTCGAAGTACTAGTAATTACAATGTGAGTAGTTTTAGTTATGTGTTCTAAACCCTTAGTTATTCTACATTTGGATGACTATAATCTACTAACTTAGTTGTATTTTCGAATATTTGGAATCACACAGAAGCATACATTACAGTATTTTCGAAGTTCTGCTGATTTCCAAATGAGTATATTAGTTGTGTATTCGAAGCTCTGTCGACATTCTGAGGCGGATATATTTGAAACTCAGTAGAGGTCCAGAGGCGTATTTTCATATCAGATTCGAAACTCTAGTGACACTCAAGGAGTACACTAACTGTATTTTCGAAGTCTTAGTGTCAACCAAAGGCGTCATTTCGCATTCGTAGTCGTATTCGTGTTCGTATTCGTATTCGAATTCGTATCCGTATTCGTATTCGTATTCGTATTCGCATTCGTATTCGTACTCGTATTCGGTTTCGTATTCGTATTCGTATTCATTTTCGTTTTCGTATTCGTATTCGTATTCGTATTCGTATTCGTATTCGTATTCGTATTTGTATTCGTATTCGTATTCGTATTCGTTTTCGTATTCGTATTCAAATTCGTATTCATTTTCATATTCGTATTTGTTTTCGTATTCGTATTCAAATTCGTATTCGTTTTCATATTCGTATTCGTTTTCGTATTCGTATTCGTATTCGTATTCGTATTCGTAGTCGTATTCGTATTCGTATTCGTATTCGTATTCGTATTCGTATTCATTTTCGTATTCGTATTCGTATTCGTATTTGTTGATATTAAATATGATTAGTATGATTTCTTATTCAAAAAGAATGTAATTATAACTCTTTTTAAAAGAAATCTATGTTTAACCTGCAATTCGAAACGTCAGTTACCACAAATCTTTGGAAATCAAGACATTTAGTAAGTAAAACCATTGAGTTGAAAATTAGTTTAAGTACAAAATACACTTCTACTTTTTACTTGTATTGCCCCCTGAAAACATTGAAAAACCATTGAAAACACGGAAAAAGGGTAGGGGTATGAACTCACCGGACTCGAAAATGCGATGATTTCGGACACTAAACGTCGGTTCGGGGCCTGATTACTCGCGATGTCCCTATGTAAAAACAAATAATGTCCATATATATCTAATTAGATTTATAATCACTAATTATATGGAACATTATACTCTAACGAGGTTAAACACCTCAAAACGAGCGTTTGGAGCGACCCGGGTGACATCTACGGACGGGAATTGAAGCGAGGGGATTGGAATTTGAGTTTAGTCCCCAAGAGTAAACTCCCTAATAAAGTTTATGGCCTAAACACCCATTCCCCATGAGTTTACGGCCGTAAACTCATGGTGGGGTGGTTTATGGTGTTTAAGGGGTCACAAATGGATATTAACACTTGGAAATGCTTGGAATAATTTTATCTATGGCTTGGAATGGATTAAAATTACCAAATACAACAATTAAGGGAGTTTACGGCCTTGGCATGGGGTCTATGGCCGTAAACTCTCATATCCCCTTGAATAAGTGTTTTTAAGGTCCCAAAATTAATCACATGTGATTCTAAAAATTCCTACAAGCCTAGAAATAAATTTTCGGCACCATTTGACATCCTTTTAGGAGTTTACGGCCATGGAGCATGTTCTATGGCCGTAAACTCTCATATGTGAGGTTTTGTTATGTTTAAAGCCCTTAAATTATATTTGGTTGGTCCTATGATTTATTCCAAGGCTTTTGGGGGTGTTGGATGGCTTTCTAACACCTTGAAAATGTGTTTACACCCATGTTTAAGGAGTTTACGGCCCAAGCACAAGCCTTGGCCGTAAACTCACACAAACCCATCAAAATTTATGTTTAAGGTGTTCTAGGTCCATTTCCAATATTCTAAAAATCATATCTAAGTCTTGTTTGTGTCTTGGAAGGGTTAAATAGCTTAAAACCCCTTTAAATATGTGTTTACGGCCTAGGAACCTTCCAGGGCCGTAAACTCATATACAAGGCTTTAAATTATGGTCCAAGGCATTCTATGCTCATTCCATAAAGTCATTTAGCCATAACTAAGGTCCATTTGTAGTTTGGAAGGGTTTTATTGCTCCAAAAACCCCATTTATATGAGTTTATCGCCTAGGATAGTTCTAGGGTCGTAAACTCATGGTAATGACCCTAATCCATGGTTTAAACTCGAATTTGAAGGCTAGAGAGGTGGCAAAACAAATTAGAGAAGGTACCTTGATGATTTGAAGCCTTAAACTTGAGATTTTTACCCTTAAATTTAGTTTGAGGAGAGAGGTTGGAGTGAAAGTTGTAAAATGGAGCAAAAGCTTCAAAATGGAGACTTGGATCACTTTAAATAGTGTCCAAGTTCGGGACACGTTAGAATTCTACCTGATACCGGCGTTAGACGGGGCTTTTGGTCGCACCCGGCCAATTTGCCGTAACCCGATATGGCTGATTCTAGAAATGTTCTGATCATTAATATGAGATGTTAGAATGAGTTCTAAGATTATAAAGACACTTATTAATTCATAAAATAAAAATCCACATTAACGACTTAATAAAAGGTCGGAAACGAAAACAAAATCAGAAACGACGATTGGATGATCGGAACGAGTTGCGAGAAGGGTTACATTTAGGGATATGAATTTCGGGTTGTTACATTATCCCCCCGTTAGAGGGAATTTCGTCCCGAAATTCTCCGATACCACGAAATTCAAAGATTCGCATATAGATCACGAAGTGAAAAGAGATATAAGGATGAATCTACTGCTTCGGGTCTCCGCTTAACATTCTAGCGAACCCTCACTGTCAGGTTGTGGCTTTGTTACGCATGGTTAACCTCTCAATCAACAATCTCAATTGATTCATACACGAAGGTTCGGGTTTTCATTGGTTTTCATCTCCTCAAAGGAATTTACTAGGGTTTCGTCAGGTCGGCAAGCCTTACGAATAAAGGTGCGGAACACCAGATGGTTGCTACTGAGTCTTGAAGATAGCTCAGAGAGGGCTATGGAATTGATTCCTAACGAAGATCTCAAAGGGTCTAAGGTTCCACAGGTTAAGTTTTCCGTACTTCCTAAGGCGTACTATGTCTTTCCAGGGTAAAACCTCCAACAAGTGGGTACACTTTCACATGGCAGAGTAACTAAGGGTCCGATGGTTCTAAGGGAAACTTCTACATGGGTTTACGATTATAGTCGACGGAATCCCAAGAATCGACAGGTTTCCATGGGTGTTCCCGGTGTCGACTAATTCTTTATTGCCTTTGCTTTTGGTAGGGTTTACGAATATGACTGCTTTGTTTATCTACGTGACCAAGGAAATGGTTCGACCGAAGGGCGCCACTACTACCTCGTAGTGATCGTATCAAGCCCTGATTGCTGACTTGCACACATCGCTCACTGAGATTTGGCTACGAGGAAATTCCCGGGATTAGGTCGATGCGAGACTGAACTATGCGTTCGGAAAGAATTCTCAAGAATTCTTTGGAAACAGTATCGAGGAAAGAATCGTAGACTTCTCGTTTCTCGATGATCACTCGGACGAGAAATACATGGAAAGACTTTTTAAGCTTTGATGTACAAAGATCATGAAAGTCGAGTCGGAGGAAGTTTGGAACGAATGGATTTCTCGAAACTAGGAAAGACAGCATGAATGAGACTCGGTCATTACATGCTAAAGGTGACATCAAAGCATCTCATAAAAAGTTTGCCACTAGGTCGAATGGGAAAAGAATATCGCTCGGATTGAGAATACAATCTACGGATACGACACAAGCGATCTCGCTCTCACGTGATATCCATCTCGAAGATATACATATTCGGTTACTCGCAAACGACAGGGTTAGAAGATGTTCAAATGGATGATTAACGAATTTCTTTTGGTGCTAGAATCGAAAAGAATCACCGGCATATAAATTTAACAAGGGAAAATATAACTGTGGCAACGGTGGGATCGGCGGATGTCCTTTCTTGCCCCATAGTTAGAACTCTCCCGGTGTTGCCAGACATTACTGTCTTTGGATAGTTTCGCTTATAGTGCCCGACCTCTCCACAGTTGTAGCAGGTTTGACCAATACCTGCTCTGGAAGCTTGACTAGTTGACGGGGTTGGGATTTTGCAGGTTCGTGCGAGGTGACCTTCCTGGCCACAACTTCTACAGAACTTTGCACGACAAGGACCAGGGATGCGATGGTGGTAGTTACATCGGTCGCACCACGGGAGGGTACCGGCATAACTGGTAACAGGTGCTTGAGATGTGGAATTGACCACAGAAACAGCAGCAGGGATAGTGGCAGCGTGGACTGCCACTATTTGTTGTTTCCTTGAGGGTTCTGGGGAAGACTGAATCTTCTTCTTCTTTCTCCAAAACTTTCTTTTCTCGCCACTCTTTTCTGTTGGCTCGGGAGTGGTGCCTGCTTCCTCTTGATCATCATTGTGATCGATCAAAGTTTGTGCCAAACACTTGGCGCTGTCATAGGTATCTGGCTTTGCTGCTATAACATTCCCTTTTGTTGGCTGGGTTAATCCCCAGATGAACCTTTCTACCTTTTTGCTTTCCGGGGTAACTATTCCCGGACAAAGAAGTTCCAAGTCATCAAATCTTGAAGTGTAAGCGGCGATATCGGAACCTTTCATCTTCAGGTTCCATAGCTCATTTTCCAGCTTCTGGATTTCACCCCGAGGGCAATACTCCGCACGTAGTAGTTCCTTCATAACTTCCCATCCCATAGCATTAGCTACAGGTAGAGTCAGGGATTTGACTCGGCCGTTCCACCAAGTCAAAGCCTTATCGGTGAGCGTACAGGCGTCAAATTTTACCTTATCAGATTCCGAATAGGCGCAAATCTCGAAGATAGATTCGATTTTCTCTAACCACCGAGTTAGAGCAATGACACCCCCTGTGCCATCGAAGAATGTGGGTTTTGCATTCATAAAGTCTTTAAAGGAACACTCCTTCCGGTGTCCTTGATTACCTTCTTGGTTTTGGTTTTGGGAACCACCTCCTGAACCATTGGGGTTTAGTTGAGGTAGAAGAGCTGATATGGTGGCAGAAATGGTTGCCTGAAGTGTTTCTAGATCGATTTGAAGAGGAGGTGGTGGCGGCGGAGGGTTGTTGGTGTTCTTTGAGTTGGGTCTTTTCCTCGGAGGCATCTTGATCTAAAAAGATCAAGAAAGAGAGGATCATAAGTCCTCTGAATTGAATCAAGAGATATGGATCAGGGAATATCTCATCAATACAGATATAGCACCATATTAAGCGATAAAGCAGGAAAGAGTTATCAAAGCAAATGATTTATCGCTAAGGGAATGATCAAGGAACAACACATATACGAGGATTTCTACAAAGGATCGGCTCGAGAAATACTCCCATAGTATTTCATGGTTCGTTACGACACTGGTTCGATGTTTGTTGTATTAGGGTAAGTTTTAGGCATGCTGCATACCGCAGTCACTCCCAAACACATGTTGGCCGTGTCTCGAATGAATATAGTTGGCCAGACTATATTGATCCTAGACACGACTACATAATTGCCCATGTTTAACTGCAGTGTACAACACCCATTTACTTATGTTTTGTTCTACTTGTAGTTACGGATCTCGACGGTCGGTATACTTGTATACTTTTAGAAAATACTTATATTCGTAGAGTATACTTCTAGTTCAGAGCACTTAGGCCTTTTAATGTTTATAGTCTTATACCATGTAAGCTTTGGTATACCAGTTCACTATATACAAGGGCTCTGATACCAATCTGTCACACCCCGAAAACCGAAGGCGGAAACATTTCCGGGGCTGACTCCATGTTGAGTATCAAATCCAATGCACATAGTAAAACAGTAAACACAAAACATTACATTACATAATATTGTTTACATCAGTTTGAAAAAAAAGTTATACAAGTGTTTTACATATGTAATATAAATAAAAGTAAAGACGAGTCTTCAGGACGCTCCGTCTTCTCCAAATGGTTGCGGTGTACCTGTCTAACGCTGACCTAAGAATACAAGCGGTTTGAAAATCAGCATAAAGCTGGTGAGTTCATAAGCGGTTTAGTTTTGAAAAGAATGAGTTCCTTTACTTTCTGGAAAAGTTGTTGATCAAGAAAATCCCATATTTTCTTATGAAAACGGTTTGGTTATCCTTTGTTATAGTTTCGAAAACAGTTGGTTATGTCTTTCCAGGAAAATCCCATATTTTCCTTTTAATTTTAGTTATTCGTTTGTTACGTTATCCCTTTATGTGCTGTTATGCTACCCAGGAAAATCTCATATTTTCCTATGTGTTGAGTTGTCTATTTGTATCTAGGTTTGTTACTGATTGTAATGTTATCCCAGGAAAATCTCATATTTTCCTATGTGTTGAGTTGTCTATTTGTATCTAGGTTTGTTACTGATTGTAATGTTATTCCAGGAAAATCCCATATTTTCCTATGTGTGGTGTTTAGTTCTTAAGTCTGATTTCGAAGTACTAGTAAATACCATTGAAGTAGTTTTAGTTATGTATTCTAAACCCTTAGTTATTCTACATTCGGATGACTATAATCTACTAACTTAGTTGTATTTTCGAATATTTGGAATCACACAGAAGCGTACATTACAGTATTTTCAAAGTTCTGCTGATTTCCAAATGAGTATATTAGTTGTGTATTCGAAACTCTGTCGACATTCTGAGGCGGATATATTTGAAACTCAGTAGAGGTCCAGAGGCGTATTTTCGTATCAGATTCGAAACTCTAGTGACACTCAAGGAGTACACTAACTGTATTTTCGAAGTCTTAGTGTCAACCAAAGGCGTCATTTCGCATTCGTAGTTGTATTCGTGTTCGCATTCGTATTCGTATTCGTATTCGTATTCGTATTCGCATTCGTATTCGTACTCATATTAGTTTTCGTATTCGTATTCGTTTTCGTTTTCGTATTCGTATTCGTATTCGTATTCGTATTCGTATTCGTATTCGCATTCGTATTCGTATTCGTATTCGTATTCGTATTCGTATTCAAATTCGTATTCGTTTTCATATTCGTATTCGTTTTCGTATTCATATTCGTTTTCGTATTCGTATTCGTATTCGTATTCGTATTCATATTCGTATTCGTATTCGTTGATCTTAAATATGATTAGTATGATTTCTTATTCAAAAAGAATGTAATTATAACTCTTTTTAAAAGAAATCTATGTTTAACCTGCAATTCGAAACGTCAGTTACCACAAATCTTTGGAAATCAAGACATTTAGTAAGTAAAACCATTGAGTTAAAAATTAGTTTAAGTACAAAATACACTTGTACTTTTTGCTTGTATTCCCCCCCTGAAAACATTGAAAAACCATTGAAAACACGGAAAAAGGGTAGGGGTATGAACTCACCGGACTCGGAAATGCGATGATTTCGGACACTAAATGTCTGTTCGGGGCCTGATTACTCGCGATGTCCCTATGTAAAAACAAATAATGTCCGTATATATCTAATTAGATTTATAATCACTAATTATATGGAACATTATACTCTAACGAGGTTAAACACCTCAAAACGAGCGTTTGGAGCGACCTGGGTGACATCTACGGACGGGAATTGAAGCGAGGGGCTTGGAATTTGAGTTTACTCCCCAAGAGTAAACTCCCTAATAAAGTTTACGGCCTAAACACCCATTCCCCATGAGTTTACGGCCGTAAACTCATGGTGGGGTGGTTTATGGTGTTTAAGGGGTCACAAATGGATATTAACACTTGGAAATGCTTGGAATAATTTTATCTATGGCTTGGAATGGATTAAAATTACCAAATACAACAATTAAGGGAGTTTACGGCCTTGACATGGGGTCTATGGCCGTAAACTCTCATATCCCCTTGAATAAGTGTTTTTAAGGTCCCAAAATTAATCACATGTGATTCTAAAAATTCCTACAAGCCTAGAAATAAATTTTCAGCACCATTTGACATCCGTTTAGGAGTTTACCGCCATGGAGCGTGTTCTATGGCCGTAAACTCTCATATGTGAGGTTTTGCTATGTTTAAAGCTCTTAAATTATATTTGGTTGGTCCTATGATTTATTCCAAGGCTTTTGGGGGTGTTGGATGGCTTTCTAACACCTTGAAAATGTGTTTACACCCATGTTTAAGGAGTTTACGGCCCAAGCACAAGCCTTGGCCGTAAACTCACACAAACCCATCAAAATTTATGTTTAAGGTGTTCTAGGTCCATTTCCAATATTCTAAAAATCATATCTAAGTCTTGTTTGTGTCTTGGAAGGGTTAAATAGCTTAAAACCCCTTTAAATATGTGTTTACGGCCTAGGCACCTTCCAGGGCCATAAACTCATATACAAGACTTTAAATTAGGGTCCAAGGCATTCTAAGCTCATTCCATAAAGTCATTTAGCCATAACTAAGGTCCATTTGTAGTTTGGAAGGGTTTTATTGCTCCAAAAACCCCATTTATATGAGTTTACGACCTAGGATAGCTCTAGGGCCGTAAAATCATGGTAATGACCCTAATCCATGGTTTAAACTCGAATTTCAAGGCTAGAGAGGTGGTAAAACAAATTAGGGAAGGTACCTTGATGATTTGAAGCCTTAAACTTGAGATTTTTACCCTTAAATTTAGTTTGAGGAGAGAGGTTGGAGTGAAAGTTGTAAAATGGAGCAAAAGCTTCAAAATGGAAACTTGGATCACTTTAAATAGTGTCCAAGTTCGGGACACGTTAGAATTCTACCCGATACCGGCGTTAGACGGGGCTTTTGGTCGCACCCGGCCAATTTGCCGTAACCCGATATGGCTGATTCTAGAAATGTTCTGATCATTAATATGAGATGTTAGAATGAGTTCTAAGATTATAAAGACACTTATTAAGTCATAAAATAAAAATCCACATTAACGACTTAATAAAAGGTCGGAAACGGAAATGAAATCAGAAACGACGATTGGATGATCGGAACGAGTTGCGAGAAGGGTTACATTTAGGGATATGAATTTCGGGTTGTTACAATGAAATTTAAATATAATCTTGTTTTAGCTCTATTATACTTCCAAAATTTTACAGAGAGTACAAAGACAAGTTCTGTAAAAGACTTACTCTCTAACTCTATGTAAAGTCCCTATTTATAGGGAACAAGAAAGTATACAAAAAATCCTAAGACATTACACTTAAGCTTCGAACATATAGACGTCTTAGTAAATACATTACAAGTACACGAAGGGTATGGTCTTCGACTCATTACAAATGGTCTTCGACCCTAACTATCTCCCCCTTTGGAATGAAGTCAAATTCTCATGTTGTGAGAATCTGGATGGTATACATCATCACCCTTCGAACTTTTGTGTACCAGGATATAATCTTCTTCAGCTCCTTCTTGTCTCCTTCATTGTTTTTCTTGCAATTATTCGTACGAACAATGAAGTTTGTATATTGAGACGTTGTATATCTTTCAATTTCAGCGACTTGGAATAAGAATCTCCTCGACTTTCCAGCTTTATCTTTACTAGCAAATACCAAACCAAAAGGCTTTAAACATATTTCCCCATCAGCATATTTCTTCAATTCTTGTTGAGACTTGGATAAATCCATGGGTACTTTGACTTCAAGTCCTTTCACAGTTGCTAACTCAACATCTGTAAGTGCTAAACACTAATAATAGCTCTCCAATAAAATTTTGATGTGAGCCACTCCAAGTCGAAAAACATCAGGTTCTGTTTCTAGAAGATATGAAGAATTTTTATCTTTTAGGAGAAGAGCCATTTGAATAAGGTCATACAGATTCATGAAAGGAAAGTCTGCGACTGTGAAATCACAAGTCTGACCATTAGCTCTTGCAACAATGTATCTCACATTCTGCATCATGTCTTCGAATAGAATATCCATCTTGATGCTTATAACCTTCTTGATTTTTATCAATGACCAAACTTCTTCAGGTGCCTTCATAATAACTGCATGAAAACGAAGGTTCATGTAGTTGTAGTCATCCTCGCTTTTGGATTTATCAGAGTGTTTGAATTGAGGCATGAGAAACATCATTTCATTAATCGAAAAATCCAGCTGGCTCATGTCTGTATTCGAAACCATGTAACTCTGTTTTGGTTTCTTCTCAAATGCATACATATGGTTGTAAGCCACTTTTGCTTCTATCATATTGTAGTTATAAAGTTTGGCAGGATCTCCTTTGTCCAAACCTGGAGGATCACTCGCACTTTGCCTCATTATGCTCTGAATTACCCTTAGCGTTTCCATCTCTGCTTCAGCTTCAACTTTCTTCTCTTATTTTGATTTTTCAACAACAATTGTATTTCCTTTGTTTGTTGATTTATTTGTAACATCCTTTATTTTCGAAGCTTCAGCTTGACCAGTAGATGACCCAATAACAATCCCCTTCGAAATCGACTTTGTAAACGGTATGGATGTTACAACCCTTGAAGTAACTGGTCCAAAAATTGATATTATTGGCTTATTCGATGGAATATTTGAAGAATAAACTTTACCCATAACCTTAGCTTCTCCATGCAAAACATTACCTTCAGCCTTCGCATGAGATCCTTCTCCAACCCTCTTTTCTCCCCCTTGCACCCCTGTTTGAACAGGTGGGGCACCAGTTGGAAGAAGATTCGAAATTGTTGACAGTGGAGCTAGTTGTTTATGGCGAATGGCTTCGAACTGTGTAAACTTTTGTGAGATAAACTCTGGAGTAATTATCGAAGAGGTAGCAGGCTTTATCACCGACTCTTTCAAATCTTTAAGCATCAAAATAATCTTTCCAAACTGTTGATTGCCAGTTGTAGAAAGTTGAGTAATTTGAGGACTCAAGCTTTCATACAACGTAACATACTTCGTGACAACATCATAGATAATATCAACTTTCTTATGCAGAGCGGCATAATCATTTCGAACAACTTCAACTTCACGGACCATGTCATCACGAAGCTCTTGAAGCTTTAAATTAACATCTTCTCTCACTTTCTTCGCATCCATGACAAATAGAGTGTGTCGTTCCTTTTGAACATTCATTAACTCTCTCACAGCTCCCACATATTTCGAATTGAAAGAATTGATCCTCAACTCAGTGTTTTGATCATTTTGATCAACCTTTTCTATGATTCTAGACTCGGTATCTCTAAGCATACCAGACATCTTGCTCATCATGCGTGCCTCACAAGCCTTCATCAGTCCATCAATTTCGAAACTGGACACTGAACTTCCTCCCCCCATGTCTGCTTGAGACTGAATAATTGAATTTAGCTTTTTATTTAGAATTTAGAATTTTTTCATGGACATGAGCATATGATCAGGAAAATCCTCCTCTTCTTCATCAAAAACCATATCTTCAAAAGTACCGCCAAACCCACCTTCTTCAGTTTCAGATTCATCATTCGGTTTGGGTGGATCAGTGGATTGAGATGAAAAAATGGATGTAAAAGGTTGGTTGATGATGTTTTGAAAGGTTGGTGAATCAGTGATGGAAGTAGTAGGGATGATATATGGAGGTAAAGAAACAAAGGTACTTGTACTAGGTTCGATAGAAACAATAATTGGAGTACCTTGTGAAGATTGAGTATTTTCCATCGACATATCTCTTTCACCGATGATGAAATTTACATCCTTATCAGATATGTTTGTAGTGATGTCTGAAGTTCGTACCTCCTCATGAAATGATTTGGCAGACGAAACTTCGGGTGGTATGACAACATTCTTCTCAGGAGAAGTAAGCTCTATAACAGGTTCAAGTTCTGATGTTTCAGGAACTTGTTCTTCTTCATATTACTCCGTTGAAATCACTAACTTCCTCTTCTTCCTTTTCATCTTTTTCTTCGAAATCTTCTTTTCCATATCCTCATCTTGTCGTTTCTTTGAGTGAGGAGAAACTGGAGTTGGGACTTCGCGCATAACTACTCCTTGATGAGTAACCACATTCAAAGTAGGAGAACCACCATACTTCTGTTTTAATCTTCGAAAAACTCCAGACTTCGAAGGAATAGTTTCTGAAGTTGGTTTTGTAACAATAGGTCCAACAGATTGTATCACAACTTTCGAAACTAACTCATCAGCCTTCATCTTTGGAGACTTTGATGTCCTCTTTTCTTTAACTGTGGGCTCAGGAATGATAATCTCAGTCGTCTTTGTAGTCCTAGACTTCTTCGATAGACCTGCACCTTCTTTCATTAACAACTTCCCAATTTCAACTTTGGGATCAATTGTGGTCATATAGTTGATAAGCATAGAATTCATTGGATCAACCTTTTTCAACATAGCATCTGGGATTCGTGCAATATGGGAAAAAACTTCTTTATCATCAATTACTTCTTTTGGAAAATTATACTTCAAAAGCTCTACTGTTTCTTCCTCATTATCCACCAGAATTCCCTCTTTATCATAAAAATATCTGAGGATAAGACTCCAATATCGTGCACATAAAATACCTTGCACCACATTTGTATTCTCTACTCCCTTCTGAAATTCTTTCCACAGCTGTGTAGAGTAGTCCACAGGTATATCATAATTGAGGTCTGCAACCATTGCATAGACTTCCATGCGTCCTTTATCAAGCCCAACAGTTCGACCTGTTAAGCAACGTAGAAAGATTCCAAATCGTCGGAAGTCCAGATTTTTTAAAATCATTAATCTTTGTGAGTGGGGGTTGATAACCCATCTCATTGAACATGTGATTAGTCGAAAGAGTAGTAAACGATTGAAAGTTTGGAATATCCAAAATTTTGCAAAACAACTTCTTTATCAATCGTACCTTCTTATCATTCACCAAATTAAATGTGATAACATCTAGAGCTTTATAGTATGTAGCAGTAGAACCTGCTTGTGAAAGCCAGGATAGAGGTACTGCAAAAGAATTGAACATAGATGTCGAAAGAACACATCTCTTCAAAGCAACCAACAACATCTTCAATCCTTCAGGGTAAAGAGATTCATCTGCTTCTTCTAGATAATTTTTCCCTTGAATCTTCATAATCGGTTGCGAAGTAATATCATCAGTGTTTTGTGATGGTGCATCAACATTAGTTTGATCAGCCATGAAAAGGGTTGGAAAATCGTATGAAGAACAATTGAATTTTGCAGAGAGAATTTGGGAATTTACTTTCTGAACGCGTAAACTGATAACAAACCCTTGATTTCCTTTTTATATGTAACCCTGGTTTTTGAATTTGAAGCAGGATGTGCATTTAATGAGATCTAATATGGCACCTTGAAACTCGTACCACTATTCCGATAAAGTACCTACGCGTGAAAAAGTATCTGTCACATCACCGTAAAAACCGGCTAGAATACAAAATGTCACATCTCACAGCCTGTTTATTTCCCCCAATGTAATATGAACCGTCAGCAACCTTCGGATGGAGGTTAGGCTCTTTCACTTTTGGGATTTAAAGCAAAGTCATGTGCCAGACTTTCGAAATCATTAGCCTGAGTTGGTATTACTCAGAACCTCAAGGATTTCGTGAGTGCAGTGTACCAAAGATAAATATAAGAAGCAAATAAAGAAAAACTTTGGATTTGTGATGTCAAAAATTATTTTGACATGAAAGCAGTGAAACCCCGGGCAAACGTTACTTCGTTAATTATTAAGAGAGATAATCAACAACTTGTGTGGTTTCCCATAAATTACAATCGAAAACTTATTGAGAAGTTTCGAAGGGCTTCTTTTTCAAGGCTTCGTGGGTAGGTACATGTTAAGATGCTGTCGCACGCGTATTAAACAAATAAATTATCACTGCTGGTTGCACTAAAAATATAGCACAGGGAAGCAGGGTCGAATCCTCAGGGACACAGCCTAAATGTCAATGCCTTTTTGCATCAGACACATCTAGTCAAGAAACATAATATAAAAAGGGGTTTTAATTAAAAAATAAAATCTAAAAACGCAGTGATATTAAAATAAATGAAAATCAATATAAGAAATGATTTCAGTTCTGCTACGACTTTCCTAATCATGTAACTGATCTAGATCTGATTATTTGAGATGCGTTCTATCTAAGCTGGTACTGAGAAAAAAAAAACAAGTTCTAGTAATTTCTCTTTTACCTTATTTAGTTAACCAAAACAAGATCTTCAATTAACCCTAACTTTTTACTGTTCAATTAAATAAGCTCTTAATTAAGATTAGAAAAGTTGCATTAAGTTCTTTGTAAATTCCCAGCAATACCAATACTTCTCACAAGCTCGGAAGCGTAAAGATATCATTTTTACAGTTTATAATAAAGTCAAATCCCAAACACGGAACCAATTTATTACTTGTTACATATTACCACTTGACAAGAAAAATTACGGATTCTATTAACTGATTAATTGGAATGATAAAACCCTAGCTAGGTGATAAAACTAACAAGAATCAAAATCAAACATTCATTAAGAACAAAACTGAAGAATCTAGATAGAAACACAAATCAAAAACTAGATATAATGATCAATCACATGAAAACTACTCGTCTTTGCAAAACTGAAAACTAGGGTTTAGCTAGACATGGCTAAAATCTGATAAAAACAAATGAAAAGAGACATCAAACAACTAATCTTACTAATCTAAATGAAGGAGATGATCCACAGTCTTCAAAGATTTAGAAATTGTTGAAATTAGAGAAGAAACGCCTCCAAAATCATATTTTCGTCGTCTGGTACCTCTGGAATCGCCAACATAGGTTACAGGAATACTATCAGGGTCTATTTATACGTCCAGCAACAAAAACGGCGCACCTGCGATAACATGTACACAACCTGCGATCGAAGGTTTTAAAGTAAACGAGTCTCGTGCCTTTTTAATGAAGTAGGATACCATTTTGGCCCTTTTTGGCCAATCTGAGATCGCATGTACAAAACCTGCCATCGCAGGTTTTCATTTTTTGCTTCCGGATGAAGTTTGGGCACAAAAGAACCTCGAAGACAAGTTGCGACCCAACTTGCGATCGCAAAAGGGCACCATGCGATCGCATGAGGCCAACCTGTGATCGCATGTTATGCCTATGACGTCCGAAATTTCATCTACTTTTCAGATCATTTTGAATTGCGTCAATCGGAGTTACGGTTCTGGATATATCGTCAAAATACTGACAAGGGGTCAAAGCTGCGAGCAACATCCTTTAACTTTAGATTGCATATTCTATCTTCGTGTGATCAATTCAATCAAATGTTTCTTGACCACAACATCTTTCAGACATTCCTTAACATACTCCAGAAATTCCAAGCTCTGCTTTAAGCTCGAAACACGCATCTAACTGCTCCCAAAGCACTGCCCCACTCGAACTATCTGAATTGACATAAAAACATAAGCAGTACGGGAATTCTAACGAAAGACATGAGCTGAACATTATTTAAATAAATGACATTCAAATGTACAAAATATGATGCTAAACGATAATGAAAACTACCCTAAAAAATGCATAAAATGGCATCTAACAAATCTCCCCAAGCTTGAACCTTACTTGCCCTGAAGTAAGAATAACATAAAACATTATAAACAAATGGAAAGATGTAGATAACCTAAAAAGAATTTAAAATAAAATAAAACAAAAACCTAAACTAAAGTACTTCACTCTTTTTTTGTCACATGATCAGATTTCACAACGAGGAAGCTACGATGAAATCACTACCTAGATAACAGTCTCAATACTTTAGATTAACAATTCGAATTTCATATTTAATAAGTTAAACCAAGCTTGAGCCAATAATATTTTACACCAAATTAAATTTGTGAAAATAGTGTATTTTTAAAAACCATTTCACGAAAATTCGTTTATAAAAACTTAGCTTGACTAACCCCTCCTTTTTTTTTCCGAACTCGTCTAGTAAACGTGGTAAGCTCCATTATGGACAGAAAGTCCAAGCGTACCCCTATGATTCCACTATTGAGGGATCAATCTCATTATACCACACATCTTCTTTGTCTTGATAAACTCTTTAGATTTAACTTGCTTGTTTCTTGATTTCGACATGAACATCACTTGGATTTGACTTTGAATTGCAGATTTCTTCAAGTTGCTTGATGTATCATTTCTAACATATATATATTGACTTGGCACAGATTTTATTTTGAGGCCCACCATATCTTCAATACTTCAAAAATGATAACTATTTTGTGGGTATAATGAGAGTCTCCTTCCAACCTCCAAAGGCATAGAAACTATAGGGTTCAATACTTCAAGGAATGATAAGGGTTATCCAATCTAGGTTCTTTTTAGGGAATTCTAGGAAATTATTTTCAAAACTCTGTTTGTTTTTCCATCCCACACTTTCATTGTAAAAATTATCTGACTCATATGTTGGTTGATATTGTAAACATTTAAAGTACTTGAAAAGATAGTTCTTAAAATTTATTGTAATGAGACTGTTATTTTCGGTAACTATCACACTTCATCGTAACAGAGCTCTCAAATGTAAAGCATATCCTCATCTCATGTAAAATATTTTTTAAAGATTTTGAATTTGATTTTTTATATGCAGAGAATAAAAAATAAATAGAAATAAAAATATTTTTGTTTTTTTTTATGGTGAATGCAAAAAATAAAAACAGAAAATAAAATATTCTTTTTGGATTTTCGAATTTTTAGTATGCAAATACAATGCAGAAAATAAAATGAAAAAAAGAAAATTTTGAAAAAAATTAACTACAAAAACTGAAAAATTAAAATTTTGAACAAAAATGCAAATAAACTGAAAAATTAAAATTTTGAACAAAAATGCAAATTTTTACACTAACCCCTCCCCAAGCTTAAAATGATGCATTGTCCTCAATGCTCAGAGAGGAATGAACAACTCAATAAAGCATATAAAACAAAAAGGGTTGCAGCTAGGAAAGAATGTACCTGATAAGGTTGCAGAAATCTGATTTTGACGAAGATGAGGCGAAAAATCTGAATTTTAGCGACTCTGTCGATCCTATGATTTCCCCAAGATTGCTTGGAATTGCGACCATCTCTTTATTGAAAGCATAAAAACTAAAAACTACTCATCGGGTTGCCTCCCGGAAGACCGCCCTTTTTTAAGGTCGTTGGCTCGACCATGCCTGAAGACTAGATTACATGTATGTAAATATTTTGGCAAAAAACAATTAGCAGTACCATGTCCCCGGTAACGGCGCCAATTTGTTAAGACGCTGTCGCACGTGTGTTAAACAAATAAATTATCACTCAGGGACACAACCTAAAAGTCAATGTCTTTTTGCATCAAGCACATCTAGTCAAGAAACATAATATAAAAGGGGATTTTAATTAAAAACTAAAAAGTAAAAACGCAGTGATATTAAACTAAACGAAAATCAATATAAGAAACGATTTCAGTTCTGCTACGACTTTCCTAATCATGTAACTGATCTAGATCTGGTTATTTGAGATGCGTTCTATCTAACCCGGTACTGAGAAAAACTAACAAGCTCTAGTAGTTTCTCTTTTACCTTATTTAGTTAACCAAAACAAGCTCTTCAATTAACCCTAACTTTTTACTGTTCAATTAAATAAGCTCTTAATTAAGACCAGAAAAGTTACATTAAGTTCTTTGGAAATTCCCAGCAATACCCAATACTTCTCACAAGCTCAGAAGTGTAAAGATACGATTTTTACAGTTTATAATAAAGTCAAATCCCAAACACAGAACCAATTTATTACTTGTTACTTATTACCAGTTGACAAGAACAATTACGGATTCTATTAACTGATTAACTGGAATGCTAAAACCCTAGCTAGTTGATCAAACTAACAAGAATCAAAATCAAACATTCATTAAGAACAAAACTGAAGAATCTAGAAAGAAACACAGATCAAAAACCAGATCTAATGATCAATCACATGAAAACTACTTGTCTTTGCAAAACTGAAAACTAGGGTTTAGCCAGACATGGCTAAAATCTGATAAAAACAAATGAAAAGAGACATCAAACAACTAATCTTACTAATCTAAACGTAGGAGATGATCCTCAGTCTTCGGATCTTCAGAATTTGTTGAAATCAAAGAAGAAACGCCTCCAAAATCGTATTTTCGTCGTCTGGTACCTATGGAATCGCCAACTTAAGTTACAGGAATGCTATTAGGGTCCATTTTTATGTCCATCAGCAAAAACGGCGCACCTACGATCGCAGGTTTTGAAGTAAACAGGTCTCCTGCCTTTTTAATGAAGTAGGATACCATTTTAGCACTTTTTGGCCAACCTGCGATCACATGTACACAACCTGCGATCACAGGTTTTCATTTTTTGCTTCTGGATGAAGTTTGTGCACAAAAGAACCTCGAAGACAAGTTACGACCCAACTTGCGATCGTAAAAGGGCCCCATGCGATCGCATGAAGGCAACCTGCGATCGCATGTTGTGCCTATGACGTCAGAAATTTCTTCTACTTTTCAGATCATTTTGAATTGCGTCAATCGGAGTTACGGTTCTCGAGATATGGTCAAAATACTGACAATGGTCAAAGCTGCCAACAACATCCTTTAACTTTAGATTGCATATTCTGTGTTCGTGTGATCAATTCAATCGAATGTTTCTTGACCATAACATCTTTCAAGCAATTCCTCAACATACTCCAGAAGTCCCAAGCTCCACTTTAAGCTCCAAACACGCATCCAACTGCTCCCAAAGCACTGCTCCACTCGAACTATCTAAAATTGACATAAAAACTTAAGCAGTATGAGAATTCTAACGAAAGACATGAGCTGAACATTATTTAAATAAATGACATTCAAATACACAAAATATGATGCTAAATGATAATGAAAACTACCCTAAAAAATACATAAAATGGTATCTAACAGTACACGACTTCGGTACATATCATCCAAAACATAAGGTGAGAAATTTTAACAGAAATCACTTGTTTGACCAGTGTAGTCAGTGATAAGTACGCTTTGAATTAAATTTGAAAGTGACTTAGAAATCAAATGAAACTCACACGGAAATCATATTCATGAAAAATATTTGTACTGGATCCTGTTGGGTAACAAACATCGTGGGTTATGATAATTTGATCAAGATCACTCATATGAAATGAATATGATTTTGAGTTTCGAATCTAGGTATAGAAACAAAAGTTTCATTAAAAACAGGAACAAAGTTCCCCGTCAATTCCTTAAAATCTTGAGAATTGGTTTTCACTTTCATCACGGTCTCATGATGATAGATTATTAACACAAATTTTTAATATGTCTAAGTCTCGATGGGTTTGATCGAAGACGTCTTGGACATATGTCATTGTGTGTGATCGTGAAAGAATGTTTAGATGAAAAAGGTTGGTTTAAGAAATTTTTGTGTGCCTCTGTTATTATGGACAAAACAGTAAACTCTTAACTTATGTGAGAAGAGTCAGGTAGCTCATGTGACTAATGTGAATATAAGCCTGTCTTAGGAAGAATTTTTCATATGAAATATTTCATTAAGGCTTTCGTGAAACACACATAGAGTCATTCGAGGCTTTGGTCAACATGCAACAACATGCTTCTAGGGACACCTTAATTAGTTCAAGAGTTTCGAAAGAATTACCTGACCCTAGAACGGCAAGCTTTAACCATTGTGTATCATCTTTGTTACCTGAAAACAATACAATACAATACATCATTTGTACCCTTCGTTAATGTCAAAGCAACCATTCATTAGAGATCAACATCACCCTTCGTTAGAAACAAACATCACCAAACTAACAAAAAATTTTCACATTGATTAACGAAATCGAAGGTAGTCGAAGCCTCTGAATAACATCTGAATCATTCACATTTTAACAAGACTTTTCATTCAGATTAACTAAATCAAAGCATGTTGAACATTTAACCGTGAACAGTAACATCTTAACCATTCAATATCGTAATCAACATTTCATTGTTACAGATCTTCCCAAAATCATCTTTCCATTTCGTTAACAAAACCTGCAAACTTCATGTTTTGGTTCAATAACCCTACATCACAAAATCGTTAATAAAATAAATGTTTTTCTTCAAATTCAATCCATCGATTCCAAAAATTCGTTCCCTCAAACGTTTTCCCATTGAATTGACTCATCAACCAATTGATGAAGTGTTTTTACGAAAAGAAATGACAAACTAAATGAAATAAAAATCTTTTTGTTGTTTTTGAATTTTTCGAAGATAAAGTATAAAACAAACGAAAAATCTTTTTGTTGTCTTTGAATTTTTTGAGAATAAAGGACAAAACAAACCAAAAATCTTTTTGTTGTTTTTGAATTTTTCAAAAATAAAGGACAAAACAAACGAAAAATCTTTTTGTTGTTTTTGAATTTTTCGAAAATAAAGGACAAAACAAACGAAAAATCTTTTTGTTGTTTTTGAATTTTTCGAAAATAAAGAAACAACACAAACAAAAACATCTGAAATGTATCGGACACACGAATTTCCAGTTTCTATTTACGAAGACGAAGGGTAACGAAGCGTTGACTATGAACAGTAACCGTTGAATTTGACAGTTGTCGTCCATTAATGCTATTCTTTCGAAATAGGACCCCCTTCGACCATTCCAAGTCCACCTAAAATTCTCACAAATGATTTTTCATCTAATGGTTTTGTGAAAATATTAGAAAACTGATCAGTGGTTTTCACAAAATGCACTTCAATATTACGATCTTCTACATGATCTTTTATGAAATGGTAACGAAGAGCAATATGCTTAGTCTTCGAATGTTGCACAAGATTATGACAAATACGAATTGCACTTTAAGAATCACAATATAAAGAAATTATTTTCATGTTTATTGGATAATCACGCAAATGACTTTGAATCCAAATTATTTGTGATGTGCAAGCAGCAGCAACTACATATTCTGCTTCAGCAGTCGAAATTGATACACATGTTTGCTTTTTCGATTGCCAGCTCACCAATTTTCCATCAAGTAATTGACATCCTCCACTCATGCTTTATTGATCAAGATTAAAACCTCCCAAGTCAACATCTGAGAAAGCTTGAATAAAGAAACCAGTTTTCGAAGGATACAACAATCCTAACAAAATTGAGCCTTTGAGATAACAAAAAATATTCTTGACTGCAGTAAAATGTGGTTCTTGAGGATTTGACTAGTACCTAGCACAATTACACACAAAGAACATGATATCAGGTCTACTTGCAGTGAGATAAAGTAATGAACCTATCATGCTTTGATAAAGAGTTAAGTCAATTACATGTTTATCTAAAGAAGATGTCGGCCTTGTTCCAGTTGCCGTCGGTACTCGTAATTTTGTGCTATTCGTCAATCCAAAATTTTCAAGCAGATTCTTTGTGTATTTTTCTTGGTTGATAAAAATTCCTTCTCTGCTTTGACGAATATTTAGACCAAGAAAATTATTAATTTTTCTCATCATGCTCATTTCAAATTTGCTTTTAATCAGATTTTCAAATTCTTTAGACAATGCAGGGTCAGTAGAGCCAAAAATAATATCATCGACATAAATTTGAACAAGCATACGGTGATTGCCAACTTTCTTTCGAAATAATGTGGGCTCAACTGATCCTTGTTTAAATTTCGATTGTTTTAGGAAAGAGGTAAGAGTTGCATACCAGGCTCTTGGTGCTTGTTTTAACCCATAAACTGCCTTATCTAAAATATAACAATAATCAGGATGATCTTTATTGATAACACCTGGGGGTTGTTCTACATATACTGTTTCTTCGAGCTCTCCATTCAAAAATGCACACTTCACATCCATTTGATATACATCGAAATCTTTGTGAGCTGCATAAGGCAGAAATATACGAACATCCTCGAGTCTTGCGAAAGGGGCGAAAGTTTCTTCATAGTTTATTCCCTCTTGTTGTGGATAACCTTTTACAACAAGTCTGGCTTTGTTTCGAATAATGTTTCCATCTTTGTCGGTTTTATTTTTGAAAATCCATTTTAACCCGACAATCGAAATATTTTCAGGTTTAGGAATTAATCTCCAAATCTTATTTCGTTCAAACTCAACAAATTTAGATTGCATTGCGACAACCCAATCAGAGTGTTCCATTGCATCTTCAATTGTCTTTGGTTCAATTTTCGAAACGAAAAACATTGAATATGCAAAATTCTTAAGAAGTATTTAATACCTCATTCTTTGCACGAAGTTGAGCTCTTGTTAAAACTTCATCTTGTGGATTCCCAAGTACTTGTTCTTTCGGATGATCTTTTGTCCATTTTTCGAGCGGTGGATAAGCTGGATCAAAATCCAAATGTGCATGTTCATATAAATCTTCATTTTCTGATCCTTCAACAGAAAGATTGTCATTAATTTCATGAAATTCATCATTTTGATCAAGATTTATTGTATCTATTTCATTATGCTCCTCCTCGAAACTATCATTCTTACTACTCTTCTCCCCCTCGAAAGGATGCTCCCCCTCAAAACCTGAAGGTATATTCGAAAGTTCCCCTTCCAAATGAATATCTAGCATTCTTTCGCCATTTGTAACAGTATCCGATGTGGAATCTTCAGTATGTTGTGAGGATTCGAGTATTTGATTATCAACAACATTCACCTCTACATCAACCGCCCTGTCTGGGACACCAAAAATTAAATAATAATCAATATCGATTGAATTATCATCTTCAGTTTGATTATTCGATTCATTAAGAATTGATTTTTGTTCAAACTGTCTTTCCACTTGTTTAACATAATAATCATCAAAAGTAACATTAAACGTTTCTTTAATTTTTCGTGTTCGTTTGTTTAACACTCTATATGTAACCGAATTGTTTGAATATCCCATAAATATTCCTTCATCAGCTTTAGCTTGAAATTTTGAAAGATTATCTTTGAGATTCATAATGAAGCATCTGCAACCAAAAACATGAAAGAACTTGACATTAGGTTTTTGATTGTTTATTATTTCATATGGAGTGATATTAAATCGTCTTTGAATAAAAGATTGATTCTGAGTAAAACATGTTGTTGATACAGCTTCGGCCCATAGGTACTGAGGAAGATTCACATATGTCAACATTGTTCTTGCTACTTCACATAATGACCTATTTCTTCTTTCAACAATACCATTTTGTTGAGATGTATATGGTGATGAGAAATTATGCGAAATCCCTTTTTCCGTCAAAAACAAATCCAACACATTATTCTTAAACTCAGACCCATTATCACTTTTTATTCTTCGAACATTCTTTTTCAGACTCATATCTATTTTCTTAATAAATCCGGTCATTGTTTGAGCAACTTCAGATTTTAACATGAGAAAATATACCCAAGTGAATCGTGAAAAATCATCAACAATAACCAAAATATATCGTTTCTTATTGAGTGCGTCAATAGTTGATGGTCTACAAATATCAATGTCAAGTAATTCCAATGGTTCAACAATTTTCAAATCTATGACGATTGGATGTCCTTTACGATGTTGTTTTACTTGTTTGCAAGTTGCACAAAGAGTATCATTGTCAAATTTCAGCACAGGTAAACCACGAACTAAGTCTTCTGTAACCAGCTTATTCAAGTTTCGAAAGTTAAGATGTGATGAACGCCTATGCCATAACCAGCTTCATCATTTGAGGCTTTCGAAAGTGGACACACAGATGGTTTGCCTACAATTGGTTTGCTATCAAGAGTGAACATATCTCCATATCGTTTCGACTTTAACAACACTTCATTTGTTTCAACTTTTGACATTATGCTTCCTTCTTCGTTAAACACAAGTTGATTCCCAGTGCCCACAACAAGTTGTGAAACACTTATCAAATTACGTTGAAGACCTTCCACATATGTCGGTGTCGAGTCCACAATCCCTTTATGACCTGGGTTATGAATCTTGACACAACTTATCGCCTACTTTCGTCAAGTATTCTTGGTTGCGAAGGTTATCCTGTGGTTCTTGGCCTTCTAGTATTAACATTGGAGAATCAAATATATCGTCTATAGGGCGACGATGACTTTTCCCACATGGGGCCGCGGTGGGTCCTAGACATTACTCGTCTATAACTGGGTGGATGAAGTGCCTGAGTAGTGCGAGTATTACTTGCAACTACTCTTCCAGTGTTTCTGAGTTTTCTCGATCTAGATTAACTCTAGAGAGTATAGGGTTCTGTCACTCGGAATTTAAAATTTTCTCATCCACTCTTCTCAGGGTTTAACCTGTCACAGCTCCTAGGTTTCTGGGATCTCTGTTGAGATGCTTAACTCGTGCGGTTTACACATGAATGGATGGTCGTAGTCAATGTTTGACTCTTACGACTTGATTTACTTTTCCTAACCGAGGGTGTTAGCTACTATGTTGGCTTAACCGAGATGACAACAATTTCGAATTTGTGGTCATTTTAGTAGTTCAACCCTCAGTGGTTCTCTTGACTCCAACTCCTTTTCTATAGGGGAAAGGATGAAGGGTCGTATTATAAGTTTTGGGGTAGGGCTCATACTCGGCTAAATCACTAATACTTGGTGTATGCAAGTTGTATATAATTGAGATCGACGGGTGTTCAGATGTGTAGCCCCACCCTAGGCCCAGAACCAATCAGGGAACAGGGGTGGGGAGGAAGCACACATCTTTAATCTTATTGATTTAAATTATATACTACTCTAATGCATATACTCAGTAGTATTAAGTTAATCCCATGAGTTCTTTCTCTTGATTCAAGAACCTGATTGTGAGGTGCTAATGGTCTTTCTGGGGGATCTACTGAGTAGGCCTCGGGCGATTATCATATTCTGTTATATCTGTAGTGCCTTTCGCTTTTGGATCTACATGTCTAAGGAGGGGATGGTTAACATCGCGCGGTACCCTTCTCCTATGTACTTCGGAAGGCTTGGATAAGAGAGACGAATGACGGTTCGCATTAGGTTTTCCTTATTAGTTTCGAAAGAATCTTTATTTGACATACAAGCTATGGTGAATGTTCTCTTTACACAGCACTAGGAGTTTTCACATGGTCGCACCAAGTCGAACCATGATTGATGGTAGTGTCGAATTTAACAAACATCGACATGATATGGAATGCAGATCGATAGGACCATGTGTTGAACAGGGCACACAAGTTCTTAGCGTCCCGAGTTTCGTCCATGGTATCACTAATGCGGATACTTGGACCGATGGAATTGACACGGAACTCTAGGGGGTCCTAATGTTTCGGAATAATGTACTTTTCAAAAATGGATTTCTCACGAGGCCTCTCCATAATTGCCTAGTATACACTAGTCAGGCATAATTAAGATTACAAGGACCGTTGACTGAGCGATTCCGCCCTAAATCCACAACCCAACGAGGAACAGGAGATGAGGCAGCATCACTCACTCGAGGTCTATCAATCTTAATTATAAATTGCCTTAACGTATATACTAAGCCATCATAGCTTAACCTGATGGGTTTTTGAGTGTTACAATAGTGCTGCGACTTTCACCTTAATGAGGGAGTAATTATAATTAGAATTAATCATTTAATGTTTTCCGTTAACTACTCAGGATTAAGAGACGTACCAAAATTCTACTAGGTTCTTTGATGTTCCTTTAGGCATTTGGGTTAGACTCCTCCTGTGCCTTTATCATTTCCTTTAGTTGGGCAGTTCCTCTTCAGGTGCCCAATCTCACCACATAGATGGCATTTTGGACTGGTCCCCATATTTGTGGTTGATGTAATGAACTCAACCGGGGTTCTGCAGCTGCGAGCAGTATGCCCCTTCATGTTGCACCTAACACGAGAGGGTTCCCGACAGATACCATGATGATGGAAGTCACACTTGCTGCAACGGGGAAGGTTTCCTAGGTATAGTCTTCTTGGAGTCGAGACGGGAGGGTTGACAGAGGCATTGATCACTTTAGCTCGTTGCCCTTCAGAAAGTCCTTGAGTCGAGGTACTTCCCTCTTCGTTCTTAAACTTTTTTTTCGGTGGGTTTGGTTGGGGTTCTTGGGTGGCTGTACACACCGGTGTTGGTTGCTGCTGTCCATTGCTGTGATCGGGATTCCCGATAGGGCTCCTGTTAACATCGGCGTTGTTAGCATTCAGATGAGCCATGACAGCTACTACGGCTGCTGAAACTATAGCTCGAAACGTAGCTTCATCAAATTGAAGGACCGATGTCTCACTAACGGGTTGGTTATGCTTCTTCGGAGGCATGGTTTTTCCTACACGAAAAGGAACACAAGCTGATGAGAGACGATGGTTAACCCTAGACGTCTCTTTCTTTACTACGACAGACATAAATTTTCCCGCGCCTCGAATTATGGTTATCTGAGTGTCGACCTACATCCCTATGATGCAGTCTAGGTAACAGGACAGGAGTAAGTGTATCGGAAAGCCATAAAATGGGTGTCGTTACCACTAAGTTATCTTTACATTGGAGAGATTCACTCTCTGTCTTTGAAAAGATTTGAGAGAAGTGCAAAACGAAGGCCACAGAAGAAAAGGCTCATGAAAAACTTTTGGCTAAACACTCTCAATCGAGGTTGTGAGATCCGATATATTTGTATTTAATCGCGACGGGAAAGACGATTTGCCTAGCACATAGTGTGAGTAGTTTAATCACTAACTCGCTAAATTGTATTATTTTATGGATTTATTAGCGTGACAATAAAGAGGAAAAGACACTTCTCGGGTTCCATGCACTGGCTCCCTCTGTCCACCTCTTATCCCTGACTGGAACAGTCGTTGGCTTTTTTCGAGTACTTATCTAAGGTTCTCTTCTATTGTAGACATATTGAATTTCTACTCCATCTTACTTCCGATTCTGACTCTGAGTGTCATCACTCCATGATGGATGACTGGAATCTCGGAAGTTCAGGCGAATTTCCCACCGATGTCCCTAAAAGGTATAGGCTCAAGGTTGTTTCAATAGTCTCGTACCTATTCATCTATTTCCTAATTAGAAACCTTCTCAATGAACCTCTTCTGGGTCTGAATGGACTCTTTCGCTGATCGCTGAAGTGGATAAGGCTTTCTAAAGAGGGTTCGTGCGAGAATGGGAATGTCTAAAGAATCCTAAGGGATTATATATAACTTAGATCTGATAGGCCTTCGAATACGTGATACTACTCTATATCCACATCCAAACAAGGAAAAGGAAGTAGAGCGAAACCCCACATTCTTAGACTATGAGATCCTCACTATATATAACCTTGGGAGTATACACTCTGTAATCATAGGTAGATCAATAAGGATCTTTTTAGTTTTTCACACAAGGTTATTTATGGTTCCTAAAATACCCCTATGGTATTTTAATTACATGTTTGATTCTTAACTTCTGAACATGATTCTGGGTTTATTGTAAATCTTTTAGTATCATAAAATACTCCTAAAGTATTTTAAACTTTATGTTTGGCTCTAGCATTCCTATTTGGTAAGTTTCAGATTTGTTGCAACATCACCATCACTCCCAAGCACACATTCGTCGCATCTCGAATAAATGTAGTTGATCATGTTACATTTATTCCAGCTTACGATTACATAACTGCCCAGGTTTAACGACAATGGTCAACATCCAAAGACTTTTATTCTTGTTCTTCTTGTGATACTTTGTTCGGGTGTTTAAATTCGGGATGTTCTTATACTTTTGTAAAATATGATTATATCTTAAAGTATAATTCTTAGTCAGTGTGTTTTATCCCAATGTATTTATAGGCTATATATCTTTTATGATTCGATATACTAAGCTCACTATAAACAATGCTCTGATACCAATCTGTCACACCCCAAAACCGAGAACGGCGGAAACGTTCTAGGGTGGATGACGTCATGTCAAGTATCATAACATATGCAGTATAGTAATCAAAGTACAACAACCATTGCATTAATAGTAATAATTTTACATAGGTTACATTTAGCAACAACATCAGAGTAAAATACACAGAATAACATATAATGCAGCTCGGTACAAGGTTGTCTTCGCGAAAGCTCCCGAAGTGTACCTGTCTACTGATGACCTGAGAATACAAGTTATTTTGAAAGCGAGTATCAGCATTTTTAAATGCTGGTGAGTTCATAAATATTTAATGACATTGGTATAAATACATGTTTTACCTCAAAAATAATCTCACATAATGATGGTGAATTGAGTTTACAGAGTATTAGAATCCTTTCTAGAAAATCCTATATTTTCTAATAAAAGTAGTCTTCTACCAAGACCCAATTGTCTTATGTTTAACCAAGGAGTATCTCTATTAAAAAGCAGTCTTCTACCAAGACCCAATTGTTTTATGTTTAAGAAACATTTTCCCCTTAAAGGTACTATCGTTATCAAAATATGATTTATACTTTAAAGAAATATTTGAGAAAATCATAATCGCAAGTAATAGGGGAAATAATATTTTTACCTCAGCAGTAACGCTGCTGGCTAAAAGTAAATAAAACATAGACTTCAGGTAGTATTGAATGAACAACATGCCTAGGAAAGTCTAAAGGTAAACAAAACATAGACTCCAGGCGGGACGCCTCGCAAAGTCTAAAAAGGGTAAATAAATACAGACTTCAGGTGGTATTGAATGAACAACACGCCTAGCAAAGTCTAAAAGGATCAAATACAGACCCCGGGGTGGTATTGAATGAACAACATGCCTCGGAGGGTCAAAAGGATGAAGTACAGACTCCAAACGGTATCGAACGAACAATACGTCTAGCAAAGTCTAAAAGAATCTTTAATTCTAAGTAGGTTTATTTAAAGATTTAAACGTGGCCTAGTGTATAACTAGGAAGGTATATATATAATGATAATCTTATATATATATATATATATATATATATATATATATATATATATATATATATATATATATATATATATAGGAAATACTATGATGACACTTATTACCTTAAAGCCATCAATTATAAGGTAAACGTAAAGATACTCGTAACCATACTGATTGACAATCGAATACTTGATGACATGCTGGCGTCGGAATGAATGTGACATTTGTCACCCCTTGGCTTGGTCGGTCGGGACTGTAGCTAGCAGTCAGGATGTGGGAGTGTCTGTCCCGTATAGATGTATACACACAATGCTCGCTCTCCCTCCAGGAGACTCTGGTTACCAACTTGACAACGGTGGAATCCGTGTCATGAGTATGTATCTCGTGTTTCGAATTCTATTTTAGGTATTAGAATAATGGTATAGAATCACGAATGAACTGACTCCTGTGGAATTATTTGTACTGGAAAGAGTAAATAGATTCCCCTAACTATTCCTATAATAGTTACTAATGTTTCAGGTATATGAATAATGGAAGGATGCCTTTACTACCCAAAGGAAGTGAACTGGCCAAGAGAAATTTTATGACCACATATGTATACATGATATATAACTAATGTTTAAATGCCCTTCGGACGGATAATCGATACCCTAAAGCCACACCCAAACAAGGAAAAGGAATTAAAGCGAGTTGAGCTTCCTAAGTCCTTCAAACATTTCTTATATAACTATACATACATAGGCATGCATTTTACAATATAAAAGCATAAAATAAGTTTTGGTAAAACCTTTGGAAAAATCTATCAATAAGAATTTATGACTTGATATTAGTTTATAAAAACAAAATTTGAAAGCCTTTAGCTGGATAAGCAGTTTAACATGCAAAAATCTATTTGCTATATAGTTATTAATCACATGTGATTGATATAATAACTCTATAGTTAAAGATGTATTCCCCCCAGAAAAGCATTTAAAATCATTTAAAAGGTTAATTTAGGGGTATGAACTCACCTGGCGTGGGTGACTCGAATGAACGGACGGTATAGGATGCTAAGTGTCAAGCGAGGACTTGAACACACACACGAATCCTATTTAACATGTAATGATACATTTAAGTATCTAATTAGTTGTTTATCAACTACTTATGCAAGTAAGGACATTCTAAAGCATGAAAACACTTTGCTACAAGTGCTAGGAGTACCAAGGGTTGCATATAAAGAGAGTATGGCCTAACATTGGAGTTTACTCCTCATATGGTGGCCCTTAGGGATGTTTACGGTTTCTAGACCACTCCCCCATGAGTTTACGGCTGTAAACTCATGGAAGTGGTGCCATTGGGTGTTCAAAGGTCTTATACCACTCAAGGAATTATGCTAGACTCGAATCAAGGGCCTAGGAAGTGATTGGGGCTCGAAATGACCTTCCTTTTGAGTTTGCGGTCCTTGGACCATTCCTTGGGAGTTTACGGTTGTAAACACATGGGTTTACGGTCGTAAGCTCATGTTTCACCATTCCTTTCATGTTTTGGTGGTTCTATCTTATGCATGCAAGGTTCTAGTCACTTATACAAGCGATAGAAGGTGTTAAGGGAACTTAAACACCATTGGAAGGTGTTTACAGTTTTGGGAGATCATCCCAAACCGTAAAAACATATGAACATGGGGATTTTGATGATTTTCGAGTATAAACAAGTTCATATTAAGCACACAAGAAGCTAGGGCAAGTGTACTTACGATCTAGGAGCTTGAATGATCGATTTTGGCCAAGAACACTAGTGTGTGTTCATGGTGTTCTTTATGAACACTTGAAGATCTAAGAAAAAGACAAGATTTCATGAATGAAATCGTGTAAAAACACTAGATTAAGTGTTATATGAACGAATCTAAGAAGAAAACACTTACATTTTGGCGGATTTGATGGAAAAGTGATATGATACTTGAGAGAGAATCTTGGGTGTTCTTAAAGTTGGAAGTGAAAAATGAGCTAAAAATGACTAAGTGTCATATTTATACTCTTTGGGGTTTACGGCTGTAAACTCCATTTTTACGTCCGTAAATTCCAAACTTTTGGAGTTTCGCGACTTTCGTGATGTTCGACAAACTCAGAAGTATACTTCCTTATTTTTGTTTGCTTGACAAATATAAAACAAAATACTCGAACAGGCTTAAATCCGGCCAAAATGTTTTGAGATGAATTTGGCAAATTTTTGATGTGCTTGATTGTGGAGTTCATACAAATGAAAATTTCGGGTTGTCACATAACTAAAGAATTTAGGTACCCAAGGCTTTTTGGGTCCTTGGTTATTAGCTTGAAACAAAGAATGAAATTTCGAACTCAAAGCCCAAGTTCGAACTTTTGTTGTAATACTATCAATTAAGTCAACATCATCAATTAAAGATATTGAAACATAATTTTTCGATAGTTTTGGACTTTCATTTGATTCCACCTCAGGCTTCTCAATTTGGGTAACTTTGTTGATTGGTTGCCATCTCTGAATCGGAATATTCGAATCTCAAAAGATGAAATTTGTGTTGAAGATTCCTTCAAATACTCTTCATAAGCATTTCGATCTGTTGTTGAGAAAACTCTCCTACTTGAAACTTTTTACCTTGTCCTTCAAGCCAATGATTGATTGATTTCACTCGAAGTACCTTTTGAATATGAAACCTTTGTTTCTTTTTGAACAGATGGATTTGGAAAATTTGGTTTTTATGGAGTGAATTTGACATTAGTTTGAAATTTTGTTGATTTTTGAACAATGACATATTTTCGAACATTCACAAGGCTATGACTTGTTTTAAAATTTTGAGAGTTGACAATCTTTCGAACATTTTCAACTTTTTGATTGGTATCACTTTTGTGCTTAGTTGAAGGAAATGAGTCTATTACATTTGTTGCATAATGAAAAGAAGTATTTGGTGGTTTTCTCTTGAAAAACGTATTTTGGTGATTTGTTGTTTGAGAACTAATTGATGAGTTTAATTTTGAAAAATTGTTGATTTTTCGCTCTCGTGAATTAGACAAAACTTTGGATTTTGATAGAGCGAGATTTTTCTTTTTCTTTGTTAATTCAAGTGTTTGTTTTTCGTTTAACACTACTTGCCGAAAAATTTATTTTCGTGCTTTTCTTTTTGAAACTCCTTTTTCTTTTGAAAATTTTTAAACAAGTACTTTATATTTTGGTGAATTAGGTTTCACAACTTGAGATGTCTCAACAATTTCTTGTTTAAAAACTTCTTTTTCTTTTTCAGATTTTACAACCCATTTTCGTGTTGATTTTTGTCTTTGAAAAACATACGAATTCTTGGTCAGGTTGTTTTCAACAGTGCCTTGATTCGAAAAGAATCCTTCGTTTGTAGTTCTTTTGTTGTCTTCTTTAACCAATTTATTAAACTCTTGTTTGATGTTTTCAGCATTTCCAGTAGTGACAAATACTTGATTTGGAAAAACTACTTCATCTGTGCATGTAAAATTTGGATACACGACAGTATTAGTTTCCAAATAGTGATCACCTTTTTCATTAATCACTTTGTCATACTTTTTTGAGTCTCCATAGAATTGTTCAACAATAACTCTTGGAATAGATGTTTCATTCGAAACATTCTTTTCTGACTTATTATAACATGAAACTTTGACATCGGTTTCCTCATCATCACTACTATCTGTTTGACTGTCTCGAATCTCCACATCATCAAAGTCACAAACATTCGAAGTAGAGGGTTTTTCAATGTCATCGTCAACTATCAAATCATTAACAATTTCTTTACATTTGATCTTAGATGTGACATTAATGATAGATAACTGAGAATAATCAATACTTTCCTCTTCTTTAATTTCACTGATTTCACTAACATTATCCAAGTTGTCATCAATATCAGCAAAATTGAATTGAGAGTCGACTTTTGAATGTTCAGTTCTTTTCAAAATTTTCACTTGTTTATCTTTTGTCAAACTTTCATTCACAATTTCAACAAGTTCATCAGCATTTAGATATTCATCTATCTTAACAATACAATAAGCATATCTATCATCTGGCACTTTGTCAAAATCAACTATGGTATTTTCATAATCATATGAAATGATATCAACTTTTTCTCTCTCATAGAAAAGAAAAGGTAACAACTTACAATGTTGTTCTTTGCTAATCTCAGACGAATGATGTAAAGAAGTTAATTTTGCATAAAACGCTTAGCTGAATTACAATAGATGTTTCGTTGAGCAAGTAACATCTTAACTTCCTTATCTAGATTTTCCCTATCAGTATTAACATTCTTTAATTGTAATTCTAGATACTCTATTCTGCTTCGTTTTGTGTCAACTAACTTTTGTGTCTCTAGCAGTTGATTATTAAGTTTCTTTGCTTCGTTACTAGCAGACACAACAATAGCATCAAAGTAAGCAACAATATCATCAAAAACAATTATTTCATAATCATACATTTGTAAAGGAATGTTAAATGACTCAAGAATAGAACGTACCTTTGTTGTCATTGGAGATTTGTCACTTGACTTCGTCATGAAGCATCGACCTGTCACTTCTTCTTCTCCATCCTCAAACTTAGCAAACATGGCACCATGAGTGGGATGCCTCATCTCTTCATCATCAGATCCAGATGACCAGATCTGATAAGTTCCATCTTCTTCATCTTGTCCTCTGGCCACAAGGGACAATCCCTTAGCCTTCGTACGAACCTCTTCAAGCTTTTCAGAGTAGTACACTTCGCCCTTCACTCTATTCTTCTTCTCATCTTTCTTACGAAGCATGTAGTCATTCGCAAGATGGTTTGCTCCATTGCAATAGTGACAATCTATTCCAGAATCTCCTTTCAATTTTTTCTCTCTCTGCTCCTCAACAACTTTCACGTCTTTCTTTTCTAGCTTCTTCTTCTTCTCTCCACCAGCCTTGTTCATAAAATTTCCTTTTCGTTTATTTTGCCTCAAATTCGGATTAAACGGTTTCTTAAAGAACTTTTTGAATTTGTTGTTTGAGTAGAAAGCAATTGCTTTATCATCCGAATTCATTAAAAATCCTTCTTCAACATCCGATTCACCACTTTCAACAGTTTCTTTTTCAGTAACTTTCGAGACAAGTGCCAAAGGACCACCTAGATTATGCTTCGACTCCTCAGCAATCTCATTGACCTCATTTTCGTGAGTTTTGAGTTGATTATACAAATCATTCAATGAAGATGTATCGAAATTTTACTGATTTTTAACCATCATACTTACGCTTCTCCATTCTTTTCGGAGTCCCATCACAAATGTAAGATTGAATTCCATTGCAGACCGAGTGATACCATATCGATTGCATCGATATATCAGTTCGTTGAAGCAATCATAGTAAACCTCGATTGTTTCATTCTCCTTCTGTCAAAATTCCTTTAGCTCCACCAAACATTGCTTCACTGAGTTAATTTTCGTCTACTCACTCCCCTGATAATTCTCCTTAAGAGTTATCCAGATATCCTTAGTAGTTTTATAGCTACAAATGTAGTTGTAAACAACAGGTGGAAGTGCACCTCTGAGCTCTCTCATACAACGTTTCTCATTGTTTTCTAGCCTTGTGGATTGATTTTCAACAACATAAGTTGTTGTAAATGAACCAATGTTCTGAACATTTGTTGGAGGTTGAACTGTTCCTTTGATGCAATTCCATAATTCCTCATCCAGTCCATTCTAATAGTCTTCCATACGATCTGCCCATTGATCATAATATTCTGGAATTAGCATCGAAATTTTGTTGATGATGCAAGTAGATGAGAATAAGAAGTCATTGTATTCAAGTTGACGTTCACCATTGATGAACAATCGAGAAAATTCAGAAAACTTAATGAATTTGAATTTTGATCAAATGAATTGATTAGAAGCTTGTAATTGATCACTCGATTATACAATTCAAATGCAGAATCGAATCAAATCTGTAGATCAGATGAGATTTTCAGAACCAAAACGCGGAAACATTTTGAGATGAGAAATGACTCAAAAATAATTGATTCAAAATGAAAATTAGATCATTGTAGTTTGATTCCTGCTCTGATACCAATTGATGAATCATTAATCAAGTAATGCGAATCAAATCAGAGTAAAAACGAAATGAAAGAACACAAAATTTAAATATAATCTTGTTTCAGCTCTATTATACTTCCACAGTTTTACAGAGAGTACAAAGACAAGTTCTGTAAAAGACTTCTTCTCTAACTCTAAGTAAAGTCCCTATTTATAGGGAACAGGAAAGTATACAAACAGTGTTAATACATTACAAGTACACGAACATATGTACGTCTTACAAAGAGTACTAAAACATTACGCTTAAGCTTCGAACATATAGACGTCTTAGTAAATACATTACAAGTACACGAAGGGTATGGTCTTCGACTCATTACAAACAGTCTTCGACCCTAACAACCAGTGAGGCCGAGAAATTGACGAATCTCTGTTAGCGTTCTTGGAGTCACCAAGCTTTCGATAACTTTGATGTTGGAGGGATCTACATGTATCCCTTCCTTGTTGACCATGTCCTAGGAAATCCACCTTTCGAATTCAGAATTCGCACTTCGAGAACTTCGCATACAAATTATTTGCCCTCAATGTTTCCAAGACGTGTCGTAAGTGTTGGTTGTGTTCTTCCTTGCTTCGGGAGTAGACTAGTATGTCACCGATGAAAACTATTACAAACTTGTATAAGTAAAGTCGAAACACACGAATCATCGGGTCCATGAACAGTGCGTGTGCATTTATTAAACCGAAGGGCATCACTCCGAATTCATAGTGACTGTAGTGAGTTCTGAATGCGGTCTTAGGAATATTATCTTCCTAGACTCGTAGCTGATAGTATCCTAATCTTAGCTCTATCTTTGAGAAGAAACTTGCTCCTTGAAGTTGATCGAAGAGGTTGTAGATTCGGGGTAAAGGGTATCAGTTTTTTTATAGTGAGTTTATTTAATTCTCAGTAGTCTATGCACATGTGGAACGATCCATCATTCTTCTTCACGAACAAGACCGGTGCTCCCCAAGGACAGATGATTGGTCTTATGAACCCTTTTCTTAACAGTTCGTTTAGTTGGCTGGGCAGTTCTTGTTGGAATAGTGTCTAAGGCTACAACTATATTAGGCAAGTATTTGACCTGGTTGAACATGGTCCTTTTGGGTTGCCTTCACCATAGCAACTTGACAGGATGATTTATAATGAGAGAAGGAATATTATTAATATATTATAATAATAATATAAGGAATAATAATATTATTATTTGATTAATATAAGTCATAAATTAATTAGGAATTAATTTGGTGACTTAAAGAGATTAATTAATAAAGGGGTATAAACTGTCAATTGTTTGATAGTTGCACTTTGGGCTATATATCCTTTATGGATAAGGGGTGGACGATTTCTAGGGCTAAGGATAGCCATAAAATCGTCCAAGGCTTATCATGGAAAGGATTTGGATTTCTTAGGGCTTATGTTATCTAATTAGTGTTTAAGGGTGAAACCTTAGGAGCCTTACAAGTATAAATAGACCCCAAGGGCTAAGGGATTTCAGCACTTGTGCTTAGAGAAGAAACGCTGGCCGAATTTCTCTTCCCTCCTCTCTCTCAAATCATCCTCCTTGCTAGTTGGTGTTTGTAAGCCATTAGAGGAGTGACAATTGTGACTCTAAAGCCTCAAGGACAACAAGATCAAGCAAGTGATTCAAAGTAAACTTCTAATCTCTGATTTCATATTATTGTTAGTGTATATTAGCCATTAGAAATCTTGGATTCAATGTATGTTCAATTAGAGAAACCTAGATCCAAGCATTAGGGTTGCATGTGCACATAGGAATGTTCATATGGCCAAAACCCATCAGTTCTTGCATCTCTGTCGATGCTAAACGGTAAGGGGATTTCGCTATGAGGGTAGCTCCATGAATCAATTCGTTTATGAACTCGACTTGGCATTCAGGAGCGACTCCTGGGAGATCATCTGGGAATATATCAGGGATGTTACAAACTTCGGGGATATATTTGATATCTTTCACTTCTTTTTTCTTATCTACCACGTGAGCAAAGAAGGCACAATATTCTTTGCGAAGATACTTCTGGGCCTTGACGCAAGAAATGATTTGGAGGTTCGTATCGAGTTTGTTTCCATAAATAACGAGGGTTTTGCTACTTGGCAGATTAAGACGAATGGCTTTTTCATAACATAGGATATCAACACAGTGAGGACTTAACCAATCCATGCCGATGATAACGTTGAAGCTTTTTATTGAGACCGACATAAGGTCAATTTGGAAAGAATAGTTGTTTAGAGTAAGTGTACATCCTATGTATATGTCGTTTGTGCTCTCGGTATTTTTGTTTTCCATCTCTATAGTGAATGTGTCTTTTAGTGATTGGGGATTTTGTTGTAGTAGGTGTTTGAATTTATGGCTCACGAAGCTTTTCTCCTCACCATTATCGAAAAGAATGCATACATAAGAATTGTTGAGAAGAAACGTACCAGTAACCACGGTAGGATCTGCTATTGCTTCTTCATGACCTATTTCTAATACTCTTCCCACTCCACCAGCATTCCTTGTCTGTGGGCAATCTCTTTTGAAGTGTCCTGTTTCACCACACCCGTAACAAGCCTGGCTTTCTATTGAATTCATACTTTGATTGCTTGTTTGTTGCTGAAAAAATCGTTTTTTTTGTCCTCTAGCTGATGAACTCGGCGAGTCCCATGGTGGTACTCGGTGAGTAGGCTCAACTTGGCGAGTCCATCTGGGTACTCGGCGAGTTCGAGCGTCAGAAAAAGGAAACTTTGGGATTTCTTGCTGTTTATCTTTGAGATACTTGCCTTAATCATATTAGATCAATATAAATCCGATTTTATGATATATATGAGTATATTCTTGACCTAATTGAAGATATTTATCAATTAATAAAATATTTGTTTCCTTATGTGATAATTGATTAATTATTTTAATTTAATTGGTAAATTGTTTTGCAAGAAATCATTAAATAAATCAAATATGGATAATTATGGAATTAATTGTTAATTTAGATTATTTATTATTTGATCCTCTATGTTTTAAAAGTTTAAACTTGCCCTCAAGTTTTGAAATTTGTGTTTTGTGATTAAAAGTTTAATTTAGACAATTTAAATTTCAAACCCTAGAATTTTACAAGTTTAAAATCCAACCGTATACTAATATAATATTACAAGATTAATATATATATATATATATATATATATATATATATATATATATATATATATATATATGTATAATTAAAATGCTAGTCTTACCGTTAGTAGGCCTCATTCACGAAGCCGGTCTATAAGGTCGGTATAAGGTTGATGTCTATAAAATGGCGCTTAATGGGTGTACACTCACACCCACCGCTTGCTTGATCGGTGCAGGGTCGTTAGCCGAACGGGTAGGATAGGGCAACCTCATCTCTTCATTAATAGTATAATATAAAATACAAAGTAACTACATGTTTTTCCAAAATTTCCCAATCTTAGTTACTTTAGGAAAAGTGAATTGATGCAATCCCATGAAATTACACTTTGCACCCTTGCTAAGAAGTTAGTGGAGCGTGTGTGGTTTACCGGCACACTAATTGGTTCTAAGCAAAGGTGGAAAAGGGTGATTCATTGTTTATCATAGTTCGATGGAGCGTGTGTAATTTACCGGCACATCGAATAGGTGATCGTTACAATGAAGGCACCATGTAAATTTGCATGGTAATTCACACCCACTTTGGGATCCTCGGTATCCCAGTCACAAACGAGAGGGGCATATCGAGATTTAAACATGCCATTGAAAAGTTTCAATGAATCTCATCCAAACATAGGAATTCTCAATACATTTAGAACCTAAAGTTATGTTTTGTGGTGGAGAATTAGTGAATCTTCATTCAATTACCTTCATATTATTTGCATGTTGGATTACGACATCCCTTTTCTAATATGTAAATATTGTTGATGGATCCTAGCTCTAATTTTTCTTATTGGGTGATAATTAGGGATTCATATTCTAATCTATCTTTGTCCTTTCTATTTGTAGATGTCGAACGCAAACAACGCTGCTGCTAGTTCATTCACATTGATGAGCCTTTGTCAAAAGGTGACTTTAGATGGGACGAACTTTAGCGAATGGATAAGATACATTCGCACAATTGCTCGCTATGAGGAAAAGGAGTATGTCCTAGATGAGAAGCTCGAGTAAATCAACCCAGAAATCGCTACCCCGACTGAAATGTCCGCTTGTGAAACTCACGAGCGTGATGCAACGAAGGTACATTGCATCATGATAGCCACCATGAATGTCGAATTCCAAAAGTCCTATGAGGACATGTATCCGTATGAAATGCACCAAGACTTGTTGGAGAGATACCACCAGAACGCGAGGCAAGAGCGTTACAAGATTTTCACTAAGATTATTTCCGCTAAAATGGGTCATGGAGAATCTCTTACCGTGCACCTGCAAAAGATGCAAAGGTGTGTCGATCGTCTTCGCAAGTTGAATGTTGATTTGGGGAAGACTTGGCGATCGACATGGTGCTTCACTCTTTGCCTCCATGTTACAATCAATTTAGGATGACCTACCACATGAACAAGGAAGATGTCACCCTAAGCAAGCTCCAAGGTCTCCTTAGGGTTGCTGAAAGCAACCTAAAGGAAAAGTATGTTGCACCCACTCCCAATCCACCCGCTGCTCCTATTTTGGCCATTGGGCAGGGAAGAGGCAAGAAGAGGAAGGCTCCGTCTAAGAGCCACCGCAAGGGAAAGTACCGAGATGGTTCCTCTTATAGTGGGACCAAAGTTGATCCTGCTAAGCCATGTCCTAAACCTAAGGAGGCAGAGTGCCATCATTGCCATAAAATAGGGCATTGGAAGAGAAGCTGCCCAGACTACCTGCAAGCCATAAGGGAAAGAAAGATGAAGCCATCTTTCGCAAGTATTTATACAATTAAATCTAATGATTCATCTCATGCTAATTCTTGGGTCCTTGATACTGGTTGTGGTTACCACATTTGCTCCGATTTGAATGGACTAAGAAGAAATAGCGATGTGGAGCATGGAAGAATAAATCTAATCATGGGGAATAGAAGATCGTCGCCTGTGACCAAGATTGGAGTGTATTCATTAGTTCTTAGGAATGGTTTATCTTTAGATTTGAACAATTGTTGCTATTCGCCAGAAATGGCTAGAAACATCATTTCATTTCATGGTTTGTTTAGACAAGGTTTTAGATTTTCTTTTAATAATGAGAATGGTTCTATTCTTGCTTATCTAAATCGTGTCTTATATTTTGAAGCTATACCATGTAATGGAATTTATGAAACTGTTATGATTGTAGATAACTTAGGAAATGATGTTTTATGCATAGATTCTTCCAATGGTGTGGATAGAGCATCCTTGTGGCATTATCGTCTTGGACATGTCAACAAGAAGCGCATAGCGCAACTCCAAAAGGATGCAGTGTTGGAGTCATTCGACCTTAGGGAAGATGACACATGCGAGTCTTGTTTACTTGGAAAGATGACTAAGTCACCCTTCACAAGTACATGTGAAAGGGGTGAGGGTCTATTGGAACTAATACATACCGATGTATGTGGACCGTTTAGATCAACCATGAAGGATGGAAACCGCTTCTATGTGACTTTTACCGATGACTATAGTAGATATGGGTATATTTACTTAATCAAGCAAAAGTCGGAAACTTTTGAAAAGTTCAAAGAGTTCAAAAATGAAGTGGAGAATCAATTAAGTAGGAAAATCAAGATGCTTCGATCCGATCGAGGAGGAGAGTACCTAAGTCTTGAATTCCACGATTATCTCAAGGAGTGTGTAATAGTTTCAGAATTGATGCCACCTAGGACACCGCAGTTGAATGGTATGGCAGAAAGGCGTAATCGAACCTTGTTAGACATGGTTCGCTCTATGATGAGTCG